>NW_022900938.1:16893079-16959595 GCF_012274545.1 Fukomys damarensis
GATTTTTTTAATGTATGATTAATTGGACAAAAATAATTAAAACAATAAGCAATTTGTGGTCTCAATAATTATCATATTTAGTTGATTTGATGTTCACACATTTGAAAAGTGAGTCATCTGTTTAAGGCAAAATATCATGAGTGTTCCGGGAGCTCGCGTGCACGCCGCCGGGTGATCGCAGGCAGGCAGGCAGGCAGGCAGCTGAAGAAGGTACTCTGATTTTTAATGTATGATTAATTGGACAAAAATAATTAAAACAATAAGCAATTTGTGGTCTCAATAATTATCATATTTAGTTGATTTGATGTTCACACATTTGAAAAGTGAGTCATCTGTTTAAGGCAAAATAGCTCATGAGTGTTAAAGACAAAATTAAAAGATGTCTTGTTACTGCTTTCTCTCAGGTCTTTTAGCCATGAAGTAAAGAGAGGAAAGGAAAATCAACAATAGAATGATAGATTACATAAAAGTGAGTGGAGTGTAAAAGTTCACATTAAAAACTGATCTTCTAAATTGCTTTTATCAATAAAAAACATAAACTGAAAATAAATGAGTCACACATCTTAAAAATTAGAAAAGGTGTACAAAACAATCAAACACAGGAAGCAGACATGAATAAAGATAAAAGCAAGTATTAGTGGAGTGGAACAGAAAACACACAAGAATTAAAAAGTCAAGAAAGTTAAAAATTCAGCTTCTAGGTCTTGGGGGGTTGAGGGTCATCAGCTTAGACATCCATGGCCAGTTTGATGAAGGAAAAAAAGTATAAATTAGAAACATCTGAGTCTCATCTTGCTTTCTAAATACAAACAATCCTGTGGCTATTCAAACTTTTTAAGGAAAAAGAGAGCAAGTGGTGATCTGTTCTCCAAGTCCTTTTCTAAACTTAGTCTATACTTAATATCAACCCAGCAAAAATGCTGTATTAGTTTGCTAAGCTTGCTATAATCAGTACCCCAGGCTGCAACAAAAATGTGCTGTCCCAAAGTCCTAGGGGTTAGAGTTCTGAAGAAAAAAACAGCTGTCAATAAAGTATGACACAGGATCTTAAAGAAAGTCCACTGGATCTTGGAATTATTCACAACAGCGATCCTTCGTGTCGGCTTTTCTCTTTGAAGGGATTGGCCACCTCGGCTGTCTTGGGTTGTGTTGCTGAGGAGAGCTGCTGAAGTGCCAGCTGCTGCCTCCACATGTGCTCACCTTTCTTCTATGCTCCTTGATTGCTATTTTGCAAGACAATCTGAAATTATTCTCATCCTTCAGTGAGGAGCACCTGCTTTCCTAATAACAGCTATACCCTTTCTACCTGTTCTTATGCCATCTTTGTAGGAGATGAGTTATTTTTAAAGCTAATTAAAGTGGCTTTATGGAATAACTTTAATGCCAAGTTATGGTACAGCTTTTTTTGAAAAGATAAGTTTTGAAACATTTTTAAATGGCAGTTAAGCTCAGCACATGATATGATGAAAAGTGATCCCATTCACCTGAAGAGACAGTGTGACCAGCTATGGCCAAGTCCATGAATGCACTAGAATTGCCCGATAGAGTGAATAGTTATTATAAGATCTGATCAGTTTCGAATGCCTCCTGACTCAGAGCTATACAAATAGAATTGACAATGAAAATTGTCCTCATCGAGATACTAGGATCATCTGATGAGTCAGAGCCATGGCTCTAATAACATCAGTGTCGCCTGGTGTGTTAGAGTTTTTTGGGGAGAAAATATAGAAACGTAGAGAGATGACAGGGGTTTTATTTGGGAAAGAGACTCATGTAAGTCCCACAGTCCCTGTCCTTGCAGGGACATCTGCAAGGTGGAGAACCAGGAAATTCAGTAGCTTGGCTCAGTCCCCGTTCCAGGGCCTCAAGCAGAGAAGCTGATGGTGAAACTAACTGTATGAAGCTGGAAGCCTGAGAAAGTAGGGGGCATTGTTGCAAGTCCTAGAGGACAAAGGCCAGGCTGACTTCTGATGTGCAGGGGAAAGAGAGAAAGGGTGTACTAGCTCTCAGAAAGAGAAAAATCAGATTCATCTTTCCCCTCCCTTCGATTCTGCCTGAAGCCCCAGCCAGTTGGACAATGCCTGCTCACAGGGAAGGCTGATCTTCACCCAGCCAGCCAGCTTACAAGCCAGTCTCCTCTGGAAACACACTCGAAAATCATGAATTACTGGCCAGCTAGGCACCACTTAATGCAAACTAACTCCTAAATTAACCATCATACCTGGGAACCTGTTATAAATGCAGATTCTCAGGCCCCATGGCAGCCAGACTGAATTGGAAGTTCTAGGGTTAGAATCCAGCCGCCCCTTTTAACAAGCTCTCCAGAGAATTCTGATGCATGCTCAAGTGTGAGAACCATGGGTTAAAGTGAATGGGAAGTGACAGTCAAGAAAAGAGGCCCCCTGCACATTTCCAGAGAACTGCTTCTTAATATGAACACATTCATCTCTTCTTCTAATTAGTATTTGGAGGCCTGGGATTTAGCTCAGTGGTTCCGCTGCCTGCCTTGCAAGCACAAGGTCCCGATTCGATCCCAGCATCAAAAAAAAAAAAACCAAACCCAAAACAAAAAACAAGTCTTCCTAATTAGCATTTGTAACAAAAAGTAAAAAAGCCAAGATGTGACAAGTATATGTACCAAGACCCTACAATGAAGATATTATTTGTATCACAAACATATACTGATAAGAAATTGAAAAAAATCTTATAAAGAAAAGAATTTGCATCAGCCTTCTGCATACTACATTCAAATATTTGTCTGTAAGAGACTTACATTTTAGCATGGCACAAAGTAGACTTCGGCCTGTTTTACCATTTCCATCCTCAGCCATCTCCCTTTGTTCTTTTGGTCCAAATTATTCTATCTTCATAGTCTTTGCACATTTTCCTTTTCAATCTAGATTATACTTTGTTCAGATTCTCTCTCTCTTTTCCAACTTAACTTTTTTACCTTTCTTTTACCAAAATAAGAGTAGATAGTCATGTAAAAGTGGAATTTCCAAGTTAAAGAATAGAGAAACACAGAAACATGAATAAGCATCTGAAAACTGGGTTTGCACTCTAAGAAGGTACCCTTTCCTGTGCTGTGCCATTATGGTGTGCAAAAGTAGTATCTGTTGAGAATACTTTAACAACAATTGCTAAACTATGCAATATTTTCAGAAGTCATTTTATTTTCTGTTTTAGAAATCACATTCAGCTCACTGACTATGTTGTTGGCTGGCATGCGATGAATTCTCCCTTTGGCCCAGATATATTTTCCTGTTTTAAAATTGTTAATACCTTCCAGTGGAGACATAAAAAGAGATGAGATGTTTCTTTGTTAAATGTTCACTACAATATCCTTATTTAAAACCATAAGGGTTGTTCCTTTGGCAGGAGAAACCTACTTTAGAAATAATTATCTCTGTATTAGAGTCAAACAAGCAATTCATCCTGAAACTAAAATTTCATTGAAGGTTCAAGTTCATAACACCACATAATAAATGCATTTGCATTTCTTCGGTGAATGATAGGTTTTTACGACCCAATCTTCTTTTAAAATGTGCATAGTATACAGTTTGTTTTATAGCAGAATTTCTTTTTAGTTATGGTAAAATATATTTGAAATTTTTAGAAGAAAAAAGCATTAGAGAATAGGCTGCTTTTCAAAGCTGGATTTTTAAAACATGATTTTATGAACTTATTTGTAGAAGTTTAAATTTTTTTATGAAGTGAGTTAAAAGATATTATTGGGAACTTTTAAGAAACAGCATGATTAATTCAGTATTTGTATCTTAAACGCCAGAGAAGGAACCTACTTTTCCATAATTTTTTTTGGCTCTGTAGGCTGAAGAGGCAACATCTAGTGACAGTTACTGTATTGTTGTTAGTTTCAAAAGAGGTACACAGGAGTGAGCGGAGGCGGGATCGTCCTCCAGCAGGCTTTGGATACAAGGAAGAGTTTGTGAAGGCTCACACTCAATCGCTAATGAAACGTGGGGCAGGTTAACATCCTTCGGTTCTTGACACAGTCACTGCCCAGAAATTACAGACCAACTGGGCCGACTATTGCTAAGAAACATGCTTCTCGGTAAGTAATAACTCACAAATGGTGGAGTTGTTGTTCTAACGTGATAGGAAATCTCTTTGTAGGTGTACTTGGCTTTAGTTGTAATTTTCCAGGGTTGTACAGATTCTAACACGGCTGAGCGGTGCTATAATTAGTATTATTTCTCCTACCAGAGTTTTAGGCGGCAAGATTTGGCAATTTGGGACAATCTTGGGACTGTGTTTAGTTAAAGAAGCAGTTATGATTGGCATTTGACCTGTACTTTTCCCCTTCTATTAAGATGTACATTACAGTTCATCAGTGGTTGTAAGAGATGAGAACTAATGCAAACATAACTTCATTTAAAAATACGTTGGATTCTGTATATTGTTAAAATGCTCTGATAATGTCTTTGAAAAGGACTAGTTCTATGTGATTACTTCATTGATATTTAAAATATTGAAATGCTTGATTTCAAATAAATAAATATCAGCTTTAAAATAAATTTCAAGCAGTGGGGCACTGAAAAGATGACATGTTAATATGCTGCATATTCCTAGCAATATTCACAATTGTATTTTATACTATATAAAATATTTTAAAATATAACATCTGCGCAGATTAGTCTTCATAGAAATTAACAAAAACGTTTTAAACATGATGTAATGTAGGAAGCTTTTTCACGTAATAAAAGATCATAATTAAATGAGAATGTCATTTTAAAATAATATAAACATTGTAAAAATACTTTATTGATAAAATGTTTCATTTACTGCCAGCTAGTAGTATGAAACACTGTCTGAATCTTATGGCTTAGATTATTTATTTTGAAAACATTTTCCTAATAGAGTGTATCAGTAAGTGCACAATGAGTTGAGGGATTTTCCAGTTAATAACAGCTACACAACTACCTGAAATCTCCAGGAAATTTGGTGAAAGCATCTTTTATTTTAATGTGAGCAGGTGCACGTGTTACCTCACATATGAGAGCAATTTCAGTGTTTATATTTATTAGGAAGAATGTCACTATTAGAAGTCTGATAACCTATTTAGGATTTGGTAAGCATATAGTATACTATGTTAATGGTTTACATTTTTTTACTTTGTTGTTAATGTATTTAAATAATTTAAATATTAGATCAATCTGTACAGAGAAAGTCTATAGTTGATAATGGATTTTTTTTTTTTTGCTGTAATTTCAAGCCTGTTTTACCTGGTAACAGCTCTCTGTGAGCGAAAATAAGTGCTGCTCTATGAATTGGGAGACTTGGGTTTTGTTCCTGGCCCCTCAACACTGGTCCTATCCATTAGATTGCCTCCTTTATAAAATTATTTCTTAAAGTTTTACCTTTTTTGTACTTTTCCACTTCTGCCTTCTCAGTTTCTATTATCCTGTCACCTTGGAGACATTTGATACAGGTATAAAATACATTGGGAATTTTAAACAAGGGCCATCCTTTCACATGGGAGCTCCCTTCAGGTCAAAAGGGTCAATGCCATTGGAAGGAAGTCAGCACTGCAGATGATTTAGGAGAATAGTTGAAGCCTACATGTAGGTAAAGTAGCTATGATTTTGTTTATCATTCACCAAGGCCCTGACACATGCATATATTTCACAGCCCTCAAAGTCAGGAAATTCTCAGGGGAGCGGGGGCAGGGACAAGGGGAAAAAAATGAGAACCAAGACCTGTCATGCAAAGGTACAAGATGGATGTAAGTGTACCGTATACTTAAAATGTACCAATAGACTCAATTTAAAAAAAAGGTCAGGAAATTCTCAATAACACCCACCTCAAAGATACTACTTTTTAAACCTGCCATTCAAATAATGTCTACAGTAGCTTTTAATCTGTAAAATCTCAGTGCATTTTTACCCTATATCTACCACCTCTTCATTTCCCCAGGATTTCCTCCTTTTGATTGAAAATTAAAAGTTTGTAGACTTGATTTTTACTGTGGCTGAAGTGACGAAGAATGAATTTGAGATGCCAGGAATTTGGACCACTTTTTTTTTCCTTTCCAGGGACCGTTAGGAAAATCACCTGTCCTTTCTACAATTATTTCTTCTATACAAAAAGTGAAGAATGCAGTAAGGATTAAAAAGGCAATGTTTACAAAGTGTGGGAACTTTGCCTTTTATTTGGTAGCTAATAAATTATAAATAATTATTGTTTTAGCAAATTGTCAACTGTTGATTTTTCTCTGGGTTAACCATACATTCTAGGATTACTGAAATATCATAGGTTTTTATAAAATCATTTATTTCAGCATTCCAGTAAGACCAGTGAGCTATTTTTCTTTGTGAATTTAGAGTTAACCAGGGCTAACTCTAAATTACAGTTGTGAGCTATAATTACTTAAATGGCCAAGACCGTTTTGGCCTTTGAGAGTAAAAAGTTATATTTTACAACATGTGAAAGAAGTATTTGTGAATTCATCTCTGTTTTCTATTCATACCTTGGTTAAAATAAGCCACGGTGTTGAGCAGTTTCTTTGGAACATTACATAAACTTACTTATTCTTGGCCATGTAGCAGTTGGGAATATGCAAACAGGCCTGAAAGGAACCAAACAGCAAATTCTTCCCAGGCAGGAAACCTAGTGTTTACACAACAATCAATAGGGTGATAGTCACTAAGATGGCTTATGACTAAGTTTTCTTGTTCCTCATGAATGGGAGCTAGCGTCTTTCCTTACAGGACTCCCTCACTGGTGTGTTAACGTGTTCAGCAGCACCAGACTGGAGCACAGTTGTGACACAGGTACTTTAGGCAGAGGCTCTCTGTTCCTGTCCACACAGAGCTGCCCTGGCACTGTCCTCCTTTCCCTGAGAAGAAGGTCTGACTGACCTTCTCAGCTTCTGTTCATGCCAAGATATAAGCAGCTAATAGTGGTTCATCAATATTTTCCATGTGATTGTATTTTAAGACTCTGAAAACCAGGAGCCCTAATCCCATGCAGTTGTAAGCAATAACAAGCTTGTTCTGAGGTTTTGGAGGCACAGAGAGGAACATTTTCTAGATCATGCCTTCTCCTTGCCTGCAGAAGGTGAAAGTTCATTCTAGGGAGGAAAAATCTTCTTATGTATAAAGAATACATGTCTGTACATAGACATACTGTGGTAGTATTAAAATGTAGGAGATTAAGAAAAAAGAGGGCCCTTTTAGGATTGTATTTGAATCTAATAGTATGTTCCAATAAATCAAATCTGATCATCTGCGGTGCTATACTTCTTAATTATACGAGAAAGTAAAGAGAAAGGACTTGAGCACACGATGCACTTGGATGTGAACCCTGGCTCAACCTCTTATTGGTTCTGTGACTGGAAAATCATTTGCCTTCTTCAGTCTCAGTTTCCTTGTTTGTCCTTAGTTTAGTTGAGGATCATAATGTCCACCCAGTAGAATTCTAGCATCATAAAGATTAGTCAAAATGCGGATGTAAAATCTTTTGCCCATCACCCAGTGCATGATGAATGTAGGTCAGTTAGCAGCTATAGTTTTATGTGTTATGCCTTTTTATATCAACTACAGGCTTTAAAATTATAAAAATAAACTTAGATTTGGGATGTAAAACTGTTACTATCAATGAAGAATAATTGTTCCTCTAGGACAAGCATTAATACTAGCCATACGAGGAAAGATAAATTTCTAATATTTCTTAAAACCAGCAATCACACTAATGGACATAAATCAAAGCAGAATAAAATCTAAATTAAACTTACAACATCTCTAGGTCTAATGTAGTCTGTTGATATAAAGTGATTAATTGTCCTTTTGTTCTGTTGAAATATGTTTTCCTTAAGTACTATATGTGTTTAGCTGTACAATCACTGTTTTCTTTCCCCTTGCTCCATGAGAACTAGGTGTTATCTGGAAATCACATGTTTGTGACATTTGCCCAGAATATTCTCATTCCTCTGCTCTCAGAGATGATGTTTGCTATTAGATATTCATTGGCATCATTAGTATGCATGTAGGAGATGAAATTGTAGGGTAGGAGAGATACCGAAAGGAAATAATATTTGAAACAAGACAATTCACACTGAGCTGCTTGAATTTCAGTATTAATGCAGCTCTGTGGAAGATTTGCTTCCTTAAAAGAAGCATCTACAATTGATATATTGATATTCTCCCTTCTCTCTCTTCCTGCTCTTCTTCATTCTCCCTCTCTTTCTAACACACGTGCGCACACACACACACACACACACACTCCCCATTTTCCTTCAGTACTTCTTCTGCTTAAAATTCTAGCCTGCCAGTATTGTTTCCAGGATAGTTTGCTTTCTTTTACCTTGTAAGATTAATACTCCCTTCCACAGATGAAAATATGATGGGAGGTGCTTTAATTATAAGCATTGCAATGTGGCAAATAAAATAAATGAACATCTCTGATATGCATAATATTTTCAGCTTATCTTCTTTTTTGATAATTTATCTCCTCGGCCATGTTTCCACTTTTCTGTGAGAAAAGCCATTTAATAATGAACAACAACAAAATAGTGTTGTCCATGCCAGTGTGTAGATTTGTAATTTTTGCCTCAACAGTAGAAAAATTGAGTCTGAGGAGCAGAATTAAGAGAATGTTTAATGTACACAACACAACACAAGTAATAGAATTTAAAAGTACCAGTGATATAATTATTCAAGACTCCAACTCTTTTTCCAGGGAGCTGAGAGAACAGAGTCTTCTAGGATAGATAAACATCACATTTAAAAATCGTATAAGAAACCAAACAGCTACATTTGGAATAAAATGTATTGGCTCAGATTCCTGTCTCCACATGCTTTATAAATCATACTCCAAGAGAACTTCAGAAGAAGTTTTGGAGCTGAGGATTTAGCTCAGTGGTACTGCTACCTGTCTTGCAAGTGCAAGGTACTGAGTTCAATCCCTGGTACTAAAAAAAAAAGGAGAAGTTTTGACTTCAGAAAGCCCTTAGGCTAAAAAGTTGCTTTAAGACTCTGTATCTGCTAAATGACACCCTGGGAGGTTGGCATACAAAAAGGTATTTTCTAATTCATGAGGAACAGGCTAAAACCTACCAACTACTATTCTAGTGGAAGCGTCTTGAGTTTTCAGAAGAGCAGAAAGCAAATGTTTTAGCAGAAATGGTGAGACTTGAAGTAACACTTCTTTGAGGATTGAGTAGTTAAATCATTTCCTCAAAACTGAAAATCTAGAAACATCATCTCCAGGAGATAAGGATAATCTTCACAACCTTGAATTTGGAACCAAAGCATCATGAAGATTTAACAGGGTATATTTCATCACTAGTGACTTAATCAATATTTCTCACCTGGGAAATTGGAATCAGTCTTTCCATCATTTACTCTGCTTCCCTGAGTTCCACATTGGGTGGCCAAGAGCCCTGGCCAAGTTTCCTGTCCCCTGTGGTGGAAGGTCACCTGGTGCTCCCTCCTCTGTCCCTTGCTCTGTTTTTACCTCTCTTACCAATCCAACCTTCTCTTCTATAATCTGCTTGCCACTTAATTGGGCCAGATCCATAACTTTTTTCTGTTAAAAAAAAAAAACTTTTTACTTCCGCTCATCATTCTGCATTAGTTTCTTTCTATGGAAACATTTCAGGATACTTTAGAAAGCATTGCCAATTATTTTTCACTCATTT
Source organism: Fukomys damarensis (assembly GCF_012274545.1). Classification (NCBI taxonomy): domain Eukaryota; kingdom Metazoa; phylum Chordata; class Mammalia; order Rodentia; family Bathyergidae; genus Fukomys; species Fukomys damarensis. Next base: position 16,902,738 of record NW_022900938.1, read on the forward strand.
AGAAAGATTAAAGAGGCTTGGCTAATGTGGAGAAGGCCCTGACAGGTCTGAATGTGTTCACTAGGTGGAAAAAGTAAAGATGAGAGAAGGTTTGCCACTGGGGGGTCACATCATATTGTCTTTGTTCTTTCTTTACAGCTCCTGTGGACCTTTTAGTATACCATAGTCTGGTGGGAGGAAATGAGATAGTCTGGTTTGATAATGAGGTGGCAGTTCAGGGAAGTAGAGAATCCCTCCCTCACACCACACACCCAGAGTAGGGTCCAAGAAGTGGCGTGAGGCTGGCAGCAGTCAGCGCGTATGGTCTGCGGGACTCATCGAAAACATGGTATTTACTTTAAACAATAACCGGTTGAAGTATGTATAGTGCGTCATATTCTTCTCTGCTTTCTTTAATGGTCCAAACATAGTTTGGCTTTTTAAATGTTTTCTTTTAAACCAGAGTCCTTAATGCCAGTGTCAGTTGTTGTGCTGTGCGGGAGTTAGGACACAGGGTCTAATGAGATCTGTTGGCTCCTGAAAGAAATGGTCTGACTTACACATCTACATTTTGATGTGCTTCTTATGGCAAACTGGTATTTTGTGATACTACCTGGTATGTGTCTATATATGGTATATATGGTATAGTCTATAGCAGCGCTAGCTCCTCGTTCTGAATTGAACTGTTTTCATTTTTGCGTGTGTTTAGAGAAGAGAAAACCATCACTTTAGTCATTTACCCAGCAGATTTTGATGGATCAACTATACAGGCCAGACATTGTGTTGTGCACTTCTTGAGGATTTCATCCTGAGCAAAGCAGACAAGAGTCTGCTGTCACAGTTTCTATTTCAATATTTTTTTCTGAACAAAAGCTTTGAAACCTCGGAGGCTCTCTTGGCAATCCTTAATCTTATACTTTTTTCCTGGGGAGGGAACATCAAGAGATTGGCATATTTTCTGATGCTTTGCTTAATTCAAAAGTGTTTACCCAAAAAAAGCATTTACAGCCCTCTAGTATTATTATTGTGTATTCATTAAAAAAAATAAGAAAGTAGCGATTGAGGTGGAGAAACTAGCAGGATATATAAATGTTTAGGAGTTGCTCATCTAGTTGGGAAACCGAGATGCAAATTCCCTCAAGGAGAGGTATCAAGAGCTGTGGGAGTCACAAATGATCCCGTTGTTTTGGATGACGGGGAGTTGTGGTAATAACCATAACGCCCAGTTTCCTGGCTGCCCAGGCAAGCAGTTTAAAGCTTCGCTGTTAGTAATATGTGCTTTTATTTAATAGGAGCTCCTTAAGTACTAAGGTATAAAAGCAGACTTTCCCAGAATTCACTGGCACAAGCTGCTTAATCTTTGAAACACACATGAAATAGTTCCAAGCATGGTGTCAACAGCTTAGGATACACTACCTGACTCTGATCAGGAACCTCTGTAGAACTGTGGTTTTAAAGATCACCATATCTGTACTTTATAATAGCACTCTGAAGTGCTGCACTCTGGAAAGATGCTCACTGAAACAGAAAGAACAAATCAGAACAAAATTGTGAAAAGTTTGGGCTAAGAGTAGCTGGCATTATTTATATATCTTGGTAGTTCTAGCTATCTACTCTTTATAGCTATTTAGAATATCAGAGCCCTTCTTGTGGTCCTAGATCTGTTCCTTAAAATGCTCTGTCTAGGCCAGAGCTGTCTGGTCTTCTGATGTGTTGAAAATGAAGCTCAACAGTTGCGTTTTTAAATCTAAGACTAAATCCTTACTCTGGCAATCTAGTTTTGACCTGTCCAGTGGCATTGTTTCCATTTTTCTAAATGATAGCAAAAAAGTCTTATGGAGTATATTTTTCATCTCTTTCTATCTTTTCCTTTATTTCTCAAAGAAAAATTGTCTCTGAAAGAAATGAGGGAAAGTGACTTATTAGTCAGTTCTCTGTCACTATAACAAAGTACCTGAGAGAATCAACCTAAAAGAGAAAGGGCTTATTTGGCTCACAGTTTGAGAAGTTTCAGTCCATGATTAATATTGCCCTGACTCTAACTAACCGTGCTGGAGCTTTAGTGCCTCATACACGTGGAGACCTCCATAATGGACAGCAGTGTATCCAACTGTTAATCTAAATAAGTACACAACAAATATAACCGAAACCTTATTTCCCCTCTATTTCCAAACACTTTGGACAAGAAGTCTATTTTTGGTCAGCTTTTTTTCAGATTAACCATTGAATTATATTCTTTTATATTTATAGATCTTTCACCTAAAAAACATTACTGAACATATCGTTTCACAATGTAGCTTACACACTATTGATAGTAAGTTTATACTGTATCAGTTACATAATTTTAAAGACAATCTGTATGATATGTCCAGATTTGCCGCAGGTGTTAAAAATTGGGGTACAAAGATGCACTTTGAAGACCATTAAAGTCAGACTTGCTTAAATAGTTGAATGGCTTTCTCCCCCACTATACAGTTAAAGTAACATATGCCTTTTAAGCTTTGAGAAATATCAGTGGCTGAGGGAAATCAAAGGCATTGTTTCTAAATATTTGCCATGTTGATGCCAAAGATAAATAGTATGCTAATTTGCCTTAATTGATTCCTACAATGTATCAAAGTTTGACTGTATAAATTGTCCACTGAATATAATGCATCCAAGGCTGTCTAGTAAGACAGGGAAAGGTTTAGCTGTTACTCAGCCAAGCTTTGTGTTGTGACACATCAATTCTAAGAAAATTCATAATGTTATGTATATAGCCATAAAAGACTTTTGTGTCTTGATTTCTCGCCTTCCTCCTTATTGATTTGCTTTCCTTCTACTTCTGATAAAGGCAATGAAATATCCACCCAATGTAGATTAACTGACGTAACCAAATGATTGAAAAAGACACAGAGTCATTCTCAAAATGACAGCTTGCTACAGGGATTCCTCTTTCAGCAATAAAATCCCACAGCCTTTGTACCATGCTCAAGCATGAAGGATATCATGTAAGCATTTTGCAATCTCCCTTACTGGGGCTTTCATTTGTCTTCAGGGATCCCTTATCTTGAAGAATGCATGTCACCTTTTCTCATATTATTTATATTTATGCTTTCCTCTGAATATAAAATAAACCCTATTTGTTGAGGAAATATTCTCCATAGACTAGTGTCCTAAACACGGAATTTTGATATAATAGAGCTAAATATTAATCCAAATTTATTTTGCTTGTATCATCCACTTTTCATTGCTATAGCAAAATAACTGATGTTAGGTACTTTAGAAGTAAAAGAAGTTTTGCAGGCTGAATGTCTAAGATCTGGTCACTCCATCTATTCAGCCTCTGGTGACCTCTTCCCCACTGTCTGGGTCACAAGATGATGAAGAGAAAGAAGAGAAAATATCCAAGTGCAGGAGGGACCAAGCATGTGGGGTAACCTCACACTGTAGGAATTCACTTTTGTAAGGACTGATTCACATTGAGACCAGCATTAATCCCTTCCAAAAGTGGTTCCACCATGACCTCACCACCATCCAGGAGGCTCCATCTCCCATACCTTTGTGAACAAACCACACCCCAGTGGAGCACGGCCCATCTTTCTAGAGTAGTCTTCTAGGGTCTTCATAGAGAAGAACTTTTTCACCTTGAACAAGGTCTATATGTTCCATGACAATCAGCAAGTCTTCTATGCCTCAAATAATGTGGAAATCATATATGCATGAATGGTATGCATATCCCCTTCTGGCCTGTGTGTTTTCCAACCAATAATAATGGGATTATTGCTTGCCCTGTACAAGACTGTGCTAAGCACAAGGTCCTCAGAGGTCATAGTCTTGCTGTTAGCCTAGCGAAGTAATGACAGAGGAAGGTAAGATACTAAAACTGAAAGATGTGAATGGGTATTATGAGTATGTTTGTATTATTATGTTTATACCAAGATTTATCCTGTACTTATTTTATTGTATGAAGCTGAACATCACATTTTTTTTTTTAATTAAGGGAAAGTGTAACTCCCCTCCTATGTGGGAGCTGTCCTTGGGCTGCTTATGCTCTGCTCCCTCTCTGCATACTGAGCCCCATGGCCCCCAACACTCACGCCTTCCTCACTGTGCTCAGGCTCCAGCTCGAGGTGCTGGGCTGCCCCTCCACCCGCCTGCTGAGGCTCTGCCTCCCCCACTGGCCAGTCCTCTGCCACACACACACCTTTCTCCCCTGTTCTGTCCTGACATCCTGTTCTAGTCAGCAAAGATCACTCATCCCTGCTCTGATACAGATACAGAGTATACCTAGTTCTGTCCCATCTCTTAATGGTAAAGAGGACTTACTTGAGAAAGTAAAGGGTAATTTCTTTCTTACTTTTTGTTTTTTTTGAGACAGGGTCTCACTGTGTAGTTGAGACTGACCTGGAACTCACTATGTAGCTCAGGTTGGTCTCGAACTCACAGCAATCCTCCTGTCTCAGCCTCCTGAGTGCTGGGATTACAGGCATGTGCCACCATGCCTGGCATAAAGGTTAATTTCTTAAAAAGCACTATCTTCTAGTATTTTAACTTGAACAACTGTATAGGAGGAATAAAATTATCACTCAGATGTTTAGGTGATGTGATGTACTAATTATTCTGACCCAATCATTGCAGGTTGTATACATCTATTAAAGTATCACACTGTGCCCCATAAATATTTCAAATTAGCATGTGCTAATTAATTTTTTAAACGATCATAAATGTATTAGTTACTATGGATCACCTCACTTCTCTTTTCTGAATCTCCCTCCAGCTGTGGGTACTGTTGCTATCCTTAATGTAGGAGCCTTACAGAAAGGTTCTTATACTTGACTTCCCCTGTTCCCGGCTCTCCTGTTATATTCCCGCCCTTTGTTTGGTCCCTGGTATAGCTGCCATTAAAAGGAAATTTGTTCCAGTACCACAGCCACTAAAGGAGGTGAGCAGGGCTTTCTTTGTCCTTTCTTGCTGAGTTCGAGCTCAGCTATCTTCTGGGCCAGGCAGACTCAGGACTCAGCAGTGTGGAGGGCAGGCCTGGGCTGGGCGCTCCAGGTTAGACTTGGCATGGCTTGGTTTCAAGACTAAATGAACTTCTGGCCTAGGGAACTCAAGGATTCCAGGCACACACAGGAAAACTTTAGGTTTATTAGGCCCTTTTGTGCCAACTCCAGAAGTTAGGCAGTTTTCTCTGGGGAATATTCCAGGCTGTAGAAGTGTGCAGCTGTCAAATATTCTGTTCACAGATAGATAAGACTTGGTGTGGGACATTTATCCTACTGCACTCTAGGGTGAGCTTGTGTCAGCCTGACCCAGAGGGCTGGCAGTCTCTTTCTATCTAAAAGTCAAAGCTGTGACATCTGACACCGATAACCAAAAATAATATCTGTATGAAATTTTAATCCCTAGAAGTTTACTGCTCCTAGTTACAGCTTTGCTTTTGCCTGTGATTACATATTAAATAGCATATAAATTTATTTATGAAATATTTCTTTGAAATCTTCTCCCCCAAAAGAAGATGCTCTTTGCCATTGTAAACAAACTCAAAACCACATATCTACTAACTGGGTTGTAAACTCTATCTGTGACATTTCAAATAGGAACATATTTGTAATATACTCACATTACACCATGGACACTGTGATTTTCATTGTGCTCAAGGGAGCATCTTTCATTATACCGAATAGAATACCATGCCCATGGCTCAGAGGCTCCGAGGGCGCACAGAAAGCAAGCCAGGGAGATCTATTTTTGGGTCCCAAATGAGGACTCAGGCTGTCAGCAGGTGCTCACTCACTCGCTCATTCATTCTGTGAATAGGTATTGAGCACCTCCTGTACTCAACATACTGCTAAGTGTGTAAACGGATACCAAGTGATAGTGACACTAGGCCTAGGTTTTTAAAGGTAATCCTGGCAGCACCGTGGAGGATGGGATAAGGAGGGCAGACAAAGGCCGGAGACCAGCCAGAAGCCACGGCAGTCTCCAAGCAGAAGGTGCTAACATGAGGTGGGGGATGGAGAAGAAAGAAGGGAACAGATTAGACCCAGTGGGGTTCTTTTGAGCCTCTTTAGTCATCAGATGAAAATTTTTGTTCTTCCCCACAGAGAGCAAGGTGTGCATGTGTGCAAATACAGGTTCTCAAGGCCCACACTTCAGCATCCCTTCAGGAAAGCGGGTCACTGCATGGGGCACAAAGGACTCCTGTCCATGAGCTCTGCCCTAAGGGACTTCAAGGCTGCCTGGTGTCAGACCGGCCTGTGCGGGAAGGGTCACAGAGGAAGGGACACCGCAGGTGAGACCTCAAGGCCAGCATGGTGAGGCACTTTGGGTGGCATAGGCAGTCTCCACGCTTTGGCGCTGTAGGTTTTCATGAAGTACATTTAGGGACCCACAAAACTTAAGCCTTAAGAGTAATTGGTTTTCAAGAGCCACCCCAAAACTTCTCTTCATTATAATGTGTGACCATGCATATGAACCCTGTAGTTTTGCTCAATACATAGACCTCAGTTAATAATTACTATTATTAAACTCGTCAGAATGTACAAAAAGACTATGAGATGTGTTGATGTTTCTTCAAAATATTCCCAGGTTATTTACAATAATAGTTTAATTATATCAGCAGTCCCAAGAATTGGGAATAAAAACTGGGCAAGTGCCAATCCTAATAAGTTTAGCATTTCCCAACCACACTGTTAAAGAGGTTTGCCTTTGAAAGACTGGATGCCACAGTGCATGTTTCCTGGAAGTGACAGAAATTGTTCCAGCTTCCACACTGTGCCTCTTGGAAGTCAGATGTTTCTCCAGTTTGCTTTGTAAATCTAATAAGGTGGTAATGCAGAGTGTACTCGTGGCATCTTGATGTTTTCCACAAACTTCTCCGCCATTAAAATTCTGACATCTCATTTTCTGATGAATTCTAGAGAAGGATGACACTACTTCAGTATGAAACCATCCCCTTGCTAATAAATAGTCTTAGGAAATTATAGAATATATCTTACTTTTTTGTAAAAAAGTGAACATTTAAAAATAGCATTATATGTCAATATTATTCTTACTGTTATGACGAACTTTAAAAGTTATGTGATTAAGGCCAGGATTTAACTCAATGGTACTGCACCTGCCTCACAAGTGCAAGGTCCTGAGTTCGAGCCCCGGCCCCCCAATAAATAAATAAATAAATAAAATTTTAAAAATTATGTGGTTCACCTAAGAATGAGACTTTAAATCAGGAAATTTAAACAGTAAGACTTCAAATTATTTCAAATGCACGGTAGTAGAAGAAACCCTGAAATGAGTGACTCTTAGGAAAAAATCAGCAGAGAAGCCACAGCATGTGGTGGAGTCCAGGAGTAATGAGCAGGTTTGTCTGTTCAAGTCATGGGATTAGACTTTCTTCATGTTTTGTTTTAGTTTAGTGTCTCAGTCTTACCATCCTTGATCTAAGGAATGGGAGACATAAATGTTGCCCAAGTTAGCTTTGGAAAAGTTGGCACTTTAATTGGAACTTTTACAATGTAATTAAATATTTCACTGGTAATTGTTTGAAATACATATTGCTCTTGAATTTGGAAAGATGTGTGATTTATACGATATAGGACAAAAGGTAACTTCCCCGTTAACACCCATTGTTGGTAAAAACGGGGTCCCCGTAACTTCAGCACAGAGCATACTTCACATAGTGACTGCATGCAAACATTTCATGGGCCATGACCTATGTGACCTTGAAATGACAGGCTCTCACTGGTGGGTTTGTCCCGAGGTTTAAATGAGGTGACTGTATGTAAGTCTTGGCTGGTGGTGAACCTATGATGTTTTCGCTGCAACAGGCGCGCCAAGCCCTCTCTGAAGGCCTGCGAGCCAAGTTGCTCCAGCAGTGAAGCATCAGTTAACAGTTGTTTCTTTCTAAACTAAAACCTCAGCATTCAGGTTTAATTGCAGTGTTGGCATTTTGCAATAAATGAGTTTTGGGTTGCAGTTTGGGCACTTGGTCTCTAAAAGGTTTGCCATCCCTGGGGGGCTGATGATAGAGATCATTCAATGTAAATTAGCTGCAGTCGTTACTTTCATCAAAGGAGCTTCACAGTTTCTAGGATGAGGTTGATAGAGCGGATGGTATCTGCTTTCCTGAAGTCACAAGCACGACTGGAAACAAAACTTACATCAGACTTCAGCTTCTTCACTGTCTTCATGAAACTAGCATGTGTATCACCAGGGGTAATTATTGCAATTTTGTTTATAAGTGTAGACTCATCTCAAAGGAAGAATAATGCTCAGGATTTAGAATGGATTCAACACATAGAAAGCTAATATGTACTGAGTATCTTCTCTAAGCTAACATTGTGATTTAAGTTTTTTTTTCTTGATTTATTTTTCAATTAACGTATCAAAGCAGACAATTTTGTTCTAAAGGTTTCAACGCGTGTAGGTTCATGCAACTGCCCCCACAGGCACACAGTTCTGGCTCCCTGAAAACTTTTTCTCTGCAATGCTATATTCCTACTCTCCCTCCATCAGATCCTCGGCAGCCACTGAGTTGTTCTCCATTACTGTCACTCTGTCTTTCCATTTTGTTACATGAGGGCGATCATAAAATATGCTACCTTTTCAAATTGCTCTCAGTGTGAAGTCTTTAGATTCATCCTTGCTGTGGTGTGTATCAAAATTTCACTGCTTTTTATTGCTGAGTTAGTATTCATGCCCTTTGGTAGGACACCAAATTTTGATAAGAAGTAGTTTTTAAAAGATTAGTTGCACCATGGAGTGTGAAACTGTCAGTGAGTTTCTGTGCTCTTCTGTTGCAGCAAATGCATTGATTTTTCTAACTTTAAACAGATATTTAGTGTATGCATAATTCTGTGGCTCCTTGCATTTGTTATTTGAAGAATATTATTTTCCTGGGATACACAGATCCTCTAGATGTTTATAACCTTCTTATACAAAATGAAAAATTTGCATTCGTTGCTATTATCATCTGCCTCATCATAAAAGACGTTAAGAATTGGAAATTTGTCAAGCTCAGTGCTGAACAGTAGTTTTCCAAGATGCAAAACAAAACAGAACAAAACAAATCTGAGTTTTCCTTAGATTCATTTCATTTATTTTAAGAAAATATCTGCCAAATATAAAAATCTAAATGACCATAGTTTTTCTGTCAGCCATTCTTTCAAGAGAAAATTGTGCTTCAGCAAGAAAGTGACTCCTTCAGCTCCCAGCTCATTCCCTCAATAATTTTCATTTTGTTTTTGTTTTGAGGCAGTCATGGCACTTGGGTGTATATCAGAGATATTGATTAAGATGTTCCATCCAGGACTAGTTACCAAAGGCTTGAGTTGTAATGAAGCTAATAATGTCGTAAACATTACAACCTTATCAAGGACATTCTTGAGAGAAATTTCTCTTTGTTTTTCAATTATGGTAGTAAAAATAAGGATTACTATAAAGCATGAACAAAGTGTATATTTAAATAATATTTAAATTTTAACAATTTATTACAATAAAACACATGTTGCCATTAACCCCTCTCAGACACTCTTATGTAGTCCGCTTTATGAGTGTCTTTATGAGGTGTGATGAAAAACTCAGTCAGTGCTGATGCTGAGTTCCATACAAAGGAAAGGCAGGCTGGTAAAAACATAACGTGTGGCTTATCCACCTAATGCATAGGATCTGGCATTCTGTGACTTTGGTTGTTCCCAAAGTCAAAATGACCGTTAACAGTAAAGTTTTGAATTGATTCGGGACATCGGTGCAGACACTATAGAGCAACCAAAGACAAAAAACAAACTAAAACAAAAAAGCACTTCTAGAACTGCTTCAGAATGTGGTGAAAAGAATGAGATCAGCGTTTTCTAAGTGGGGACGGGGATATATTTAGATGAGTGGGTTAATGCAATGTAACTTTTACTATAATAAGTTTATTGTGCATTTATGCATTCACCATATGTTTTGATCACACCTCATAGTTATTTGATGTCCTTGCATTTAACTCATCTTCAGGCACCAGCAGTTTTACACATCATAGGTTTTGTATCATCCACGCAAAGGCCAATACAGAGAGAAAGACAAAGTGTTAGTGTCCTTATGGAAATATTTTAGACTTTGCAGAACTGAGGCTGTCTTGGGACTCTGAAGAGTCTACGAACTACACTTAGAGAATTTTGTGTGAATTTAAAGAAGGATAACTAAGTGCTGTATGGAATATAGATCCTATGAGAAAAAAAAGAGGAATGGAGTTGTGAAAGCATGAGAAGATGTGGGTAATAGAGTAGCTTCAGCCATGTCTTCAGGAGTCGGGGTGATCACTTGTCCTCTGTGTTTGAGAACCCCGGTGAAATTAGGGGAGAACATTTCTGCCCCCAGAAAGGAGGACAGTGTGTCTTATACCCTAGAGATTTTCAAAACAGAGTCATACTTTGTCTTGTCTCTTAAAACATTTACATTTCAAGTGTCTGAAGGTAGAAGATAAGATCAAATGATTTCTCAAGGATCCTCCACGTTCTAATATTATTCTGAGATCTACAGGCATGGGGCTTATATTTCTAGGCATAGTTGTCTTAGTTCTGGAGATATTTTTGTTTTCAGATTACATTTCCAATATCTCTGAAAGCTCAGTTTCATTCTAAAGCAGCCTTGAGTTTTATATAGTTTTTCAAAGCCCCTTGCAAGATGCTGTCCTTAATAACTTGCAGGTGAGATTGAATCAAACTTGAGAGAGGCGGTACTGCTAAGGGAGCCACATGGATTTCCAGCGCGCACTGAGGATTAATGGAGCAGATGATCACCAGCGTTGCACCTTCTTCCCACCTTCACTGAAAACATCTCAGGCCACAGCATCTGTGATCACTGGGCTCCAGGATGGAAGCCTTCAGCCTTACTTTGGCAAACTTTGGCCTGGGTGATAAAATATCCCTACAGGGGCAGCTAGGCTCTACATTGATTTTTGATCCCTCTCCACTTTTGAATTTGGTGCTATTAAATGTACCAGAAATAGATTGTGAATGTCTAGGGACCACAAAAGTTCGATTCTGTTGTGGGCATATGGGTATAATTCTTTTATGGAAGAAAGTAGAAATCACATTTTATATTTATAAAAAGATTATTTTTAAGACCCTATTTTTGCTTCAAGAAAGGTCTTGCAGGTTGTCCCTTGAAATTATATTTATCCCAACAGTTATATTACATTAGGAAATTTAAAAATACTGCTGACATTGACATTATCAAAGTCTTAGAAATGAAAGTGTTGAAGCCAGGAATGTAGCTCAGTGGCACTGCGCCTGCCTGCAAAGTGCCAAGTCCTGAGTTTGATCCCCGGAACCGCACACACAGAAGAAGAAACTTACTGGACCTTAGCCTGTATAAGGGCAGAAAAGTAAGTCCTATTCCAGTCATTTTACCTCTAAAAAAATGTAAGTGTGTGGGGAAGACCTAAGAAAGACAATTAAAAGTAACTGGGTGACATAGAAATGGCAATAACTGATTTAAAAGATTGGGATGTTATTCAGGTTGGAAAAACAAGACAATCTGACTGAAGACTATAAAATTTTGTAACATATGGTTAGTATTGAACACACCCAATTACCAAATCCCTGAAAAGCAACACAAAGGAAAACCTCTGGAATAATTTTTTTATGCAGTAGTTGCGTTACAAATTATTGTCACAGTACATGATGGAAAACTCTTTAAAAAATTGATTTAGGAAAATCCGTATTTAATGGGAGTATAATAAAGTCAGTGGAAAATATCTCTTTTGAGAGATGAAATGCATTCAAACTTTTAAGATGGAAATTAGAGAAGAGAATTTGGGGCCAAATAACCCCATGAGGTTGACACAGAGTGACGGTTATCGTACCATTGTGTTTGCAGAGAAAAAACTAATAAAGTTTAAATCTTAATCTGGCCAACATTAAGTATGATATTTAAAATGTTTTCCTAGTTCTGTCTCTTTTTTAACTATAACACCAAGCAGACCTCCCAAGTTCACCTGGTCAATCCCACTGCTCCCATAGGCTGTTTTGGAAAGGTCCTTGTCTTTGCAGTTCTGTCGTCTCCCTAACAGTGAATCTTCCTCACTGAGCAATTTGCTGATCATTCTTTTCAAATTGAACCTAATGTCTCTCACTGTAACTTCTAATGTGTTAGTTTTGATCAATGTCAAATCATATCATGTCGCGAAGATAATACAAGAAATACTCAGATATCCCGTCACTTGACTTTACTAAATATTAATTTTTGCACATAGACTATCTTACTCTCTGAGGTAAAACTATGTTGATTAATGTTTCATATATGTGTGTGTGTGTATTTACATGTGTATGTCATTGATAAGAGTATCTGTGTGTGTAGCTTCTCCTGCTGACCCATTTGAGACTTGTTACAGATATCAAGGCACTTCACCCTAAATGCCTCAACTGTTAACATCCTGGGACCTCAAAATGTCTGGGAGTATTGATAAAGTAGTTCTGACAGAGTACTACTGTGTAGCACACAGTCTACTCCTATTTCCTTGATTGTTCCAGTAATGTCATTTAAATCATGGTTTTCTTTTTCTAATCTAAGATCCAATCCCAAAAGCAAAGCTGTATTGAGTTGACACATTTTAATCTCCTTTAAATAATTCTCTAGGTTACTTTGGTGCTTGTGCTGCTGGACCACACATAACACTGGTATCATTTAAAAGTCCAGACTACTGATTTGCAGAATGTCCTCCATTTTGGATGTTTCATTGTTTCCACCTGATTGGATTCAGATTAAGCATTGCTGGCAGGGTGTCTGCATGGCCAGTGTTCTGTTCTCTCAGTGTCCTTCTCAGGGGACACTGTGACCACTGTGTTCCATTACTCTTGATGTTAAGGTAAAGTTTGGGCCTGCATGAGCTCTCCACTGTAAAGAAATGTCTTCCTTTTTTAGATTTAATCTCCACAGTGAGACTATGAGATCAAGTAACTAACTCCATTATAAGGAAACATTTTTCTTTTACAATTCAAATGTAATCTACACAGTGACACTGGAAAATTGTGTGAATAACATCCTGTTCCCCAAAATTTTCATTAAGTGGCTGTAACTTCCTCTGATGATTGTTGCCTGAACTGGTTACTTTGTGGTAGTTAAATTCTAATTTTCTGTTTCTATCATTGCATTTACATTTGCTAGTTGATTTACCTTGCTTTTTCCTCTCTTTCCCTTAAAAATAATTTAGTCAATGTGTACTTATACCTTTTCTTCATCCTCCAGTTTTTGACCTGATTTACCCCAAATTTTATTAAGGTTTAATTGACAAATAAACATTGAATGCATTTGATATATCTGTACACTGTAAAATGATTATACTGAGCTAATTAACGTGCCTATTCACATACTTAGGTTTTTATGGTAAGAACATTTATGATCTACTCCTTAGCAATTTTCAATTATGTTATTCATTATTACTATGATTATTTTATAGTGCTGGGGATCAAATTCCGTGTTATTAACTATACTAATCATGCAGGCAGTTCCGACCCAGCTAGAACTTTGTACCCTTTGACCCTTTTTTCAATTCTCTGTTATCCTCTATTTCTGTCATTATTCATTTTGATGCTCAAAATGTGCTACATTTTATCAGCAGCAGGACCCCTTCCAAGATGGCTTGGTTGTTTTTGACTTGTCTGCCTCCGTTTCACCACAGCCTTTATGGCACAGCTAGATAACTATTTTCATTTGATTTTACTGTGATGAAAATATAAGTTCTAACATCTTAATAAATTTTAAATGTGTAAAAAAAGGTATTGTTAACTAAAGGCATGGTGTTGTACTGTAAATATCTAGAGCTTATTCATCTTGCATAATTGAAACTTTGTTCTCATGTTTTTAATATGATCTAGTCAAGAAGTTGTTTTCCAGTACTGCTGATTTATCATTTTTGTATTCAAGCTAATGCAGTACTGGTTTTGAACCCTAAGAAGACTAAATGTATGTTACTAACTTTATGAAAAAACTACACAGGGTCATTATAGTTTAGGTAGAAATTCGGACTTTGGGAAAGGGCATGTCCTTTTGAAGTATCTGAAAAATAAAAATAAAAATTCCTCTCCCAAGATTCCAGTTGCTACTGCTGACCCCAGAGCAGGCTGGCTGTGCCAGGATGCCAAGCATGACTGTCAGTTTAATCACTGAGGCATCTGCCGGAGATCTCGTGGCTTAAAAACTAGGTAGGAAAGTCTGTATTATATCTAATAATAGCTTTGGAAATTTTCCTGAAATACTTGTCGGCAACTCCTGGGCTTGACAGACCCAGCATATTATAACTAAAGCAAGTTATTTTGCCGGTAAGTGTGCTATGGTATTAACCAAAACAATGGCTAAACATCATTTGCTATGGCTGCTTTATGGTTTTACTTCTAGTGCTCTTAGATTGCAGCAAAGAGTAAAAAGATATTCTTTATTCTTGGTCCACAAATGACTTCTTATAAACTATAGATTTATGCAAACTTCCACCAGTGAAATGAACAAAAACTTATATCTGATATTACTACGCTTTGTTATACATAGGGATCGTTTTCAAGATGGTGCAAAATTCTGACACATTTGCGTTCATGTGGGAGATTTGGAGAACATGTGATAGGCGTGGAAAGTCTGTGTATGTGCAGTGGGGTCTGCTGAGGGTGGTGCCAGAGAGACAGAGTCACACTGCAAATGTTCCAGGAAGTGGGAAAGGTTCTAGGAGAAAGTTAATGTATTTTAAATCTCAGTTGGAGATTTCAACAGTGAGATGATGGTTTACTCAAGACGGAGAATTACCATGGAGCTTATAAAGCTACCTGGGAGGGGGGCTGAGAAGGGCAGTCACATGGTCATACGTTTTTGTAATATTTGCGAAAATAAGACATTTTAACTACAGTTGATTAAGACTACTGTTTTCTTCTATTCCAACTTCCTCTTCACCCCACTTTTCCTCATGTTAGATGATGCTAGAGATTACATTGGGCACAGAAGGCCAGAATTTAGTGAGCTATACATGGGTCTACCACCACTTCTGGGTATAATTAAGGTATTGCTCACCATCCCAAGGAACAAATGGTTGCTAGATCCTGCAGAGTCTGTGTGGAAGTTGTGTGTGTGCATGCACCAATATGGGGACCTTTCAAGTATCAGACATACAAACATATAACTGGATGATTTCATTCTAATTGGTCTCTAGGCAAGATGTAAGTTCTCACCATGGTCAACCACACAGACTGAAGCCTAAATTATCTTTCTTGTGTCTATATAGTGATAACACAAAATCATCATTATGTGAAAGTGTGACCAAAGGATTAGCAACCAAAATATGTAGGTGTCAGGCAGTGAATTTATTAAAGACATGTTATTTATTTTTTGTGAATTTTGTGGTATTTTTCTATCTTGTGACATTTTAAATCTGCTATGATTTTTCCTTCAACCTAGAGTAGTATTCACTTTCATGCCTAATTTTGCATTTATAATTTTATATTCATAGCCTAAAAAAGGGCTTCCCCTAAATTATCTAGACTTCGGGTCCTTTCTAGTCTGGATTTGCCCCATCCTGTACTGTTCTCGTATGTAAAGTGTACATTCAGAATGTAGTAGACAGCCCCTCATTCATAGATACTGTATCAAGTTGGCAACTGATTCTCTAAGAAATAAATTTCAGGTGCTGGCTGCCGGTACTTTGTACCTCATCTGTAGTCTTTGAGCGCTCCGAATCTCTCCCAAGGAAGTCAGAATTAGTTTAAATGGTGGGTGGAACTGCTTCCCGTCAGCCTCCTCAGAGCAGTGTCTATTTCTAAGCCTGAGTGAGGAAACATGAAAAAGCCTGAAATATACTCCAAAGTGAGAAAGTTCGGAAAAATGGTAGGAGTCATGTCAAAAAGACACAGGAAAGAGTCAGAAAGACTAATGACTGCAACATATTGTAATACAAAATATATTAAAACTGTAAGTACATAATGATACCAAAAAATAAAATCCAAACAACAAGAAAAACCCTTCCTGATCACTTTTGAAGACTGTGAGTGCATAAACTGTCTGAAAATGGGCTGATAGACGGAAATAAGTGAGTCTTGTCTTTCTTGTGCAAACTAATTCTGGCTAACCAAAAAGTTGACAAGAAAAGATCTGCTGTACAGAATTCCAGCTGGCAATTGCAGAAATAATGAACAAATTAAGCTCTTGCTGTTTTGCAATTGAAATAACAAACCTAGGAACTGATCATCAAACTAGGAACTGCCCAAGCCACTTGAAAATTGATGTGGAGTCTTCATAAGAGACGGATTAGCCAGAAACACCAGACTCCGCTAACTACAAACAAGGAGACAACAGGTATTTAGTGCACATCCTCTGATGTGAGACAGTAGCAAGTTCAATCTCACTCAGGAGATGGATTTGCCAAAAAGTAGAGCACATATCTGATCAGATTTCTAGGCCCAACTCACCATTTTCAAGAAAGAGGAACATGTACATGATGTCTCAGAAATCAAACAGGAAAATACAACATGTAAGACATTCTATAGGACAAATGACTATATTTCTTCTACAAATGAAGAGAAAAAAGGGGGAGGGCTATCAAAAAGTATTAAAAAAATATCACACTGGAATTCTCACAGTGTTTAAACATGGGCTTATCACTGAGAGATACAAGCTGATGAATTCACAGATAAAATGATACAATATTTGAGTTTTATTTCAAAATACTCTAGCTTGAGAGAAATAAAGCGAGGAGTTCAGAGGCAATAAGGTTGGTTGTAACTATAATTCTTATATCTCAGTAATGGAGGCTTAAATATTTATTATATTGTTCTAATTATAGTGGGGACCCTCGAGCTATAATCGGCCTGACATATGAACAATTTGGGTTACAACTGGAATTTTAGTTTTAATATGAACAAAGTCTTGAGTTATGGCCTGAATGCCAGCCACTTGTGCTTCCTGGTGGTCTCAGGCACAGATTTAATCCTTAAAGAGTTCTGGAAGGAACATTACAGCATCCTTTCCTATGTAGGGTTAATTAGAAATCCTGGGCCAATGTCTCTCTAAAGACACTGAGATCTGCCTGTATATGAGAGAGAGACTTTGAAGGCTGTGTAGAGAAGTCTGAGCCTTCAATTGACCAACTTGAGTTACAACTAGCACTTGCAAATGAATTTGTAAGTCAAGGGTCCACTGTACTTCTTGATTACTCAGAAAAATGTTTGTTTAATGGTAGGCAAAGGTACACAGAAAATTTCGAGGAGGAAAGCAAATACCGAGATATATTATACCCATGCTTCCTTATTTTATGTTTTGGAAAAACTTGATCTATAGAAATGTTCACTTTTGACTTTTGTGTAATATTACATACAGATGTTCTAGGCAGTGGTATGCTAATAAAGAAAGCCCTCCTTTGTAGTGATGGCCAGTTTTCAGGGTGCAAATACTACCCTGTGGAAGATTTCAAGCTATGAGTCGGACATCACTGAATGTGGAGTTGAGAAGAAATTTGCATATCCAGTCCTGTGAGCATGCAGAGCCAGACCCAGCCCTCTTGAGGGAAAGCTAACAGAAGCATCAGTTTCGAGAGTCAGACTCTGGATGTGGGGTCAGATTCCAATGTACTCTTTCTTGTCCTCGATCTGCTTTGTTTTTCTGAGCCTTGGTTTCCCCTCTGTAGAGGAGATGATGATTTCTACTACATTAAGTGTAAGGGTTAAGTCAGATCACACTTGTAATCTATCTACTGTGTTCCCAGTGCACAGTGAGTGATCATTTATGTTAATATCCCTTCTTCTCTTCTAGTTAAAATAGAAGAGAGAATTCTTAGCTTGGGGTGGTTTCAGAATATCAAGAGAAGGGAATGAAGCTAATCATCTTTTCAAAAGGCTTCCTGCCCAGAATTTCTATAATTACTTAAAATTGCAGGTTTTGGGCACAGTGTCACAAACCTGCCAGAAACTTACCAAGCTCTAATTTGATTGGATATTAATTAGTAGGCTGGAAAGTTAATGTGATACAATTACAACTAGAATAGAACTATTTGCTAAAGGTAGGGCCATCTGTCCAGTGAGATCTGGCACTGCTAATACACAGTAAGAATTAAGTAATCTTAGAGTTGACATGGTAAAAAGGCTATAACTTCTTAATCTTTTCCTAGGGAATGTTGAGGCCCAGCCATGATATTTCAGGCATGAATACGCTTTGGTATTATGTTGGCAAATTGGAAATGTTTCCATTCTCACTTTAGATTATGTTTGGGCAGACTTATTAATAATATCAGTAGCCTCGTGTGGTGGCACATGCCAGTAACCCTGGTACTCTGAGGAAGTAAGACAGGAGGACTACAAGTTCAAACCCAGCCTGGGCAATTCAGGGAGATTCAGTCTCAAAAATATGTGCATATGGCTGGAGATGTGATGGCCCTAAATTCAATGCCCAGTATTGAAATAATAGTAATGATAACAACAGTACTTTATTTTCCAAATTCTTTAAGTTAGGTGATTAACCATGTTCATACTTAATAAAAGAGTTCGTTTCATTTTGTTTCCTGAATAACTTATTTATTTTTTTCTGTGAGGAAATGTAAGATTAAGGTCATCTCTGGTTAGTCAGTAATAATGCATTTTTTATGATAACTGAATTATATGATATATATATATATATTTACTTTTATATTTTATTGTAACGAAAGCTAGAGAGAAGCTGAATTATAAATCAAGCCCATTTTTAGAATCCAGCGAAACTAATACTAACATTGGAAATTTGATTATCATATGTAGGTGGTTGTTCTCCTACTGAGAATACCACTTGGGGTCATATTTTCCCATGAGGAAGTGTTTCATGAATTATAAATCTACATATTTTGCATTGCTGAGCAAATACTTAGGAAATAAACAGTTATGCCATACCACCCATCTGAAGAAGCCATCGCAATCTCCTTTGATCTTTAAAAGAATTGTTTTCCTTTAGAAAATTAAAACATTTGCCCCTTGGAAACTTGAACTTCCTGTTTCCTGAAAATAGTGCTATTTATACTAAATTAAATTTAATGGGTCATAATAAATATGTTTTAGAAGATGACATTGAACAAAATAGAGTAGAAAATATCACATAAGTGGGATGGTGTTTTGAAAATGTTTCAGATATCTGTATGTGTATATGTTTGTATGTGTGTGTGTGTGTCTGATATTTACACTAACAAATCATCATGTAATGTGTTTTTTTTAAAACAAAATCATACTAGGCATAGAGAGGGATGGGGCATCATCTCGGCCTCACTGGATGCCGCAAGATTCTTCATAAGAGAGAGGAGTTGTACTTTTGGGGAACATGGTTGTGGAAATGTACTGTCTGTTTTAATTTCATCCTCTCAAGCAGAGAGGACACTACTACACGACCTTCCCATCTATCCATTCTGTATTTATTATACTGTGCTATAATATGTACATATATATATATATATACACACACACACACACACACACTATAATACATTTTATTTTATTTATTATTACACTGAATTCTTCCACCAACCTATTATCTCAGATTCCAAGACTCTTGATTTCAAGGGTTTTGCCATGGGGTTCTTACAGCTTCTCATTTGCCGCATGTCTCACACACACTAAATAAAATACTAAATAATTGTTAATATTGAGAATAGCTAGAGTTCAGCCCAATTCACTATCTACCTTTATTCATCAGTTTGTATATTTATGCATATTCCATATTCCATAAAGGTTTTGTAGCAGCCTATAACATGAATAAATCTTATCTGAAGTATAGTAAAAATTAGTACTCTATGTATTTACATATATAAACCCATACATGTATCATAAAATAAGTAAAGCTAAAGGAAAATTATAATCAGACTATAAGTTCTTTCATAGTTCTTTTTGAGTTTCACTCTTGCATCTGAACCTCCCACTAGACAATGAAAAGGGAACATATATCAGAATGTGATTCATATTATTGAGAGAGGGAGAGAGAGGGATCCCCTCAAGAAAAGCAAGGTTTTTCTTTGTATCCATCACAAAAAGTCATTTCTCACACAAAGATTCATGTGGGAGGCATTCATGTCTGGACTCAACAATACCCACACCACTGATCCAGAAGGAACTGGAGCAGTGGATGTCAGGTCTTTGTTACCTCTCCTCCATACCTACTGAAGGCTTTATGAAAACATGAGCAAAATACATCTGCAAGAAGACAGGAAATTATGGCCCAGCAATATAAACTTGTGCCCATGCTAAAGACACCACTTAGAACTTTAAAGGAAGTTATTCAAACAGTCCTCTCTAAGTCCCACCTTCCACAACCAGATTTTTGACTAAACTGGTTGGTACAAGTGTAAGATTATGTTTGCTGGCATGGACGTAGTGAGTAGGCATTTGAAGATGTTGGTTAAAAGCAAATCCATCTGCTTTAGGAAAAGCTGTGATTAGGCAAGCTAGGGATTTAGCTTAGTGCTGCGCAAGATCCTGAGTTCAGGCCCCCGTACCAAGAAAGAGCTGCAATTAGGTGCATAGGTGAATATTCATTGGTGAGACTGGCACCCTCACCAACATTTCTGCCTGCATACAAAAATGAGCTTGTCTGCAACAACCACATAGAGGGCTCAATTCCACAGTCTTACTCCAGAGCAGTTTTAAACACATGGGAATACTTTGCTTCTTTTGTTTCTTCTCTGTATTGTTGCTAACCATCGGCTCAGTGTGATAGTATACTTCTTGGGGTTTTTAAGGTTTCACATATGTCTAGAAGATCTGTTAGTTTTATACAAAAATTCACAAGTGATATATGGAGCAAACTAGAAGAACAGAGGATCTAGAGTTTAAATCATTAAACAGAATTATTGGAGGGCCAGGGATTTAGCTCAGTGGTTCCACTGTCTGCCTTGCAAGAGCAAGGGCCCAAGTTTGATCCGTGGTACAAAAAAAAAAAAAAAAAAAAAAAAAAAAAAAAACAACAACAACAGATTTATTTGAATGATCAAGCATTTATGAAGAGCCTGCTTTGAATAGAGGTGGAAGAATCACCTCTACAACTTCAATGTGTAAACAACATTCTGGTAGAGACAAAAGACAAAGTTGAAGGGAGGCGAACAGTGAAACATAGACAATAAGCTTGGACCCTGGCCTCAGATAAGATTAGAACAGTGAAAGAATGGCTAATGCCTACAGAAAAGGGGATTCAGGAAGCTCTAGGTAAATTTTTTCTCTTTATTTACTTGAAGGGAGATTAGGCTATTAAAAATGAGAGGTAAGCAGAATAAGGAAGAAAGGATAAAATGAAATATCCTTGGGCCACTTCTAGTAAACTCACAAAGAGGTAACCTTCAGAAAAGCGTAAAGACTATTATCAGACTGCTACCTTATTTTTACAATATGGTTGCAAATACAAGCCCATTTAGAAGAAAATATAAGTTATTGTGTCATTTTTTATAGTCTAGCCACTCTCAGAAGTAAATGGTTTGACTATAATTTATTTGTATTATCATCAGAGAGTTTAATTACTAGCCCTGACACAGACTGGCTGTTTGTAACAATACAGAACTTCTTTGGAAAGACATTGGAGTATTCACAGAACCACCAGGAAGCCAGAAGTGCCAGGTTCAGGACAGTGGATGAAGCCAAGGGCAGTGAGGAAGCTGGAAAGAGCCTCAGTTCGTGCTGTGAATCCATCTCCTGAAAGCAGGCCTGTTGATGCCGCTGAGAGAGAGCTACCAAGGGCCAGCCCTGCTGTTCCCTATCCTGCAACTACTACTACTACTACTACTTCTAGGGAGGAAAGGCAAGATATGTCTGATTGGCTGAGCCTAAGTCTTGTACTCTTGTCTTTGCCTCAAGGATGGCTGAGAAAGTGAAACTAGCCGTTTGGGCTCTTGTGAGAAATCAGTGTTGCCTTCCACCAAAACTCCTAAGATATAGAACTCTTCGGAGAGATTTAAAGTTTAGGTTGTGGGCATCCAGAGGATGATTGGTGGCGGGAGAGACAAATGTCCACTAAAGTTTCCTTAGACATTCATATATATTTTAGCTATTGGATGATGTTTGTGTTTTGATAAGCAAATGGTGGCTCAACTAATGAGCTTTAACTTACAGCTAGAGGTTGCAGCTTACCATACTGTGGAGGAGCTAAAAGTCCTAATAAATCATTGCCCTCGGTCTTCCGCATTTACAGTCATGTGTCGCATCACGCCATTTTGTGGTCAGTGTCTGCCTGTATGACAATGATCCCATGAAATAATAATGGAGCTGGAAAATTTCTATCTCCTAGTAAAGTAGCCATTGTACCATTGTAGCATGATGCAGTGCTTACATGTCTGTGGTGATGCAGGTGTAAATGACTCTATTACACTGCCAGTCACAGAAAAAGATGTTACACATACAGTTATGTGTGTGATACTTGATCATTACACTACATGACTGTGTGACTATTTTTTTGTTTACTATTATACTTCTATCACTATTTTAGAGTGTATTCCTCTATTTATTTTTAAAAACCCATTTACTATAAAATACTATGCCATGTTATGCTGACAGCAGTCTCGTACACCTTTTTAGAGTAGCCCTTGATTACATCACGAAGCCAGACTAAGTGACTGACCTGTATTGTCTAGGTTTATGTAAGTACACTCTTTCATTTTCACACAACAGCCAAATTGCCTTAATGAGGCATATATTCTAACCCTTAATTTTGTAGTTTGTACAAGATTCAGGGACACTAAACTTGCATTATGTGGGCAAAATGACAGTAATTTAACAGGGGTCAAGTGTTCCAAACATGTTTATCAGTAGCCCAAATGGAGACAGTGGCTTTTCATTTTGTTTTCAAAGTGATTCTGAGATTTATAGGTTACACTAGAAGATCAGATCAGGATATAACTTGCAAGCGATCTCTTATGAGGTGTGCTCTTACATTGCATTTTTATGAATAGTTGCATGTTTTCAGATCTGATTCATCCCCAGCGGTGTGCACTTGAGCCCTTAGTAATTTGCATAAGTGTTCAGAACCATGCTAATTTTTTCTTTTTATTTCAGTATATATTTTGCAGTAAGAGACAAAAAAAGCACGTCGATGTTTGATAAGCAAATGGTGGCTCAACTAATGAGCTTTAACTTACAGCTAGAGGTTGCAGCTTACCATACTGTGGAGGAGCTAAAAGTCCTAATAAATCATTGCCCTCGGTCTTCCGCATTTACAGTCATGTGTCGCATCACGCCATTTTGTGGTCAGTGTCTGCCTGTATGACAATGATCCCATGAAATAATAATGGAGCTGGAAAATTTCTATCTCCTAGTAAAGTAGCCATTGTACCATTGTAGCATGATGCAGTGCTTACATGTCTGTGGTGATGCAGGTGTAAATGACTCTATTACACTGCCAGTCACAGAAAAAGATGTTACACATACAGTTATGTGTGTGATACTTGATCATTACACTACATGACTGTGTGACTATTTTTTTGTTTACTATTATACTTCTATCACTATTTTAGAGTGTATTCCTCTATTTATTTTTAAAAACCCATTTACTATAAAATACTATGCCATGTTATGCTGACAGCAGTCTCGTACACCTTTTTAGAGTAGCCCTTGATTACATCACGAAGCCAGACTAAGTGACTGACCTGTATTGTCTAGGTTTATGTAAGTACACTCTTTCATTTTCACACAACAGCCAAATTGCCTTAATGAGGCATATATTCTAACCCTTAATTTTGTAGTTTGTACAAGATTCAGGGACACTAAACTTGCATTATGTGGGCAAAATGACAGTAATTTAACAGGGGTCAAGTGTTCCAAACATGTTTATCAGTAGCCCAAATGGAGACAGTGGCTTTTCATTTTGTTTTCAAAGTGATTCTGAGATTTATAGGTTACACTAGAAGATCAGATCAGGATATAACTTGCAAGCGATCTCTTATCCCCAAAAACAGAACCCCAGAGGGAGCACTGGGGAGAAAAATCCCATATGAATCCTTATTGCTTGTCTATTTTTCCCCCAGACATGCTATGACATCATTAGACTTCATCAAAAAGAGGTTAAAGAAAAATATAACTGGAAAAGGTGTGATGTAACCAGCTCTTACTACTTTGAGAGAGATACTTGTCTATATTTCTTGCAAGATTTACATTAAATAATATGTTGATAGCTAACAATCAACTATGGTAAGAATATTTACACCATATGCCTCTCCCACAAGAGTAAGTTGTTAACATTTATTAAGATTCCACTGATGACTCCCTGTTGAAAGAAACATTTTGTATTATAAGCTTACCTTTATTACTTGCTGATTCTCACTTGTTAGCATAGGTATCCCTCGGTCTTCCGCATTTACAGTCATGTGTCGCATCACGCCATTTTGTGGTCAGTGTCTGCCTCTATGACAATGATCCCATGAAATGATAATGGAGCTGGAAAATTCCTATCTCCTAGTAAAGTAATAAAATTTCTAAAGACCTAGACAATACTGTCTTATTTATACCTTTGTATACTAAAGATATTCAAGGTAGGGATAATAAATTCTCTAAAATACTGATGCATTTGTTTACTGTGTAGTTCTAACAGATTTCTCAGTTCATAGTTGGTTATCTTTTTCACCTAAGGTAGAGCACAGAGAATAAAGATTTTTTCTGACTGCAAAAATCAGAGAAGCTTCATGGAAACAAAGCCATCTCAATTGTCTTAAAAATTGGTATGCGTATTAAAGTTGAACACTAGGGTTTTCATGAATACATAACTACCAAGATCACATTAAAGCAGTTTGTGCATTCATAGTTTACTGATAATTCCAAAATTAACTTATCATATGGGAGTCAGGAAAACTTGGCAAAAATAAGATTTAAATGTCATGAATATAGGGAGCTGCTGTCATAGTCAGAAGATGCCCATGCAGAAAATGAATTTTGCTCATCTTTGTCCCCTGTAGAAATTGTACTCAAAGCACTGTTTATCGGAGGTCTGAAATAAAAAGTTGTGATTCCTGGTGACTGAAACACTTTATGTATATGACATTGTTAAAGGCAAAAATCAGAACAATGAGGCTGATGTTATTCAGGCTATTGCAATCAAGAGATCACCCTAGATCTGAAGCTCGGAATGTCTGCAAAGTGCTGTCACCTGAGACTTTTATAGGGAGTAGTGCCAAGTTCCAGGTGGGAAAATTCACAGTTGAGATTTTGCAATCAGAAAGATCTCAGTCTGTTGGAAAGGAATTGTTTATCTCCATATCTGGCTAGTTTTTTGGCTAATCACTCATGAGACCATGATGTTACCTAGGGCAAAAGAATAAAGGTCCTTGTTGGAACAGTTTAGGCAAAAGGAGAGAGGTCTGTGTTTGACCTTTTCAGTAACTAAACCTTGGTTACTTGAAATATGCTATTATCTTCATTTTTTAAAATCAGAAATTAGCATTCAGAGAAGTGGAAAGACTTTATGAGGGCGTGTGGCTAATAAATGACCAAACTAGAATCTTATCCCATATTTTTCAGGCTCTCCCTCTTACTGTGCCACAGAACTCAGATCAACTGAATGCTTTAACAGTACTTTTTTAGATTTAGTGAAACTTTATTTTATATGTATATTTCCACATACGCACACACTTCCTAGTTGGGAGTGAAAAGCCTTCAAGGATCCATGTACAAATGTCTTGAATTCACAGACATCTGTTCACTGATTTAGTGAAACTTTATTTTATATGTATATTTCCACATACGCACACACTTCCTAGTTGGGAGCGAAAAGCCTTCAAGGATCCATGTACAAATGTCTTGAATTCACAGACATCTATTCACACGCTGGTTTGTAACAGTATCACTCCTTTTCCATAAGGAAACGGACCTTTCAAATTAAAAACTAGAGAAAAATATGGGATTCTATTCTAGTGCTTTAATATCCAAAGTGAACTTTTAGTGATTACTCTTGAAAAATAATAGGGTAATTCTAATAATAGGGTATATTCTACTATAAAGTATCACTATTCTTTTATATCTCTGTTCCGTGGGATCCTGTGGTGGATAGAAAGTGCTTACTGATCTTACTGGGGCTTCTTGGCTCAGTGAAATAGGATTAAGGTAACAGAAAAGATTGGAGTAGGGCTTGTTTTCCCAGCTTCTGCCAGAGATGTTGAGTATACATACTGGATATAAAATGAAGGTATTTATTGAGTTTATTGGTACAATCTAGGTCTACAATACAATTACATTCATTACTGGGATCCTGTACCTTCACATGACAAGTCTTGGTTCTCAACTTTTCCCTTTGTCCCTGCCCTCCCTTCACCCGCTCCTCCCCTCCCCATTAACAAACTCTTTATTTCCATTTTTTCATTTTCTCATATTTTTTCTTTTCCCTTATTTCCTTGCCCCTACCCTTCCCCCCTTCCCTACACCTTTACCCCTTTTCTTCCCACTTCACACTCTTACCCATTCCATTAGGATCTTGTGTACCATCATAGTTTTTCACACCAGAGAAACTATTCAGTATTTACACATGTGTGACTTATTTCGCTTAAGAGTATATCCTCAATATGTGTCCATTTTCCTATGAATGACTCTAGTTTCTCATTCTTTATGGCTGAGTAGTATTCCATTTTATAGACGAACCACATCTTCTTTTCCAGTTTCCAACAGATGGGCAGATGGGTTGTTTCCAGGTTTTAGCTAAGTAATGAAGGTATTTCAAAATATGCAAGGTAATGATCTGATAGAGTAAATTATTTTCATTGAAACAAATGCTGAATATTAACTTCTCAGGGAAGGTTGTGAGACTCTGAGTTTACTGGCTGTTGCCAGCTTTGTGGAGACTCTTGCTGTGATTTTGGTATTCTTAGCAGTGAGGTGTTCAGATGCACCTGAAACGTGCATCGGCATAGCAGGAGGACCTAACCTGGCTGGCCTCAATCACTTGGCTCTATTCTGTGCTTAGACTGTTATGGCAGTTATGGGTGTGAGGTGATAAACTGTGCTTGAGTTTTGGGCTAGGGCCCAGTCATCCAGTTCTTCTTTTTCAAAAAATTATATTTTGGTCTGGGGATTTAGCTCAGTGGTTCCGCCTGTAACAAAAACAAAAATGTTTTATAATAGTTTGCTACTAAACAGACCGCTATTGTTCTATAGTAGTTGCATTATATCCACTGGACACTGAAGCAAAAAACGAAAGCAAAGTAAAAGCTGTGCTACCTCCCAAAGCCTAGTAATTCTGTCTCTTCAAAGGAAAAGAAAAGAATGAGGTTTAGTATTTGAGGACTGTGATAGCAAGGAAATTCAGCAGTCATCACTAACAGTGAGAGTGTGGGATCCTTGACGTGGAAGGAAGAAAGCAAGTTTAACTCTTTCCTGATGCTTCTTGGTTTCCCATTCATGGATAACCCCGTTCTCACCCCCAAACACACCACACACCAAACTCAAGCGCTGACAGGAGAACCTCCAATTACCCGTGATTCCTGTCCTCATCACTCCTACTGATAGGGGACGAGAGCCATGCATAGAGGAAAATCACAAAAATGAAAAGTAAGACAAATTGGCCAGATGCTTTTAGAAAAGAGAAGAAAATGAAATATGGGAACTTTGAACTGTATTTCTCCATGAGAAAAGAAAACCAATGAGTTATTTGTGCCAGTCAAAGTTTGTAGACATTTTAAAGGGATTAAATCTTAGGAAATTCTGTTTTTGAAAGAAGTAGATGTAGGTGGACAGGAAATGGGGTAGCATTCAAGGCGGGGAAACTGCGAACAGGAAAGCTTAAAGTAGCAAAGAGTATGTACTGACCACAAAGAGATACAGAGAGAGAAAAACAGGCAAAAATGTGGAGAGTGGCATCAGCAGAACTAAATTTTAAGTTTTGCTGCTAAAATTATAATCATTGGTAAGTTGGTAATTAATTTAAGATAAGAATTGGAATTTTTCTAATTCTTTGATAAGGTTCTAATATTTACTGAGTGTGGACATGGAATTGGCAGATCTGCATAGTATACAATAAGCAAGAGAAAGAAGACACCAAGAGATTAGAGACGAGCAAGAGATGAGACCGTGAGACCTGATAACACAGGGCTGTTGACACAGGAGATACTAACTTTTCTCCCTTTTTTAGGGAGATGCATTCTCAAGATTTTTGTGAATAGATTCTTTAAAAGAATAATGTGTTAGTCAGTTTTTCATTACTGTAAAAAATACCCAAAACAATCAACTTAGTAAGGGTAAGATTTTATTTTGGCGCACATTTTCAGAGTCTTTGGTTCATGGTTGCTTGGCCTTGTCGCTTTGTCCCTGCAGTAGCACAGCACATCATGGTGGGAGTGTGTGGCAGAAGAAGCTTGTTCGCTTTGTGGAAGTGGAGAAGCAAAGTGAGAGACACGGAGGACTGAGTTCCACTATCCTTTTCAAGCACATGGCCCCAGTGACCAAAGCTCCTTTTAAAGATTTCACCACCTGCCAATAACACCATGGGACAAGAAACAAGCTCCAACACATGGGCCTTTGTGAGGCAGTTCTTTTTGTACCCTAACTATACCAAGCATTTCGCAAAGTGAGGTCCTAAACTAGCAGCATCAGGATCCCTGGGAACTTATTTTTTTTAAGTAGCAATTTTGAAGCATCACATTGAGCCTACTGAATTAGAAACTCTGATACCCAGCATCCTGTGTTTTAAGAAGCCCTCCAGGTAATTTTCATGCATGTTCAAATCTGAAAACACTGCCTTAAGGGTTTTCTTTTCCCCAATATAAAAGTACTCTAGAAAGTAGAGTTGATGAATTTCTCTCCTAAACTTTTCAATGCTTTATAATTCTCTGATTAAATCTAGGAGAAAACCCAGTCAGGAGGTGCCCTTCAACACATACCAGTTGGGGGAGAAAAGAAAATTTTAGCTGGTCTTGGAGTCTACAGACAGCAGTTGCTAGAGCACCCAGCTCTAGCTCTGATGTATCAGGCAGCATCAGTCACTGCCCTGTATGCCTAGATCTAGGTGTAATATTTTTTAAATTAATTCTTAATCTGAGTATGTTTAATGTTAGCAAACATTCTTTAAATGCACAGCAATAACTGGGAGTTGCAGCCTCTGGGGGTCAAACAACATGGCAAAGACTATTTTGAAAGAGGAGAGGGGACACCATGAAGACACTGAGTATTACGTATAAGAGGTGCTGAGATGCGACTGTCACAAAGTGAAGGGAAATGAGAATTATAGCAAGGGACAAGAGGCAGATGGGAGAAAGAGGAGTCTGAGAAAAGGCAGAAAGTTACTATTTACGAGGAAAAGCAACACCTTTCACTTAGAGTCACAATTAGGTTGAAAGAGGAGAGGGGACACCATGAAGACACTGAGTATTACGTATAAGAGGTGCTGAGATGCGACTGTCACAAAGTGAAGGGAAATGAGAATTATAGCAAGGGACAAGAGGCAGATGGGAGAAAGAGGAGTCTGAGAAAAGGCAGAAAGTTACTATTTACGAGGAAAAGCAACACCTTTCACTTAGAGTCACAATTAGGTTTTTGGTTTGCTTTTTTTTTTAAGAATTAGGATAAAAGAGCCGGGGATTTAGCTCAGTGGTTCCTCCGCCTGCCTCACAAACGCAAGGACCAGAGTTTGATCCCCGGTACCAAAAAAAAAAAACACACACACACAAAAGAATTATGATAAAAGTTGATTGATGAATACATGACCTTTACAGAAAATTGAGCTAAGACTATCATGAATAATCACTGATTCTCACAACAATCCCATAAAATAGATGCTTTTACTATTCTCTGCTTAAGAGTTGAGGAAACTAAAATTGCTTTTTTTTTTTTTTTTGGTACCGGGGTTTGAACTTGGGTCCTTGCATTTGTGAGGCAGGCCACCAAACCGCTGAGCTAAATCCCCAGCCCCCGAAACTAACATTCTTAGGAGGAAAGTTACCTAAGTTAAGTAAGTAAATCTCTAGGATTTGAACACAGGCAGCCTTACTAAAAAATCTGAGCCCTTTCTTTATTTCTCTGTTATTTTTAATATTTTCTGTAAATCTCAAATTTTCAAGCCTCAGAGATGACTTTCTACTATCCTATATAGCTATCATCTTTTTAGAATAAGTCCTGTGTCATTTTCTGATTATAGAAGTAATATATGATCATCACAGTAGTTAGGGCTGTGTCTAGAAGTCCCTCCAAAGCCTCATGCAGTCATAGGTGGGGTTTTCCCAGAGGTGACTTGATCTAGAGGGTGTGATTGATTCCTGGTGCAATGCTAGGATTAAGGGTGGTAGGATTAAGGTTAGGTGACTACTAAATCAGTCCACTGACTGTTTTGGCACCACCCTAATCCTGTTGGCCTGAATACAGTATAAGGGATGAAAAGAGGCTTGTCTGCTCCCTTGCGTGCTTGCTTTTGCTGCACTGCTTGCCATGAACTTGTTTTCCTCTGCAATGCCCCCTGACAAGCCATCATGTCTTGGAGCCAGCTGATTATGGGCTGCAACATTACAAACTGAGCTAAATGAACTTTTCCTCTCTTAACTTTGGGTTTCTGGTATTTTGTCTGAGCAACAAGAAAAGTAACAAAGACAACAGCCAAATGAGAATATTCTAAGTGTATGTAGAAATTAAAGGTCATTTTTGGTCTCATCATGTAGATATTACTGATGTTATCATACACCATTATTTACCCTTGAACTTGGTGCCTCAAATCTGTCTAGAGTGCCCTGAAACATGCAATCAGCCTCTGCCCAGACACTGATTCACTAGGTCTAGGTAGAGTCTTATGTATTTAATAAGCACCTCTTCTATAGTACCATAGTTCAAGCTAATTCTAAAAACATTGTTTGATACCTGGTATTTTCAAGCATCCCTATGTAGAATATTCTCATTCCAGTTTATCTCTGAATTCTACAGCACCTTGCTATCTATAGAGAAGAAATTCTCAAACCTTGGCATGTATTGGAATCACCTAGAAGACTCGTTAAAACAAAGACTACAGAGTTTCTGACTCATGAAGGCTAAGACAGGGTCCAAGAATGTGCATTTTTATCAAGTTCCCCTGTTGTGATTCTGCCGCGACATGGGCAACACTTTAAAAACCACTATAAAAAGGAGTCCTTCCAAATGACAGTTCCTGATAAAACACTTCTTGTGATCTTTGGAAATCCCTTAAAATGCAAGTGTGAGAGCCTGACCTTGATGCAATAATTTATAAACAAATTCAGTGGCATATAGTAGTATGGTTAGAATCATCCTTTGGTAAGGAACTCCATACATGAAAATTCTGTTCAGCTGCTTCCATGTCTCTGTGACAACCATAAAAGTATGTCAAGAAAAAAAACACTGTTGCTAAAATGTCTTAAATGTCCAGATGATTTTTGGTGGTAGTGGAAGGATCAGAAGCACAAGGTCACTTAATGTCCAATAACAGGCATAGCAGCCATCACAGAAGTCTAATGTGTGACATTTCCTAAATAGGACAAATTCCAGAGGAGGATGTTGATGCTACTGGCAGTTTTTATGAATTATACATGATGCACTATTTTAAAATTCAGCAGAAAACTGCCATTTACTTCTACAATAAAAGATATTATATGAAAAATGGAGTTCTGAATGAGTAAATATGAGATGTTAAAAAATAATGGTTCTTAAGCACACTTTTCTGTGCTCTCTAAAATTTGGCAGAAGACAACGGAGCTTTTAAAAGTAGAGAACCCAGCTGAAGCCATCCTGAACTACTATTCTTCAGTGCTTCCAAATGAGCAACCAGTTTTTAAAATGAACCTCTTCCGTCGCATTGGCTTTGGGCTTTAGCTCCTTAATGTCGGTCATGTAACTATACATGTATCAGGCATTCTGCAGTTACTTGCCAGTCAATGGAAACACAGAAAACTCATGGCCAGAATGGACTTCACCTTAGAACTCTGAATGTTATAATTAGAAATTTGCATTATGACTAGGAATTGCGGAAGTTCTCTAGAACAGTCCAGTTATTTATTATTAAGTCAAATATCTATTGAACACTTCTTATATTTCGAGCATTATGTAGATTCAGGGGAAAAACAATGGAAAATGTAGGCACACAGTCTTGACTCTCAAAGAGTTTGTGTTGCAGTGATGATAATGATGATGTTGGCTTTATTTTGGGTTTCCTACACCTTACTATGAGAAGGAGCAATAAATAGGCATTGTTTGCCTCATCCAAGATGCTTAAAACAGAATCTGTATTTTATTTTATAAGATCCCCATGTGTTTTGTGCCCACATTAAAATTCAAGAATCACTGCTCTAGAAAACAGAGCCTGAAGCAGGGATTAAAGTCCTGGTTTTATTTGGGAGTGCGAGCCCAGGAGAGTAAGAATAAAGGGGAAAGAAAGTAAGAGAAGGAAATCTGCAAAGAGCAATGAGATACGGTACTGCTGTGACTCAGAAACTTGTCTGGACGGGGCATGGCAGGTCATTCAGCAGGTGCGCTCGCTCCACGTATGGAGTTCTCCTTCTGCAAGCAGTTTGTGAAAAAGACTCAGGCGCGGTTCCCTCCTGAGTCCAGCTATCTACTGATTGAGGTTTACACCGCTCAGAAGTGCTACTTCTGCTCCTTAGGTTGTAGTATCTGAGTTTGAAAGTGAAGAAGTGGCTGCATGTAGCCCAAGAAAAACAAACAAAAGCAATCAAAGATTAGAGTTTGGGTGGTCTCAAGACAGAGTGTATGTAAAATTCCATTAAGTTAGCTGAGAAGAGCTGAATAGAAATGACATTGTCATTTAGTAGAAACATGGAGAACTCCCTGCCAGACAAGGTACTTCACTATAGGAGTTTAAATGCTAAATTAAAAATTATCGTCGTGACTGGGAGTCACTCAATTCTTTTTCCACTCACTCCTGGACTTTGACTGGATTTCCACATATCTATTATTTTATTAGTTTCTTTCTTGAGTCCACATTTCTAGTCCTGCTTCTCCACATTCATGGAACTGTGGTGCACTTATTAATATCTTCTGAGTCCTAAATATGCAGGCTTATTTCTACTAACCGATGCACACCACGCACATGTCTGCTTTGATTTTATTGTGCCCAGGTCCTCATTCTTTGACAAGCCAGAAAAGAAGTGCAGATATAACTAAATGATAGGGCTTAGTGAATGTAGATAATGAAATGGCTGGAAGTATTAAAGAACAAGCCACCACCTGTCCCAAAGTGAGGCATATTCATGACCCACATGATACCACAGTACCCATTCTCCCCAAGTGCTCTAGTGTGAGAAAGTACCACTTGGATCATCACATTTCACTCAGTATTGAGGCTTTGGAAATTACAAGTGTAATAAATATCTAAATGCCATGAGTAGCTACCTCCAAACAATGAGTATGTTTTTCACATTTTATCATACTGTTTTTTCAAACTTTCTATGATAAAGTTCTATTGCATTTATAACGGGAAACCTCATTTATTCTTATACAATAATATATTTTGTCAAGAAAACTGAGAGCAGAATAAAGGAACTTTAGGATGACATGTAGCCATTACATTTTGAATCATTTGCCTATTTTATAGACATTCAGGAAATCTCCCTAAACTCTAGAGGTTGGAAAACTCTAAATTTCCACAACTCTTGAAAACATAAAGGTAAATGTCTTTTTTCAGAGCCAAAGAGAAGAAATATGTGAAGAGTCAGAAAGCAGATACTGTGCTTTCTGAAGGCAATACTGTACTGCAGATGTCTAATGAGGCATTTCAAGAATGTGATTTCCTTGTGCTGGTGAAATACAGACACTGCCGTCAGTCCTACAGTAATGAGAAGGGCCTTTAAAAATGTCAGCATGTGATGTCGGTCAACCCTAAACTCTAGACACCTTTTGAGGAGACACTCGGTGGAATAGGGCACTCTTAATTTTTTTTTTCTGAACAAACAGTCCTTCCAAAATTCTGCTTGAAATTTTAGTCTCATCCTGTATGCCTCAGAACTAGCAGAATGTGTGTTCCACTAGTTGGACCATTTGATCAACTCTGATTAGCCTGTCAGGGATAATTTTGTATAAATGTTAAGAGACATGGTTAGTTTTTCCACAAATGATTGTGACTGCTAACTACTACTTATATTTCTTATTTCATTACAAAGAGAATAATAATCTGTACTAAGATTTACATGAAAATGGATCCTTACTTTCTTTCCAAAGGTGATTTATAAATTCATTCAGAATTCATTGCCACTGAAAAGCCCTCCTTGCCTTGATGCCAAAGTGCTTTCCAAAAGATTTCATAGGTCGCAAGGTAAAATCTTGAGGACAGAAGGCAAAGTAGGCTTTCTTACTGTGCTTGTTATATTGATTTGGGCCACAAGAGACCGTCCAAGTCTCACCATTAGTGTTTAATATCTTAAAATTACTTGATTCAATTGAGAATACCATACTTACAGGCATGAATTGGTAATGACCTTTTTGCTTCCAACTAAGCTCATTGGATAATTGATGAAAATAAATACATTTTAAGGGATAATGCTTCCTGACCATTTACTTTTCACATTAAGTCAAATCCCTCAGTAGATATAGCTATTCATATTCTTGTTTGTCACTGCCCACCATATTACAGGCATTAGGACTGGCTGTCACCATGTTTGTTAAGCAGTGAACTGTGGTTTTCACTTTGATTGACTAACATGAATGATGTGCTTTTAAATGTTCCCTTCATAAGTGATTTTCCATAAATATAATTCTAATCCTATGGCTATTTATTTTTTAACTTCCTCATTATCAATTGGTGATAATACAATTTCAAGATTTTTTATATATTTAGAAAATGTCTCTTCAAGTTAGTAGACAATCTAAGTTGGTCAATAAACCAGAGTATATGACATAGGTAAATTAGCACAGGAATTTATCTTGGTGCCCTATTTAACCTCAAAGTAAATATCACTGAAAGAAAAATCATAAGTAATTTTATTCAGTGTAAGAGTTGTAAAAAAAAATGGCATGTGATAAAATTAAAATATTTCCATTGAAATCGGCTGTTAACATTTAATATCTCAAAATTTTCATTTAAGTTGTACTGTATGCATATGTGTTAAACATGCTTTTATTAGGTATTTAAATCCTTTAGATGGGGAGAGAGACTGTTATATAAAATATTTAGAATGCATTATTCCAATGGATATAGCACCAGAAACAAAATAACATCATATGAGCACTTCTTAAAATATGCAATGTGGGAAACAAATTACTTCACAGTTATGTACCTTTGCTTGAAAAGAAAATGCTTACTATTCTCTTGTGCTGTGGAATATAAACAGTTTTTAGATTCAGATAAAAGATATGTGTAGGCACAGAGACTTTACAGTTTTAAATGCTATAGTACTCATTGGAAATACAGTTTGAGACATTCCTCCTTTCCCAAAATCACTTTGACAAGGATAATATTTATAAGCAGACAAAGTTTTCTCAAAAGTAGTCTTGGTATTTTAATTTTCAAAACATTAAAATATGTATAAGTACTGTCATATAGTTGGAACATTTATAATATACAAAATAGTTTGGACAATAGATAATTATACCTACTGATATATTTATTTGCAATTAAAATTTATTCGATGAACAGAATTAAAAAATGATTATCAGCATACATATTTTCACATTGCACAAAAGATTGGTTGGAAGTTCTTCATTCCAACTACAGTTTATCTCTTGTTGATTAATTATGAAGTTGTAGATAATAGTGATTCTTTTATTAGGATAGACATTTATTTATTATTTCTTTTCCGTTCCACCCATCCTAAGATTGCTCCTTATTTGTAGCTTTCATTAGTTGTTTATATCTTTTTTTGTTTTGTTTTAGCAGTCTGCCCTATACTTTTATGGGGTTTTTGGTTTGGTTTGGTTTGGTTTTCTTGCCTTCTCGAAATTTTTCCACTTGTCTTTTAAACTCATCAAAAGCAGTCTCCAAAAGCTTGCTTTGATCTCCGCATAGGAGCAAGTGTAGTGAAATATTTTCAGCAAAAGAATTCTGAATCAACTTGGCATTAAAACTAGTCACAAATGGCCACAGAAGTGCTTTGGAGTGGGGATTTGCGTTTAACTTCCAATAAATTGACAGTGATAGGAGAAATATTGGTGAATAACATAGCTTACTTTTTACTTCCCTATAACTAGAGAATTACTGTAGATCACGTGAGGAGGGAGTGCATCTGGGGCAAATATGGCCCTAAGAAAGGCTGCGTCTAACCCTGGCAACATCAGTGAGTCCCTTCAAGTAAACAACTGCTATCCATTTGCCTTTGTCAAGGGTCATCTGGAGATGCTGTTTGCTCGACTTGGCTCATAGTTACTGCTAGCATGCCATGAACTAGCACCCTGAGCCCTATAAAGTATTAAAATGTAGTATGACGATGCTTTGTCATCACCATGATACCTTAGAAGCTGAATAATATTATTAATGGTTTTAAGATTCCCAGGCCATTGCTTTGCTGTTCAAATGGAAAGATTTCCTTTGAAAAAAATGAGAACCTATAAACCCTAATTTAAACATCCAAAGTTTTACTCATATATATACTCTGGACCAAACCTCACCACAAACAAATTAATATTCTGGGCTGCCTTGAAAGCTCATATGAATAGCAGATAACATATATTTAATGTGTGTCCTCTGCTAAGTCCTGTGTTAAAGGCTTCGGGCATGTGTGTA
The DNA here is from genome assembly GCF_012274545.1 of Fukomys damarensis. NCBI lineage: Eukaryota > Metazoa > Chordata > Mammalia > Rodentia > Bathyergidae > Fukomys > Fukomys damarensis. The sequence continues at coordinate 16,939,290 of NW_022900938.1, forward strand.
AGTGCAGCCCTTTTCAGATGGGCAATGTTATTATCCTCACTTTGTAGGTGAGGAAACTATGGCTGAGATAGACTAATGTGCCTAACAATACCCAGATGAATAACACCAAAGCTGGATGTGAATCCACATCGTCTTCCTTCAGTACTGCTTTTTTTTCCTCCTTTCTGTCCTGAAAATATTGTTAACTGAGATCTATTCAACTTTAGAGTAATCCATATCCATGAGGAAGAAACGTAAATAGTAAGAATTATATTGTTTCATTTCAATTGGCTTAATTCCTATGGTATGTTGCTCTTTAGAGGTTCTTAAGGAAAATGTTAGCATTTTTGGACATAAAGAACTTTTAAAATACTAATCAATAAGGAAAAATACATATCAAAATGCATTTCTTTAATGAGTTCTTTCTGGGTTAAGACATGCCTGTGGCAATGCATAAACTCTTCAAATATGTAATTTATATTACAATGTCAGGACTTTGCTCACTAATGTACACTTGAATTATGATAACTTTCACTTAAAAATAATACATTACACTGAAAAATCATTCAGGTTTCCAAGACTCTCAGTTTTGGAACATATGTAAGATGTTTTCTCTTGAAAAATGACAGTGTATTTACCATTGTAGAAGGCAAAAAATTCAAGTCATTTATAAATAGGTGGGCTAGTAAAAAAACAAGCTCTCATGTTAAAAATGCAATTCCACTCTGGTGATCACGGGTGATTTGCTGAGCAGAATGTTTGCAATTATTATAATATTTATTTTTTAAAAAGAAACTATTAGAGTACCTGCTTAGCAAGTGCAAGGCCCTGGAGTCCATCCCCAGCATCACAAAAAAGGTAAAGAAAGAGAAAATAGAAAAAGAAAGCATATTGTATTTTGATTAATAAGATTCAAAAGGTATAATTGTAAAGGTTCATAAAAATGCGTTCATAAAAATAGTCCGATCTTAATTGCACATTTTATTACTGAACAGTTTTGAGTATTGCAGAAATATTTTTGAGAATCTTAATGTACAAGGGTATCCTTGCATGTACATGTTTTCTTTTAGGAGAAAGGCATTTAATTTCATTTGATTCTATAGTTTTTATGTGCATCTGCCATCGATGTGCTAAGAACTATAGGTTAGTCACCAGGTAAAACTAGAATCATTTTGATCTGTCCCTTAGGTCTCTTCCTTGTTGACTGCAGTTTGCCATAGAAAAAGGTGCAGCAAATTGTAGATAACTTTGGCAGAAGAAAGAGTTAATTTAAGAATCTAAGTTGTACTAACGCATATTTTGGGGAAATATGTTTTAAAACAGAAACTTTTTCCTTTGACTATGACATTTTAATGTAGTAGTATTGCCATCTCTGTTGATTTTTTTATAGGACCCTGAAGTTTTGACCCAAGAGAACATTTATAATGGGTGTATTTCAATGAATACAAAATTTCAAGTAGCTCAGAAATATACACATTGTCATAATAGTGTCCTAGATTAGAGTGGTGAATATGCATTGGAAATGGACAAGTCTCACTTGAGCACAAGGCAAAGTTGTTATATCAGGTTCTATTTTGTATGTAACACCATTTATACATTTATATATATATATGTGACCGGTAACACAAAACTTCAAAGCTGCTACCACAATTAAATTTAGAAACTTTATATCCTAGTTACTGTTATGTAAAAAGCTTTAAACAATATGTTCTACCCCTGTGATCCAGTTTTGTAAAGCATAAAAGTGACAATCCTAGATTATAATCAAGAAGTTTATACATAAATGAATATTTATTATTGCTATATATATATGTGACCGGTAACACAAAACTTCAAAGCTGCTACCACAATTAAATTTAGAAACTTTATATCCTAGTTACTGTTATGTAAAAAGCTTTAAACAATATGTTCTACCCCTGTGATCCAGTTTTGTAAAGCATAAAAGTGACAATCCTAGATTATAATCAAGAAGTTTATACATAAATGAATATTTATTATTGCTTTGAGATATTTTCAGAAGTTTCTTAGGTAACTTCAAAATTTCTTATCCTTCCTTCTCCCATCCTAAAGCCTTTCGCTCTTCCTCTCTCAGCTATCAAATGAGCTGGCAGCCTTCCCAAAACTAAATACAGCTCCTAGGTGTTGCTGAAGAAATGTACTTAGGGTCTCTAATACATTTCAAAGATTTGTAAGAATATGTGTTTTTGTCCTTTATATTCAAAGAAAATGATGCTGACTGAAATACCCAAGTGTGTTATATGGCATTATTCATCGAAGAATGAAACAGCCAACGTGTTTATAATGTCACTTTCACCTCGTCTTTCTTTTTATCCACATAGAGCCATAAAACTTTTGAGAAACTCAGCTTCACGTCCCCATTTCCATCTCCAGTGGGAGTCTAAATGCTGCGATTATGTAGGAAAGCGGGAGCTGGAAATGTTTCTCCTAAATGGAACGTGGGCCTTTCTACTCGAGTGATGTGATTCTGGGAACTTTTGTTAGGCACTCAAAAAATACTGGCTTCTGTAATGGAGAGAGAAAAATAAATAATACGGGATTGGTTCTTGCCTTCAAGGAGTTCATAGGGCAGGAGTCAAGACTGATGTGTAAACAAGTAACACTGCAGAAAACAAGAAAACCAGACAATTACTTTGCTTTTTGTTAATCAATTTAAATGGCTGTGCTCCTTGTAGAAGCAACAAAAGGAATTGCATTAACTATGCTTCCAAAATAAAGAATACCTTTGTGGGGACTTGAGATACATTATTTGATCCAAAAAGACACAAAATGGATTCATACTAACTTACATATTCAGATAAGTATTTGCTCACTTGGAATAGCCACCCTGGGAAGCTATGCAACACACTGATTAGAATATTATTAACAGTCTTTTGGTTGACTTGCCTGCAGAAGTAATTCGCTTTCTTGTCTAACTTGTTAGCATCCAATTTATATTTGCAGATTTTTGGCAAAAAAGCTGGACATCTCTCTTCAATTGTATTTTAGATGATATTTTAGGGAAATTTCACCTTGTTTTTAAATGTCTTTACTTCCCATTATTCTGGGGATAGTTTTGTTTTGTTTTGTTTTGGAACTGGGGATCAAACTTGGGACCTGTGCAGTGGCACCACTGAACTAAATCCCCAGCTCTCTGGGGATAACTTTTTAATTGAGCCCATTCTTGGAATTCAGATTAGATATATTATTATACAACTTTCATGATTATAGATATTCGCTCAGCAATGACAGTTGGTCCTACACTAAGTAAGGCAAATCCCTAAATCTATTCTGAGCAGAAAGCCATGCACAAATGAAGACTCCATTTCCACTTAGAGTTGTTTTCACTTCAGTTTACTAAAGAACGACAAACAGGTAGCATACTCAGTATGAGATCAAGACACAGATTAATGAACACACTGCCTGATGCCTTCCTTGTTTCTCCTGAGTGGCATATTCAAAGTGCTCAACACAGTCCATGCAGTGAACACCTAGACAGGTGTTAGACAATGTCAAAATGTCATTGAAATGGATGTGCAGACAAAACCTTACTCCGTGCAGTCTATTGTAGTATTTATGACAACTTTATGATATTTTTGGAATTCGAGCTTGAAACTGTGAGAACATATAGTATATGATTTATGTTTGTGGTGCCTCATGTCTTCACCTCCTAGTACATTCGGGTTTCTTTTTTTAAAAAATGCTAGAAGATTGCAAATAATCTACAGGTATATTATAAATACACTTCACATTGAGATAGTCACATATATGTATGTGACTATGCTTTGCTCCTTGAAAAGTTCCCTAACATGTTTTAGGCACCTAAGACTAAAGCACATTAAAATCATGTCATGATGAGGAGCATATAGAACAAAGAAAGTTCTCTGGTGAACTCCATTAATTTACAACTATTGGCCTTGGTTGTGGAAAAACTCAGTGTCCCATCCACCATGGTATCTCTCATCACAATGGAGCAGGATACAGAGGATGAAGCACACAAACTCCAGTTCTACTAGCTGCAGAGGAGTCCATTGTGGAGTCCTGGGCATATCGAAAACACAGGCTTATTTGAGTGGATTTTAGGTTTGGCTATATTTTTAAGATATCTTCCTGAAAGTATTTTAAATTTTACTGATATTGTTTTTGAGTTCACAAAACTTTGTATTTGTTGAACATGTCATCATCCTAAACAGTCTAATCGGGGGCACATTACTAACCACTTAATTGTTTGCAACAGAGTACACTGCAGTTACTATACCAACTATGTCTTTTTCTTTTTCTTTTTTTTGGTGGGGGGGCTAACGTGGAATTTTTTTCAAGCTTCTGTCTTTGGGCTGACATTTTCAGATCTTAAACAGTAGTGAAGATGACTTCTTCTTCACATTGGGAAATGTTGAATTCATTTTTTTCAGAGTTTTGTACGTAGAGAATTTTTGTCTTGGGATACTTCCACTTAGAATTTAAAGTTCCAAATAAAGATTGGAAAAGTCTATGGAACAGTAGCATTACAATTTCTTAGCTGTAAGACATAAATGCAACATATAATTCATATCTATCTCATGAAAATTTCCAAAGCACAATAATTCAAAATAAGATGGTATTGGGCTGGGAATTTAGCTAAGTGGTTCCGCTGCCTGCCTCGCAAGCGCAAGGTCCCAAGTTCAATCCCTGGTACCAAAAACAAACGAAATAAGATGGTATTAAGATATCACTTTAATCAGTAAGAATCAAGATCAGCACAAAGATATCTGTGCATAAATTGTATGATTGTCTCAGCTGGTGTGACCACAGAAAAAGTAGACAGAAGAGGCATGAAAGACTAGTGGAAGCATAGTTTCAAGTTCAAGGTTACTGATTTGGGGGAAATAACTGTGAAGTACACAGATTGATTTTACATTTGTAGTCATTGATCTCATCTTAAGCTATGCAACACCCATATTTCTGCACTAACATAGTATGTTTCATTTGTTAAAATAGTCAAATCAATATTTACATCATGAGCTTTGGTTACTACTGAACTGTGTTAAAGTGTTGCTGTACCTTTTAAGACAACACACTAAACTCACCATAGAAATATGAAAGTCCAAATTATAACTGATACCACAATAAATAAATTTGGACTTTTCTGAAGAAACAGATTAGATATCTGAGTGTTACCCTGCTAAAACTTAAAATGTAGAAGTAACTATGATTAGGAAGAGGCTAGAAGCTGGCAGAATTTTAAGGAGCATGACAGAAAAATCTTAGTTTCGCTTAAGCAGATTCTTTTTAGTGGAGATAGGGGCATTAAAGATGCTTCTATTGGGAGCTCAGTTGGTAGAGAGGTAGTTACAGGAACTAAAAGAATAGAGATCCTTATTATATAGTGGCAAAAAGCAAAGTGGAATTGTCTCCTTCAGTTATGTATAATATAGAACCTGTGAAACATAAACTGAGATGATTACCAAGAAAAGTGTTGAAATGTAGCCAGTTTCTTTTGCTGCTTAAAGTAAACAGAATAAGAGAGACAGGCAAACTATAAAATAGAAAAGGAATTTGGGCTTGATGATTTTAGAAAATCTCAACTTATTCGGATGACAAATGATATAAAATTAAAGACTTTCTTAGAATGTAGCATAGGAAAAGAAAGCCAGTGGTGTTGCTGTGCTGAAACAAATCAAATGATTAATGTTTGATTATGAGATTAAGGTTGTAGGCCATAGATCTTCTTAGTTAGATTTTGTATAATTTGAGGGTGTTGGAAGACTAAAAATGACAAAATGGTAAGTAAAGTTCAGCCTCTCGAAGATCCAGAGTCCAGACACTGGCAAAGAACAACTTGGGAAAGAAAGAAAGAGAATTAGATCATTGGAAATCAGGAAGGAACTGACAGGAAAATTAAAAGCAATGCACAGAATTTTGAGAAAAGAATCACAATGCAGAGAAGGGAATGATATAGTCTGGACTCTCTCCCTGGTTTCTGGCTCACAGCTCATTGGGAATGGAGCATGCCTTTACAGAAGCAAGGTGAGCACTGGGGGCCCCAGGGAGGAACAGCAGAGGACACTGGGTTAACAATGTCTGCAGGGACAGCATGGGGTTTGGTACTCCTACCACACGTCAGGTCAACAGCTGACAGTGATCCCAGTACAGGCACCTGCCAGATTGCCAGAGATTGCTTGGTTGAGCGCCATTCCAAGATGAGGTTGATTGTTTGAATTTGGGACTCTAAACATGTGGGAGATGGCTTCACTTCAAGGTTTCTAGTGTTACCCTCCCACAGTGACTGGGTGAGACACCATGGGAGACAGTCAAATGTAGGAAGCAGGCTCTAACGAGACTCCCTGAGGGGCTTTAGCTCATACTCAGCAAGCTAAGACCTCTGCCATCAGGGGTAGGAGGCCAGGCTCAGCTTGAGTTGCACTGAGTCTGAAAGTACCAGAGTTGAATCATTTGAGCCCTTGCCCTACTTGCTTTTAGCACAGATCTAGAGTCTCATTGTCTTTCTTATCCTACCACTGTGAATACAAACTTAGATTAGACTTCCCCACTGCCTGGGACAAAAAGAGGAACCTGTAGAATGAGGATTGTATCAGCCGGGGCCCACTAGTGAAACAGTTAATATAAGATACATAAATATATAAGGATTTACAAGGTAGGCATACAGCGGCTACCCACAGAGTTAGGTGTGAAAGAGTGCAAAAGAACTGTCAGTGTGCTGAGATCCTAAGGCTCAGATCTTAGGTTGAAGGCCTGGAGCTCACTGTAGAGTCCCATCTGAGTCCACATCATGAGGCTGAAGGGTCTGTGCTGAAAGGCTGAAGCTTTTACAAGAGATATATATGTCTAAGGCAAAGTGAAGACTGGAGCTCCCCGGGAGAAACAGCAGCAAGACTTCCTTCTTTCCCCCATTTTACATCATTCAGGCTAACAAGTCTGTGAGCTGGAGCCACTCACACTCAGAGCGAGTCTTCTGTGTTCAGTAAATCCATTCAGCCACACCCAGAATGGTAATAATCTAGTCAGTGACTGGGTGTTTCTTACTCAAGTTGATACAACAGTTAACTTGAAAACTCACAGGTCGTAAAGCTAGGCAGAGAAAACTAAGAATTGCTGGACTCCAAAACTGTGGATTCAGGAAGGAAACCACTCATTCGAAAACACACAAAAAATTTTTTTTTGTTTTTTTAGTTTTTGGTTTTTTTCCTCCATATTATTTTCTTCTTCCTCCTCCATTTTTTCTTTTATGTCTCTTTTTTTTTCTGTTTTTTACCTAATTCTGTAAATGTTTTTCTACTCCTTAATATGATCCTTTGTCTCACTTCTCTCTCGTCTTTCTCATCTCTCACTGTTTAATTTTTCAAATTTTCCCTTTACATTCTCCCATTTCCAGCCCCTTATATTTTTAATAGTATAACCATTAAACTTTATTAATCTTTTGATAGTTAACTCTTTGTTACTCCTAGTGAATTCATTTCTATCATTAGTGGAGGTTTGGTTGTTGCAGTTAGTGCGTGTTTGCTATATGTCAGTATCTGGTTTCTTCGTATTTATACTATAATTGTGGATTTTTTTTTCTCTGGTTAAGGAAAGTATATTGTTAGTTCTCATGGTATGTCAATATACAACTTGCCTTGAACCGTATTGCTGCTGCTGATTTGCTTAATGTTGCCAGGGTCACATGATTGTTGCAATCAATGGGTTTTTGCTGTATGCCAACACCTGGATTATCTTTGTGACATTTACAATGCTCTATGGCCCATTCTTGGAGAACTGGGTGTTGGGCCAATTACACCACCTCCTCCCTTCCCAAATTAATAGAGATGGTCAGATCTTAGGACAGTGGCAAAAGACTATAGTCAGCCATGCCCAGAGTGTATCATTGAAAAGCATACTAACTGAAGAACTCCATATTAATAAAATCTTTTCGCTATATGTGTCTGCAAACTTAAGCACAAAATAAAACAACAACAACCAAAAACAAAATAAAACAAAACAAACAAAAAAAAAACCCCAAAACAAAAAACAATAGAAACTTGAAAAAACGAGGCCACAAAATGCCTCCAAAACTCTCAGCTCCCCCAAAGCCAATCTTGGGGGTACTGGGGAGGGAGAGAAAAAGTTACATAGCTAAATTATTAAAAAGTATAAGAGAAGAGATTAAAAGTCAGATCAATGAGGTACTTGAAATGTAGCACAGAAGCTATAACTAAACAAAATGAAAGTATAGGAGCTTGTAGAATACAATAATAAAAAAACTAACTGAACCAACAAGATGATACAAAATATGGACGATGCATTTAACAAAGAATTAGGTTCCAAACAGCAATCTACAAGATTAAAAATTATATGGAAAGTGTGGGCTGATGAAGCAACCATTGTGAGATTATCAGATTATCAGAATTAGAAGATAAGATTCTTTCAAAGGTCAGTTAACCAGCAATACCTTAAAAACAATAAAAGAATATGAAAAATGGATCTAACAGCTGCTAACTGAAACAAATGAAAAAGCACAAGACAGTCGAAATGGCATGAAAAACCTGTTCATAGAAATAACAGCATAAAACAGTCAAACATAGGGAAAGACATAAACATACAGATAAGTGAAGCATAAAGAACCCCGAATATCCATGATCAAATGAGAATCTCCTCACAGCATATGATAGTAACAATCCCAGAAGTCCAACACAGGGATAGAATATTGAGTTGTTAGACAAAAGCATCTAATCACGTATAAAGATAAACCCATCAGAATTAGAGCAGATTTCTCAAAGCAAACCTTAAAGGCCAGGAGATCTTGGAGTGAAGTGTTTCAACTCATAAAAGAAAACACCTTCTGACTCAGACTTTTATATTGTGCAAAACGTTCTTTCAAAACTGATGGAGAAATAAGATATTTCTATAACAAGAGCACCTCAAGAAGTTCATAACTACCAAACCAGCACTACAAAAAATTCTCAAAGATATTCTAGAAGGAGACAATGAAGCTATCAATGTCAAAAAATTTAATAGAATTAATAGAGCAAGCAGGGTGAATAGTTAAGCAGAAAGGAGGGGGGAAAAAGGAGGAAACTAGCAACAGAAAAATAATACATTGATAGGATAAATCAGTATCTTTCAGTAATAACTTTCACTGTGAATGGTCTCAATTCCCCAATGAAAAGACCAAGATTGGCAGAATGGATCAAGAAACAAAATCCAATGATAAGCAATATGGAGAAACACATTTAATTAAAAAAGAAGTTCATGGACTAAGAGTCAAAATATGGAACCACAGGGTGGGACATTTCTACATGGGGTAGTTTCGAACCTTTCTACATGGTTGGTGGGAATATAAGCTATGCAAATCAGTATAGAGACTCCTCAGAAAATGAAAACTAGAAATTACATTTGAGACCGTTATTCCCCTTCTAAGTATTGCTGTGAAAGAGTTGAAGACATCATATTACAGTGATACATCATACCCATGTTCATAGCAGCACAGTTCATTATAGTTAAATCTTGGAAACAACCTATATGCCCATCAACAGATGAATGAATAAAAAAAAAGTGAAAGTTTATTTACAATGGAGTACCACTTTACCAAGGATAAAGAAGGATAAACCTGAGCCATTTGTAGGAAAATGGATGTGCTTTGAGACCAAGTGAAATAAATCAGGCTCACATGTTTAAATATTATATGGTTTCTCTCATATGAGAAACCCAAATATAAAGACCAAAATAAAAGAGGGATAGTAGGGGGAAAAAAGAAAATTTCCTAATGGAGCTGTTAGCTTATTAAAACATTGTGATTTTCTGCATTTTGTGAAGTTTGTAGTATTTCATAGCTTTTAAAAGTGTATAAGCTTTAGACTTCACAAACTAGGGTTTTCTTTCCATTCATGATAATATCAGTGTGTATTTTTGTTAAGTAAATAAACTTTTCATGTGAAAAATAATGTTCCCCTAGACATCTCAACAGAGACCAAAGGAGGGATTATCTCAGAAAGATTCATAGATGTAGCCTCTGTCTAATGGAGATCATGTGCCTCTAATGGAGATACAAGGTCCTTGAGAAAATTCTACCAGCAGGACCACTGCTACCTTGGACTCAAAGGCACAGAAAGAGAACAAAGTGAAAAGGAGATATTAAATAGGTAGTTAGATTTTCTTTGCAGGAAGTGAGATGATAAAGCTACTCAGCTTCAAACCTATGCTACTGTTCATGTAATAGAAAGAAGGCAGAAAAGAACCTTTGGTTACAAGAACAGTCTATTTACCACCTTAGAACCTGGCGAGATCCTAAGCAGAGAAACCCAACAAATTCCTCTTAGGCTTTTGACCTATAGAGCTGTGATATGATAAATGGGTATTATTCTAGACCACTAAGGTTATTATTCATTTGTTATGCAGGAATCTAATACAGATATTAATAACTAGACTCACTAAAAACACTAGTTTATTTCATGTAATTTAGAAGATAGAACAGAGTAATTCTTTGAGATTTTTGTGTATACTCCAAATTTTTTAATAAACTGCTTGCCTTGAAAAGTTTTTTAAATGCTATATTTTCTAGACAGTTTCTATTAAGCTATAAATGTATATATTCATGGAACCAGAAAGTTGCCTAGTAATTGCTTCTTCAAATCTATCTCAGTGTACACTTAGAAGCATAGGCTTCGAAGTTGCTTTAAAGACAACTATGCAGACAGCATTATGGAATCTCTCTCTCTCTCAACTTTTTTGTGTAACTATTAATATTATTCATTTAATTATTTACTATATATAAAAATTATTGTATGTAAACTTGAATCAATAGTACCAATTTTTTAAAAAGGTTCATTTTGGAAGATTTTGTTTTTCTGCTTTAAAAACTTTAGAACATAATTAGGTCTCTAAAGGGAAAGAATATACTGTATTCTGTGTTCAAGTTTTTGGAACATCTTTGGCAGAGGTACGTTGTGAGAATGGCCAACTCAACATTCTAGAACACACCAACTTGAAACATTCTGTTTTCTTTTAGAGCAACAAAAGAAAGTACAGAGAATTATGAGAGGAAGTTGTATCTATGCTAAGAATTTTCTAGAATACTGGAGAAATGTAAATGATCAAAGTGGAAAGACTCAGAAGACATTTATGCTGGCTTTTATATTTTTGGTATTTTCTTTTATTTTTAATTTCTTTTTTTGAAGCAAAACATTTACTGGTATATTTTAGATATACACAGTGATAACATTAATCATAGGGAATCATGACATGATATATCTTGCTTCTTTTTTTAATAAGGAAATTAATAATTTTGTGTTTTCGTGTTAAGAGGTTCTACAACTGCTCAGGGTTCACCGATAGAAAATAAACCCACAGTGGCTAATTTCAAAAAGAAAAAGATTTATAAAAATATATTAGATGACTTACAGAATATTTCAGGTAGCTGAAAAACAAACCATCTTTTGCTTGATGTCCTAAAGCCTCGCTATAGGACTGGGCTGCTGACAGAGCTACCTTGTTGACACCACTGGGGAGAGCTTCATCTCCTGTACTTCTGCCGTTACTGCTGCATTACACCTGCTGCCCCAGGAGCATTCCTTCTTGGAACCTAAACCATATCTGGAACCCAAGCAGCAACAGCATATAGAAAATGTAGCATTTAAGCTTGCCAGGAAGGGATATGTATTCGGAGGTTGACATAGTTGTGAAATAACCCACAGTATCTCCCCAACAGAGACCTAATAACTTAAGGCCTAGGATTGACATTACATTTAGTATGGAGGTAGCAATAAAAATATCAGATACCTAAAGGGTTATTTTTTTCTTTAAATTTCCTAAGGAAAATTTGTCGTTTAAAAAAAAAACTTAAATGAGAGTTTTTGTTCTTTTCAATGTAAGTTCTCTAGTGAGTGGTTGATATTAATTAAATTAAATTAAGATAAAAATCTGACTTTATTTTTCACTGGCATTTATTTTGTGCTTTGGTAAAATTTGCTTTATCATATTGTCACAGATCCACAAGGTTGTCTAGTCATTTCTGATTTTTAGCAAGCGTTCATCTATGTCACATAGGACACTAGCCTTGTGTCATAGTTTATAGAACACATTGTTGTCCTGAGATGAGTCCTCCTTACACACATTTTTTGGCATTGAGCTGTCTCTTTATCTGAACTAGCTTCAAAAATACTAATGTCAAAAATAACATCAGCTTACAATGGGCTTACAGCAGTGACGATAGTTTTAGTAACTGAGTCAACCTTAGGCCGAGTGCCATTTGCTGGAACAAGTCAGATGTTAGGATATTATTTCCTGGGACTTACACCCAGAACATTGGGGCTCAGATATAGGTTGTCACAAAGAAGACTAGAAATCAGTAGTGGTGAACAGTCTCGTCCCTGCTGTAGCATACGCAAAAAAAAAGTAGGTATTATAAAACGTATGCTGCTGAGTTGACAGTGACTAAATTAGCATAGCTACTATTTGAGAAAAGTGCACGTTTTGAAATAGCTCTGAGTAGCATCCATTATCAAAAACTAATGGAACTGACCATTTCTCATTTTAATGCTTATTTAGATTTATTTGTGTAATGGCCAAATTTAGTTGAAGTTTGAGCCACTTAATAACAATAATAAATAACTAATCTAAACAAACTACTAACCCATCCCAGTAGGCTAAGGGCTGAAAGGAAAGGAAAAACAAATTCAAAGCAATAACCAGGTGAGTGATGTGATTTTTTTTAACCTTTGTCCTCCCTAGTGACTGATCTTATTTTCTTTGGTTTTTCTCTTCCCTTTGGACTGTTTATTTTTTTCAGCGTTCAAAGAAATAATGCCTGTTTTGTTTCTCTCCCACCCATATCTCATTATTATTCAATGCCCTGAAAGTAGGAATTGTAATTTGGAGAGATGACTACTAGATGTGTGCCCTTTCAACCTAACAGCAGCAGAAGGATTATGAAGGAAGATAGTTATAACTAAGGTGATCGTTAGCTCAGTTTGGGTCCTTCTCAGTCTATGCCTATTAATACCATCTCCTTTCATTCTCCAAACTGTCTTGGATTGGCTGATGAATTGCATGGTCACTCTGGTTATTACCAAGGTGTTAAAGGATGATGTAGAAAAGTATAGAAACTTTCTCTAAAACTGTTGATGATAGTTGACATTTTGGTAGATTTGTTAAATTATCCTCTTACTAATAACCCCAAAGATAGAGTCACCTGTATTGGCTATATAGAGATTTAAATCTCTGTATACTCTTCAGAACTATTTTATTGTTTGCAGGAGCTTTCAAATGCTTAAGCAATTGTTCTTGTTTACAATCATGAAAATTAAAGTACTCAAAATTTTTATATATCTATAATGAGAGAATATTCTCCTTTCAATAATTTAAGAAATATTGTTAATGAAACTTCTTACTTGAAATTATAGTTCAGGCATATAAATGGAGATTTAATCAAATATATTCATGATCGATCTTTTGAAAATATTTTTCAAGGATACTATTGTTGCTGGTAATTTTGGTCAAGAAAATGAAATACATTTTGAAAATGAAATTAAAAATATTAAAAATGCTCAGAAAACAATAAAATTAATACAGTAGTTTTAAAAATAATTTAATATGCTTTTTTTCATTTATCATTTCTGAAAGGTATTTTCTGCTGTGTTTTGGTGTTTATTGTAATGTAAAAAAAATTCTTGCCTCAAACCAGATTTTTATTCCCATGGATAGCAAGTAATTCCTTTTCATCATAATCGAAAGCAATATTAATATAATATTTAATTGAACCCTAGAGAAGTTTTTTCTTTTGTCCTCCTAACTCTGTTGTTTGGATTCTATAAATGAAGCTCACTGCAAAGGCTTAGGTTAGGCTATAATAGACAGTATCCCCATATGAAAATTCAGAGTGTTCTCTTATGCTTAGTAGAAGTTTGGGAGATTTTTGAGAAGCCATTAGGGCCTGCTATCAGTAAAATAAGACACAGCGGAGTAGAGTAGCTGATGATTAGAACTGCCAAACGTCTTCCATAAACAGTTCAGACATGCAGCTTTCAATTAGAGTTAACATATTTTCTCAGCTTAGATTTTTTTAAACCTTGTTAATAATAAAATAGTGCAACAACTCCATTTGGACCATGAAATAACAGAACATAATTCCAAAAGAGTTTTTATAGTGTACTTTTTTCTGTAAAAAATATTGTCCAAAGATCTTACAGTATACTTTTGTCCAGTTTTTCTTTTTTCCAACTACTAAGTATTAGCATTTTTATAGGGTGGAATTTGTTGTGAATTTCTGCCATTATAAAGATGACATGGGGTTAATCACAATGTCATGCTTTCATTCTCAGTTTTTTTTAATGAGGCCAAAGGAAAGGATTCAATGGAAAAAGTAGAGCCTATGTTAGGATTATCATGATTGCACTGTGTGTGTTAGCCATTCACTTACTGATACTATTAAATTAGTGGTCAGTCCTAAACTTATGAGTTAATAAACGTGGCAGTTAAGTTATTTAAAGACAGTCATTTTTTTTTTAATAGACACTATGTTCACCCATGTGAACAACCAAAAGAGAGAGTGCTTTTAACTAGAGAGAGATCAACAGTGATCAGGGAGAGAAAGAATCTGCCAATCTTGAGATTTGCCTTGCTTTTAAAGGGATTCATAAATGTTTTTCTTTTTCATAGATGCAATTTATGTGAAAGTTTCCTTTGTGTAATTTTTGAAAAACTAATGTTTCTTTTCCCAACTACTAAGTATTAGCATTTCCTTTGTGTAATTTTTGAAAAAATATTGTTCCTGCCCAATTTGTAGTCGTAGGATATGTGCTGATAATGCTGTTAACACCACTCTATTTTTCATTATGGACTATAGGACAGATTTAGGGCATGTTTTCCATGAAGGAAAAAGAAAATTAATGATACTCCATGTTATGGCTTGTGTTTAGGTACCCACCCCCGCCAAAGCCTTATTCTTTTAAAGAGGTGGCTGAATTTAGAGTATACTCTTGCTTCGTGGTGGGGCTAGGCCCAAGGGCACTAGGGTTAAGGGCAAAGTAGTTTGAATAAGATAAAGGGCAGAAAGACCTGTTTAGCTCTCTTGTTGCTTTGCTGTCTTCTGCTGCCATGAACTGTTACCCTTCTGCCACCCTGCCTTGGAGCCAGGCAATTATGGACTAAAACCTCTACAAACTGTGAGCTGAATAAACCCTTTGCCCTCTGACTTGGGGTGTCAGGTGTTTTGTCTCAGCAACAAGAGAAAAGTAACTAAGACACGATACTTGGAATCATGGGCACACAGGGAACCCTGGGGTCCAAGTTAACCTTATGACATGAGCACCTGAAGGAGACAAGATTCAGCAGATAGCTCTGGCCCTTGATGAATCATGGAAATGCTCTGCCTCAATTTATCTATTAATGAGGTCAGTGCACACAGTTACACACAGTCTAAGAGAGAAAAGAGAGAATCTATGCAAATGTCACAGAGAAGAAGGTCTTCATTTCAAATAAGCAAAGTGTAAGCTCAAGCAAAGAGTGAACAGCCAGTTGCCTGACTCCACCCTTACCAGGTACTGAGGTAACCATTTTGTTTGAATGGTCTGAAGGAGCTTTTAAATGAGCCCACTTGGAATAGATGAAGTTAAAGTTTCATTAGCAGACAACAACTTTCTCGGGATGATGATTTCTTTCTTAAGAAAGCAGTATTAGCCAGGTCAGTCTGGGACTCCCACTAGGTTCTGAATGTCTACAATCACATCCTCAAAGCCCTTTAATTGCTAATTCCTGTATTTTCCTAGTAAATAAAGTATATATCCTGCATAAAGTATGTTCTAGTAAGAGTATTCCCATTACTACTTAAATCAGAAACCAGTGGTAAGCTAAAAAAAAAAAATCACTTTGAAACCACACTGTATAAAAATATACAAAAAGTCAAGGGAACATTTTTTTTGTATGGAACAAACAGGAAATATACAGTGAAAGGAAAAAGACATAATACCATAAAGGAATTTCCTATTGTTGAAAAAAAATTTGTGAGATTGAGTGTATATGTACACACACACACACACACACACACACACATAGAGTTTCTTGGAAGGCACAAACCACCCTGAGAATGAGATACTTTATCTTTATAATAAGTAGTGGATAATTAGAAAATCTCTAAGGTCTCATTAAACCTTTACTTTCTAGAACTGTTGCTACCATCAATCATGATAAATAAATGTCAGGTAAAGAATTTATCTAAAAGGAAAGCTGAAATAATCAAATAATATATATGTAGCCTTAGCAGAGGGGATTAGAAATGTAATTTAAAAGTAGAAAATAGGGATGGGGATTTAGCTCTGTGGTTCCGTGGCCTGCCTTGCAAGGACCCGAGTACAATCCCTGGTACTAAAAAAAGAAAAAGAAAATAAAGCCATGATTTATTAGAACACTGCCACATTCTAGAGGGTGAAGGAATGCTAACACCAATCCTGTGATTGTGCTTTGAACACAATGGTACAGTTATAAGTACCACATCCGAGGCATTGGGCTTAAACTTCATGTACATATCATATCATGTGACCACATGAAATCAAGTGTAACATAATCCTCATCTTACGAATGGGATATTGGAGATAAAAAGAGGATCATTTGCTTGCCTAGGGTCTCTGGAGATGTGGAACATGGTTCACATCCCACTAGTTTTGCTCTAGAGTCTGTACCCTCTCACTAAATCCTGACAACCCTGTGAAATGGCCATCATCAGCTGATACAGATAATGATTTCTGGGTTACAAGGCATGACAGCAGGGGATCAGAGAGGTTAGTGACTTTTCTGTGAGTACATACAGACCCTGTACAATAACAAGGATATTAATCCAGGCCTTTTGAAATGTAAACTTTTCACTATGCCATGCTAAAATTTTCCCCAGTATAGCTTTTGTCCTTATGGTGATGAGTATCTGACTGATTATCTGACTATAATTAGATCTGCCTCCCAAAGAAAAATCAGCATATCAACACTATTGCATGCAATCACCTACACTAAGCATTCACATCACAATGCCCTGTTTTCAAATTGGCTGGTTTCATGGCATTCCATATCACAACAGTTCTTATTAGCAAAGTTGGTTTGATTCACAAACCTGTTTGTACTCCAGTGACTAAAATGATGGTGTCTCATTGACATTCTTCCTTTTAATCATGGAGGTAGAGCAGTAGAAAGAGGCTTGGTTGTTTCTAAATTCTGGGACCTAGTAAGACATATTTTTCTGCCTCTCTGACCAACAGGGAAGAGCTATGGATTAAAGAAATATTACTATTCCTTCCCTCAGAGCCTACTCATGAAAGGATCTCTTTTTTCCCTAACCTTCCTTTGTTCTCCTCTTTGGCATTTTCCTTTCCCTGTGGAAAATGTATGTATGTGCAACTCTACCTGGCCTGTATTTGATGGGAGAACAGATCTTGCAGTCCCTGACTTTTGACTTTTGGCTGATCAAGACATAAATTGAGCCAGGGAGACCAGAGTTAAACCCCCTATTTATTTAATGTACGCCATTGAGCATCTGGAGAGTAGTATGATTTTTTTTATTCCCTCCTGGCATTAATTCTGAGAGGCAAACAAACAAGTAACAAGAGAATCTAAACTGAAAACTGACTTACTTACTTCTCCCCCAGGTGCTTGGATATGATTATTACTTAATACTTCTTTGTCACATAAATGTATGGAGTACCAGAAAACATGTGAAATTGTTCCAGATAACAGAAAGTGGCTTGAAAACACAGACCAAAATGTGAACAGCACCATAGGGGCTGGAGATATGGGGTCTGCTGAGAACAGGATTTTGAAATCCTGAGACGCAGACTAAAGCAGAGTTCTCTCTGCAGGGCTGGGCAGGGCATTTATAAAAGTCACTGTCATTTTGTGGCACTTTTCTTCTGTGGATAGCCTTCAATCTCAGCCCTACTGAATCACCACATTTTCCTTTTCAGATTCACCACCACTGATGGTGAATCAGGAACATTCATGTACACAATGGATAGCACTTGATAACATTTGAAGATGGAAATGTCTTCGGTCATTAGGCAGGCTGACCTCAGGGCTCTCAAGAAAATTGTGCCAGCCCAGGATGTCTGCTCAGAGGATCACTGTGGTGTGGCAGGTGATGAATGAGTGGTCTTTGTAACCTTCCCAGGAGACAGGCTAAGTTGGAAAACGATTTTAGCAATCACGGTGGGTCAGTGCGACAGAACTTAGATACCACCATCTACTTCTCCGCTTGGATGAGGAATGGCAGGCCTGGGTCTTGACTTACAGGATGTTCCATATAAAGATGAGAAAAATAATTTCCCCTATTCATCCGCCTCTCTGAAATGAAAATCTGCCCAGGCAGTACAGGATTTCTTTATGTCAGAAAGTTCACTGGTTCAGAGAGAAAGACCTAGTAAGCACTCACTTTCCCTTGGAAGATAGGAGCAGGTAAGGACAAAGTGGCCCTGGGTTCTCACCTCACATCAGGATGCCACCTTTGTATATTTAAGTGCCATCAACACCTAAAGGAATATGAGAGACCACTGCATTTTTTGAGAGAATCTAAACATAGGGCAAGTTTCTTTTACTTCTTAGATTTTTATATGAGATTTATTGTGAGAGAAAAATAGAAGTTGAATATTCATTAGTGCTCTTAATTCTCTTTTGAGCTGAAGATTTAAAAGAGGCTTGGGATTGCAGGGTTTTGTTTTTTTTAATCTTGTTGTGCTTTTGGGGGTGACGTTAGGTTCCACCATCTGTAGGATATGTGCGATTTGAATGTCTTTTACTTGTAAACTTCAGCTCTTTCAGGAAGCTGTTTTTGTTTATGTTGCCTAAAGAGCAGAAATTGGCTTCCATCTCAAACAGTCTCTGCATTATTAAAATGTAGCTTTTGTGCAAAGACTTAACTGGCTCTTTAGGGCCTTTACATATTAATGTTATATACTAAGAACTATTAAAATGTCACAAATTCAGCATGCTCATTAATTGTGTTCTGCTTTATTCGTGGTCATGAATGAAAGGGCAAACTAGTTATCTTCACAATCTTTTAAACACACAAAAACCTGAAAACACACATACATAAATCTAATACAAAGATAATATTCTCTTCATCTGAGAGATTAAGTCACATAATTCCAAAACGACCTGCAGTTACTACTCTCTCTTTGATTCTTATCCTTAAATAGACCAAACTAGAACAATTTTAACCTACTCTCATTATTTAGTGTAAAATACTTAGAGTAAATTCTTAATCTGAGATGGGTTTTTCTTCTGCAGGGAGAATGTGTTAATGCATTAGCTTGTCTTCAGCTGGTATTTACTTAGAAATTTTAAACTCCTTTAAAAATACCTGAGTACACGGTCATGATGAGGTTAACCAGGAGGACAAGGAAGAAAGGGGAGAATAAAATCAAATAATGCACCACTTCTAAATGATCCAGTCCACTTTTTCTCCCAGTCAGAAAAAAAGTAATAGTTTCTTATCAAATATTAACTTAAATATGTGATAACAAAACTTCATTGAAACAAGTTAGCAAACTAAAGAGCTGAGCCCTGGGCATCCTTCTTCCAAATAGCTGTTGTGGTGGCTAAGTAGAGCAATGAAAATCCCGGTTTAAAAGTCAAAACGGGTATACACCATTTCTGTTCTTCACTTTGCCACCCATTAATATGGGTAACGTTGGGCAAGTTCTGTAACTTCTCTGGGTCTTGTTACCTTATTGGTAATAAAAGAGGCTTAGACAAAATGTATTCAATAGTTGCTGAGTTCCTGGTATATACCAGGCACATGTGAACTGACAGGTGTTTGCTGAGATTCTGATGAGTTTTAGTGAGACATAAAAATAGAAAAAGCAGCCCTTGTCTTCATGAGCCGAAACTTCATAGGACAGAAATCTGTAAAACCTCATGCATGAATTGAAAAAAGAAAGAAAAAGAAAAGAAGAGAAGATTTGAGACTATTACAGAAATCTGGAGAAGACACATTGGGTTTACATGAGGGGGATATGATTGACAAAGATTTCACAGAGAAGATGATTGAACTGGGGTTAGATGCCATTCTCCAGATGAAGAGGGGATGTCAGGTCTGAGAGCACAGCTTGTAAAAGTCAGCAGAAAGCCCCAAGACCTAGGAGCGGTCCTCTATGGCTGGAATGTAAGTATAAAATGAAATACACAAGGGATAGCTGGAATAAATGGTACAGCTTTATATCCAGGGTCCCCAGCCCTCACTTTATATCAGGGTTCCTTGGGCCACAGACAGGTTGTGTGACCTGTTAAGAACAAGGCTGCACATAGCCATGGATTTAGCTCAGTGGTTCCGCTGCCTGCCTCATATGAACAGGGACCCGAGTTCAATCCCCAGTACAGGAAAA
>NW_022900938.1:16959751-16974833 GCF_012274545.1 Fukomys damarensis
AAAAAAAAAAAAAAAAAAAAAAAAAAAAAAACCAAAAACCTCTAAAAAGAACAAGGCTAAACAGAAGGAAGTGAGCTTTGGTACTTTGGCTACTCCCTGTCCTCCTTACTGCTTGAGCTCTGCCTGTCTGATCTTGGCTGTGGGCTGCTTAGAATCATCCCAAAGCTATCCCTCTCCACCCCTGTACCCCACCCACAGTGAGAAAATTGTCATAGTGTCAAAAATGTTGAAGATGGCTGCTTTATATGCCATAAAGACCGGATTTTGTGAGAAGCAATGACACAGTTACTTCTAAGTAGTTTGTGAACTGTTCATATCTACGTGTTCTAGAAACATTATCCTAGCAAAGTATGGCAAAGCCTCAGTGAGGGCAAAGAAGCAAAGAAATCACTTCAGGATGTATTGCACGGCACATGGCGAAGGTGAAAGTGAGAGCCCCTGCGGTGGTGTGAAAGGGAGGGAACTTTGCGTTGTGAGAAAAGTGATTCCTCTTAAAACCACTGAAGGGATGAAGGGTAAGGAAAGAGGAAGGAGGTCCCTGACGTCCCATTCAACTTTCATCTCTCGTGACTCAATTCCTTCAAGGTTGCTGGGTTAAGTACTGGGATGTCTGGATTTGAGGAAGGATTTTCACAAACATCTTAATGGAAGGATATTTTTAGAGCTTGGTAAAATGTCTCATTGTTTTGAGTCTTGCTTTTAAACATTGAGATCATTCTGTTTTCAAAAGAATCTCTGCAATGTTAGTGCAGAACAGCTCAGGTATGAAAATTAGTTCTTTATTTGGAAGACATACCACAAACAATAAGTACTGCAGAGTCACCCTGACTCATGTGGTGTACTGTGAAAAGGCAAAAACAAGCCAGTGGTGTTTATATTCAGCAGTGTCATAGGCGGGTTAATATAAATTCCCAGGAGGCTGAGAGAGCCAAACATGACAGCAGCCTGTGAGCGTGCACAACTTGCCTAATGCCAGAACTCATGTTAGTTTCTTGTTTTTACTCAAGTGCCGTTGTCACTTCCCCTACCACCAGCACTGCCTGCATCATCCCAACACTTTCTGCCAAATTTCTTGAAAGTGTCTTTCCTTGATCCTATCCTATTCGCTCCGGCCCAGTGTAAGGTGGCTGCTACCCAGAACGTGCCCCTAAGCTGGCTCTGGCAGAAGCTACCAATGGCTGCCTAATTCCTACCGCGGACGTGTCTCACTCCTCATCTTACTTGACCTTTATGCTGTGTTTAAGAAGCTCTCCTCATTTGCCCTTTGTGACATCAGGCTTGTCCCGATTTCCCCTCACCTCCAACCACTTTGTCCCTGTCAGGTGAATGGGCTTCTCTCTCAAAGCCTGCACTCTCCCTCGGTCATTTCATCAACATATATGGCTCTGTAGATCGGTGGGTAGTGTTCATTCATCTGGCATGAGTTATGGCCCTACATTTTAGAAATGAAAAAAATCTAACTTTCTGCTGGACACCTATACTCGGGGAACTCAAATTCAACCCATCCAAAAACTGAATTTCCGCTTGTTATGATCACAATCTGTTATATTGTCATGAATAGATCCCCACATTCTTCTGTAGGCAAACATTCTTTTTCATACTTTCCCCTCCTACATCTCTCCCCACTGCACACATGCTAAAATGCCTTTAATCTCCCAGATCCAAACTGGGCAGAGTGGCGCACACCTTTAATCCCAGCACTTGAGAGGCTGAGGCAAAAGGATTGCTGCGAGTCCAAGGCCAGCCTGAACTGCATAGCGAGACCCTGTCTCAAAATGCCTAAAACTAAACAAAAGCACCTCTCAGATATGTTGGAATCATCATAAATTCAGTATTTCCACATGCTCAGAAGCTTCTTAAAGTACATGCAAAAGATGTACTCATATAATTATTTACTTCATCCAGTTGAATTTTACTAAACTTTCGGGCCTGTAGTTTTATAGCACCTTACACTCCACTGCAGCAGTTCTGATGACATGGGAGGGAGGAAGTAGGTAAGGAGATGACCTTGCCCCAGGGATATCTGCAGATGTCTCCAGCTACTCTAGGTTTTAACAAGGGGTTAGGGTGTTCTTGGTATCTAGTGGCTAGAGGCTGGGGAAGCTGCTTTATATCCTACACTGCTAAGCCTGTCACAACACAGAGTTATCCACTTCACAATAGCATTTTAGTGTTGAGGTTGAAAACCCTTATTCTGCTGTCCTTGACTATTTATTTTTCTGACCCTCCCATGGCATTATGAGCTTTTGGAGAACAAGGACTATGTGTTATTCAACAATGTATACATGAAATAGCAGTTTGCTTGGTGTATAGTAGGTGCTCTGTAAATATATAACTGGGTAAATGGATCAGTGAGTAGGTTGATGGATGGTTTAAATGGTTTCCCTTTGTAACCAGAGAAAAAAACTAGTGGACAGATGGCAATAAAACCTAAGGTTTCACTCCTGAAATGGCCATAATGCCAGTTTTATCATTTGAGGTGCTAATCATGAAGTAGGAAGACACAAATGGTAAATGCATGTTTCCGTTTTATTATGTATTTAAACATACATCCCTGTGTAGTTTAATATTTTCCTGTATTGAATGTTGAGTGAGATACGACAATTTATGTTTGTCCTCATTGCTGGTAACCAACACGGGTGCGAATATCTGTTACATGCCAGACATGTTAGCATGCTATCATAGGTAAACAGAGTTTGGTTAAACTCTGGCTGAGTTGCAATACTGAACTATACAGTAAGCTCTTGCAATACTGAGCAAGAATCTTAATCTCACTATCTTTAGTTTCCTCGTATGCATAGTGTTGTTTTGGTGATTATGAGAAAGATGCGGAATATTTGATACATAGTGCAGTAGTTCCAAAATAAATGATACTTCCCTCTGCCTCTTCTCCAAACTACTTGTTAGTTAGGAATTATATGTGACTTTGAAACAGGGCCCTGATAACAACAGATTAGTGAAGCTGTAGTTGATTTTTCTCCCACACGAAATGTCTAGAGGTCTGCACTACAGACCTTGTGTGATGATTCACCAAGGTCAGTAAGGAACCCAGTTGCTTTCTGGCTTGGCACAGTGCCATTGCTGAGCTCTTGTCCCAGTAGATGCTGCTTCTCTGTGCTAAGCAGCAGACTGAGGACAGAGAAGAGTGCCATCCTCTCTTTCTTTAAAGCACTTCTTCAAAGCATTTCTGCTACAGTGCGTGTGTTCTTGTGTAAGTTTCTTAAGACCTCGCATCTTAGAGTACAAAGGGCAGGAGTATTATAACATTTAAAGAATTATTTATCACCTCTGAGTTTTTGCATATATGTATTTAGGTGTATATGTAGTCCCAAATAAATTGATGGTATTTTCATGCAAATTTACAGAAGAGGAGGTCATTCATTCTGGCACTCAAAAATTACTTAATTTTTAAAAATCGCGTTGCCCCCTGACAGGGCCAGAAAAAATTGATATTCCACCAGCAATAAGCATACCTAAAGGCCAGTTCTGGGCTTTGAAATATCTTTCTCCAACAAAAGAGACCAGAATCCCTGGAGACAAGGGTTGACATCAGCAGCACTAAGCCACTTTGCTATTATCTATCCCTCTAGTACCATATTTTTTTAAAAAAATAATAATTTACCTGTCTAGTAGTCTTTATTTAAACACCCTTAACTCCAATTCAATATGATTAAAAATATTAAACCCAAGTTGAGTGATGCTTGCAAAATACCAGGCCAGTACTCTGAAAGCTCTGAGAAACCACCCCAGACTAGATATAAGGTTGAGTAAATGTTAGGTGGAAAAAGAATATCTGTTAATCTAGTGAAATCTGGAGTTTAGTTAACAGAAATGTACCAATATTGGTTTCTTTTTAAAAATTTAGCCATCCCACAGTATATACTCTGTATCATAAACACAGTGTTCCCATTTTGTGTGCTATCCCACTTTCTCCGGTTTTAGTTATGATCTACCATGGTCTGACCATATTAGATAGAAAATTCCAGAAATAAAACAATGAATAAGTTGTTTTGTTTTTCTGTGCCGACTGAGTTTATCAAGGTTGTGGCCTGGGTGTGGGCTCCTTGTGGAAGCCACTCCACGACAGTGGGAGTTCCTTGCTGGGGCAGGGGCTCACACCTTACAGAGGAGCGCTGGAAAGGATCCTGTGGGGCTGCATGCGAGGGATGAGGCTTAGGACCAGGACCAGGGATGCGGCTCCGCGAGGGCCTGAGGAATCAGGTTCTAGGCACCTGCCTCAGCCTAGCCAGCGTTTGCCCGCTCCCGGTAACATTTGCACCCAGGACACCCAAACTTGCTCAGCCTCAGCAGCCTCCAGCTGCCCAGGAGGAGGCCAAGGACACAGCCCTAGCTTTGAACTCCACTTCTCTCCGCCCTGGCTCTTGGTGACTCCGCGGCTGCTGAGCCCCACCGCCATCATGTCCTGCCCCAACTCCGTGCCCAAGTGCTGCCATCGTTGCTATTTGCTGATAAAACAATTCATAAATTTTAGGTTGTGCAGTATTCTGTGTAGCATGATGAAATTTCCGGCTGCCATGCTGCAACTTACCCGGGATGACAAACATCCCTTTGATCCACATCCCAACTTTGCACAGACCACCAGCCTGTTAGCCATTCCTAGCCATCCCGGTTGTCACATGAATACATGGGCTATAGAACTGCTTGTATTTGAGTAATCCTCATACACTTGATGGCCCCAAAGTGCAAGAGTAGTAGTGCAGGTGGTTCAGATATGCAACAAGGAGCCGTGAAGTGCTTGCTTGCTTTAGGTGAAAAGGTGAAAGTTCTCCAAATAATATGGACAGGAAAAACCTAATGCTGAGTTTTCTAGGATCTACTGTAAAAACGAGGCTTCTGTTTATGAACTTGTAAAAAAAGGGAAAAAGACATTTATGCTAGTTTTGCTATTGAACCTCAGACTGTAAAAGTGATAGCCATATGGAGTGCTAAAAGGAGAAAGGCATTAAGTTAAAGGGTTCAATACCACCCACAGTTGCAGTCATCCACTGTGTCTTGTCCTTTGAGCCCAAGAGGAATAATTTATATACAGTTTTCATGAGTTAAATGAAAAAACAATATCTGTTTCTTAATATTGACAAATGTGCCATGGTCATGTAAAATACTAACATTAGAGGAAACCAGGTAAAAAGTATATGAAAACCCTGTATTATTTTTACATTTTTCTGTAAATTTAAAATTATTCCAAATTCATTTTAGAAATACAAAGCATTGGCACACATTGTAAACTCGTTATGTTAAATTTGTGGAGGGAATTATCAACAATAGATGTATTTGTGCATGTCTCCACACTGGAACTTTGTTTAGTTTATTACCTCTTACATGCTAAGGATCTAAAGGATAATAACAGGAAAGAAGATGTATACAGAAATACACTCTGGTCTGTGTCTGAGTCACTGTGAGCATCTAGTGCATTATTCTATGAATTGTTAGAGCATCCTCAGCAGGCCTCCGCTTTACAATGTGGAAGAATCACCATCTTTTTTCTCCATAATTTTCCTAATGGAACATTTTATAAGGGCTAGTTCTCAAAGCAGTAAATAACCAATTGCCAGACTCTTTATTAGAAAAATAAGGGCTTATAGCACTGATTCTAATCCAAGGAAATTGAAGCCTCCTTATAATTCTATAAGATTAATAGATCAGGGATTACAAAGCTGCACAGTTCTAATTTCTTATAAATTGGTAATTTTCTCTCTATTCGTATAAAAAATATGATAGAAAAGGCACTTGATTAAAATCCCATCCTCACCACTTACTATCCATGATTGTGAGGAATTTTTTTTAATTTCTCTAATACTAAATTCACCAGTAAAACTGAGATAGAAATAAGGTATATGAGCAATCCTCTTTTAATGAAAGTATAAGGTAGATTAACAGTTTAAGAACACAGTGCCTCTCTCAAGAGGGTTATCTCTATCTCACCTGATAATCTAAGAATTATATGGTAGCATACTGGGATCCCAGAATATCCCATCTTGTGCTCAGGCACCTCTAGTCTGCATTGCTTTTTCTGCAGGCTCAACTCAGCACCACCTACATATTCCAGTCTATAGGAAGGAGAAGATCTAGAAGAAGTATACATTTCCTTCTAAAGGTATGACCTGGAAGTTAATCCCTTCCACTCATAGCTCATTGGTCAGAATCTAGTCATGTGGCCCCAGTCAGCTGCAGTGGAATCTGGGAGTTTTGTTTTTGTTTTTGTTTTTTGCTAGGAAGTGATTTGCTAAATTTATGTTTCTGATATAATGGAGACTGGCAGTACTACTATGAGGCCTGTCTTAAGTACTCAGAGTAACACTTTACAAAGAATAAATTCTTACCTTTTTCTCATTAAATCATTTGGAAAATAATTATTATGAAAGGAGTATGTAGATACATTTTACCAACTATGACTCGAATTATTCAGAACTTTGGGTAGATTTTCTAACAAGAAAATTTTGCATTTGAAAACTTTCTCACCTTGTAAATTAAAGCACTACTCCCCAAAAATAAGATATATAATCATTCTATGGAAAATAAACTACAGCAGTAATTCCTTAACATTGTACTTGGTTTTATATGTAATGATTTCAACTCAGGAAAGTCAAGTAGATTAATTTAGAAGGAACCATGCTTTGCTGGAAAAGGAAATGTGCAAAGTGAACTTATGAACTTACTTTTAATGTAGAAATGCTTTTGTTTGCTCAGTTGTAATTTTATGAATCAGAACTTTTCTATTTTATACTCCTTGCATGGATTCAGTTTCAAGCTTTTGGCAATAACTTCTACTAAAAAGCTGGAACTGCACCCTTTTCTGGTTTGATGTGACTGTATTCTTGGAGGTGTTTACAGTAACTTGTTTAAGGTAGATAATTTTGTTCAAGGTAACTTTTGTTCACACTCACCTTTCCTAGGACATTCTTACATTCCATTGGCCACGACCCCAGTTTGTAAGCTCCTTGTGTAATTTATCAGATTGCACTGCTACCCAGCTAGCAGTTGGACAGTCTAGTTGGCCCTGCTCTTTGGGTGACATGGCACCACAAAGGGTGACCATGACACTAGTTATGTTAATCTACTTGGGCCGTCACAGCAAAATACCATAAACTCGCTTAACAGAAAATTTATTTTCTGCATTTCTGAACACTGTGAAGTCCAAGGTCAAGGATTTAGCTGATTCATTTTCAGGTGAGACCTGTCTTTCTGGTTTGCTCCCCTCTTACTACATCCTCATCCTCGCGTGAGCGAATAGGAAGGGAGAGAGGAGGAGCTCAAATACAATTACACTGGGGTGAGGCTTCAACGTATGACTGGGGGATGAGGGAGGGGACACACCAACATTTAGTACAAAACATTGGTCTTCCTGTCATTTATCATAACACCCAAAAAAGGACATGTCTTCTCCAATACTGGCACTGTGCCATCCTTGACATCTTGCCTAAAATTTCTTATAATAGAAGAAAAGATTATTCCAGTGGCTTCCTAAACGCTCTTTCTCTAATGACATCTCTGGTTTAACATCACTTCTTGATCCCCTGAGTTCCTTGGGAGTTATAAAACATTAAGATATGAGCTGGAATTTGGCTCCTGAGTCACTAAAGTTTGATTTCAACTCAAAGTCTGACACTTATTAACAGTAAGTGGGCAAGTTACTTAACTCACTAAAATTTCTCAATCTTCTTTGTGAGAGGAAGTAATAGTCTGCTTCATAGGGTTCTAATGAAAATTAAATTACAGAATGCAAAGAAATCACTTAGAAAGGTGCCTACTACAAAGAAAATTATTCAAAATTATTGGTTATTATTTTAAGCACATACCAAATCCCATTTCATTTAATTTAACTTTTATATTTTATTGGACTTTAAGATAAAGTATTACTCAAAGTTTATAAGCTATTGACTGATCTTGGATACTTTACAAGTTTATAAGTTTTATAAAATTCATCATATGGATTTTATCAGCCGAGCAGTCTGGTGCAAGCCTCTCTAATCCCAGCACTCAGGAGGCTGAGGCAGAATGACAAGCTGGCAGTCAGCTACCCAGCGAGACCCTGTATCGAAGCAAATAAACACGAAAAGTCATAGTATGTATTTCACTCAGATGTGAGCATTTTGTCACCTCAACATTTGTCTCCGAGTGTATAGTTACTTGGACACATATTTATTCAGGTATATATTTGTACCTAGTTGAACAATACATTAAAATAGTAAAAAAAAAAAAAAAAAGACATGTTATGATCTATTACTAATTATACTTTAAACAAGCCAGAGGGATACTTTTTAGCTATGTAGCTTTGGTCTGAGGTCATTTAGTCCTCATTAATAAAAGAAACTGAGCTTGGAATTCTAATTTTTCATCTCATATCACTAAGCCAAAAATATGCTAATAACTGTAATCAAAGAAACAAAGATCTCACTGCCTGAAATTTGGTAAATTTAGAAAAGCCAAATTAATATTTTCATTAATTGTCTATATTATCCAGGATTTAATTGGTATCAAAATAAATACGTTTGGGCCAGGATTTAGCTCAGTGGTGCTGCCACCCTGCCTCACAAGCACAAGGACCCATGTTCAATCTCTGGTACCCCATGCCCCCAAAATATATAGAGAGATATGTGTCTATTGGTGTGATTGTACAAACCCAGCAAAAGAGGTCATTGCTGTGTAGGCTATGTCAAGCACAGTGCCTGGGAGGCATTGACTGGGAGGTACTCTTCTGATACACCTAGGTTTGTCAGGTAGTTTCATGTGTATGTCAGGATGAATTAATGGCACCTGCTTTAATTTGTTTTGTACATTAGTCTTGAGTCTTGCATAGAAGCAGTAATTCATACATTTATAATTTAATATGTGTGTGTATTTGTACAAATAAAGAAATGTTCTTATTCAGATAATTAGTTCTAGTTAAACTATTCTGTAGTAAAGAATCCACGAGTTAACAGGCTTGGAGTCAAGTTTATTAGCAATGTAAATGTCATTATCTGTGATTTGTGATCAGCTGAGCAAACAGTGAAGGGCCAGTGTGACTTTCAGCCTTCAGGAACAGAGTCAAATGACTGAAAAGCAAAACTACTGCTTCTCACCGGGTATGGAGGTTAGTCAATTTTGATCATGATTAAAAATGAATAATGCTAATGATTTCCACTGATTGAACTTGTTTCCAGTACCTAGATAAGGAACCTATGAAGTTATGCGTGAGTGACATAGATTGTAGCATAAAGGTACTTTCCTTTTTATTACAGCATGTTTGCAACACATCATAGTTACATTTGTTTTGGGAGATTGGTATACAGACACTATATCTTGAACATTTTAATTCCTTATCCCTCTTCTCTGGCCTCTTTCCTCCCTGTGATTCCTTTGCCCGTCAAGTCTGCCTTTTTGTTTCCTACCATCTCTTCTTTCTTTAACTATTTTATTTATGTTTTCAGTTTCTCAAATATGATGAACTGTGTGATTTTAACTTTCTTTGTGTGACTTATTTCACTTAACATTTTGGTACTTGCTCTCATGCCTTGTCGTCATACAGTGACTGCACATAACTGGACAGAATTTACTACTATGTTAGTTTGCTTTTCTGTATAGCAGTTATAGTTTTAAGATATGGGTTAACTTATATTCTGCACTCAGAAAGAAAACTCATCTATTACATCACTTGCAGCTCATTCATTGCCCTCGCCACATATGTTTGCTTTATTGTCCTATCTCACGTCCTGAGAGCATACTTCACTTGCCTTCCAAAGAGATTTCCATGGGGGCCACATTAGTGCAAATAACCTGGCAATGGTGAAGCTCTGTGGACACAAGACATCGCTTGTCCTATTTACACCACATTCCCAACATCATGTTTAAGTAGGTCTGGCTCATGGGACCTGGCCTTCAGCAAATATCGTTGAGTGGGGACGTGAAAAGAAAGGTTTTTAAGCAGAAAGGTAGGTGTCTTGATTTTGATTTGCGATATATTGTTCTGGCAGCATGGGAGATCAATGTCAGGGGAATAAAACTGAAGTAGAAGAGACCAATAATGACGGGAAACGACGAGGGACTTAACTGACAGGTATCACAGGCAGAGGTCAGTCACGGGAATAAATGTGAGACCTCCTGGTAGGTTAACCTCTAATACTTGGCAGTGGGTGCCTGTGAGACTTAAAGGAGAGGCTAGGAGGCAAGTGGCATGGTGGAGTTGCCATCTTTTCACTTAAAGAGCCCAAGGAGAGGAAAGGTGTAGGAGAAGCAAGTTCAAGTTTTCCTGGAAAAATATTATCATCTAAATTTGTTTCAACATTTACTTTAAAATGACAGGTTGATCTATGGATACTAAGGTTTGGTTAGATAGAAGAAATAAATTCTGATGTCACAACAGGGTAACTATAAATAATAATTTAGTACATATTGCAAAAAAGCTAGAAGAAACAATTTTGGATGTTTCACCACAAAGAAATGATACGTATCTGAGGAGATAGGCTTTGCCTAATTTGAACATTACACAATGTATGAGTTTGTCAAAACATCACACAGTACCCCATAAATATATATAATTTTTATGTGTCAGTTTTAAACAAACTAGCCATGAAGACACGCTAATGAGTTTTCAGTGAAAATCATATAGCACCTCAAATTTTTAAATATCCTGTGATTAATAAAATACTGGATCAAACGTACAAACTAAAAACATTGGCATCTCCCTTTTAAAAAATTTCACCAGGGACTAGGGATTTAGCTCAGTGGTTCTGACACCTGCCTAGAAAGGCAAGGTCCCAAGTTTGATCCCTGATACCAAAAAAAAAAAAAGTCACCAAACATTTTGGCATAATTACACAGAAATATATTAATCTTTTCCACCTCTTTTCTCTGTTTTCCTGATTTTTCTTCCCTGAGGTGTGGCTTCTAATAGTGAGAGTGAGATCAGTTACTACACAGAGACTCAATCCCAGATGAATGGCCTTTGAAAACCTCCACTGTGTATGGAGGCTGAGGGGAATTCCAAATAAATAACATTTCTACTCCCGTTTTCCTACCTGATTAGAACATTTGGTGTCAGGTCATATAAACCCACCCAAATGCAGGACCATCCTTCGTTTGAACTGAAAGTTCAAATAATGTTCAATTTAATTAGATTATTATAAATGTTAAAATATCCAATTCTAGCATACTGAAGATTTACAAGAAATCTTGTTAATATTTTTCCTTTCTCAATCTTGGGCACTGGCTTTTCCTTTTCTAAGTTTAACCTATATTATAATCATACACTCCTTTACAAGGACTAAGTTCACTCTGCCACACTTCTGAGTAAAATCTCTGCCTGTGAGTCAAAATAGTTATGGACATCCAGATGGCAATACGCAGCAGGTGTGTGCATGGCAGAGCTGGGGCTTGGGGCAGAGGGTTGAGATTTGAGTATCCGTAGTTGACAGAGAGATACTATGAATCCGAAGAGGAAGAGCAGGTCACAATGAAAGAGTAACTTGATCAGAGTTACTGGGGAGAGACATATTGCAGAAGCCAGGGAGTACAATCTAAGAGGGGGGGGAAGGAAAGTTCAAATGAAGTAAAGCACTCCCTGGGTAAAGCCCTCTTTCCCTTCCATCCCTCCATCCTTACCTCACTCTCTGGAACCACCAGAGGAGATGGCAGTTCATAGTTGTTGCATCCATACTTAGAAATGTTCATGATTTATGCCACATTAGGATATAATTTCCTCTATGTATAAATATGATTGTAGATTGGTTTCTGTAGTCTCCTATCTATTTAGTTTGTTTATGGGCTTTGTGGCTTTTAATGGCCCTTTCCTGTAAGTAGCTATAATTAATTTGACTATAATGAAAGTATTTCAATACTCATTATTTTAGTGGTTACCCAGAAGATTTTATCATTGTTTAATCAGGAATTGTTTTTAGCCTCCTGTGCTGCTTATTTAGTATGAAAGATAAATTTGTCCAAAGCAAAAAAGAAACAGTGTAGACTGTGCTTTCAAGGGCTTCTACTCATCACTTGCACTAATAGGACCCCTAAGATCTTTGAGAAGGATAAAGAGAAATATCATTTTACTATACTAAGAGTTCACTTACTATTCTGAACAAGGACAGCTATTTGTCTGACTCATGTCAGTTCTAATCTGTATTTTATCCACACAACAATGTTATGCTGTTTTCCCCCCAGATAGAGAGTGGCTTAACTATATTTATCCCACTATCAAATGCAGTTTGTGTGTAGGATTGAAACACCTTCATCTAGGTATGAGTAGTAGTTCTATTAAGATCAACCCTCATTTTCTTAATTTTTACTTTGATCGTCCCTCCTGAGCAAAGTTTGTGTCACCAGTTTCAAAGGGCATTATAGTAAAAACCATTCCTTATGGTTCACAGGCATACAACTCTGTGTGAAGAGCAACTAAGGTGGATCTGATAATAATGATATACTTTTTATCAAGTGAATGTCAGAGCTCATTTTTAACCTTCTTTGCTGTGGCATTTCAAAGAGTTTGTTTTTATTTTATTTCTCTTTTTCATGAAATATAAAGAAATTAAGAATTTGATCTGAAGCCACAGAGGCATTAGATCTGAATAACCTTGGCATTGCTGGCACAATGACTTGCCTTTCTCCCCTGCATTTGCTTAAAATATTAATGAGGCTCTTGAAAGCTTTCTGGTTTTTTTTTTCTCTTACATACTATTGATTTTTTTTTAACTTCAAAAATTCACATAATACAACTGTTAAAAAGTAACTTTCTTAAATTTAGCTTTTAAACTAAGTTTTAATTTTTGGAAAGACTTAACTGCACCACAGATGACACATCTAATGAATAATGCATACTAATATTCATCAATATTGAATAAAATGATAAACTTAACTTTTGACAACAATGTTTTCAAAAAGAACTGAACTCATCCTTTACTGTTTTGGGGCTTGGGTTTTTTTGTTTTTCCAGGTACTTGCTTGCTTCACAAAGGACTGTTAGCATATCAGTTGTTTTGTCTAGGAAAGTGAAAAATAAAAATTATACTATTTCTTCTGTTTAAGTCAAAGTGCTGTTGCTTAAGTTTTTCCTTCTGGTATCGGTAGCCCATATGAAGTTCTTAGAGTGAGAAAAGACTATAATGAAGAAACAGCAATAAGGATTAATTGCTGATGAAGATGTACTAAGAAAAATATATGTAAAGTGTGAGGAATTTAATTAGTCATTTCTAAGTAACTTTTTCTTATATTTTAAGGATTAATTAATAATTAATAGTCTAACAAATAGTTGAGAGCAGAATCTGGAAATCTTGACTGAATCTGAATTCCTACTTTAATATTTGAGGCACCTGAAAATTCAAACATGACTGTGGGATTTCAGGCATATTGTCACTTACTGAGTAGTCCTGGTAACATTGATGATGGTCAAATGTTTAAATACACTGTCATCTTGAGCAAAGAAACTATAAATGAGAGTATTCTTCAAGAGTTCCCTTTATCCACGGCCATTGGCTGTCTGCCTTTCCTCCTGGTGGTAGAGAAGAAGCAGGGCAAAGTGGCGAGGGAAGAGCTGAACAGTCCACAGTTTCAGTGTGTGCCACTGAAAGATGAAAGCAAGAGCCTGGCTTGGAGGGCTGTTCAGGTCAAAGTTCAGAAAGCAAATTTCTCTCTAAGCTGACCCTCCCTTCTGTGTTCTTTCTCTGATTGACTGGTCCACGTACCCAAGCTGAAATCTTTGGGTATCAGTCCCATATGTGACCCGTAATTACGTCCTGTTGATTCATCCTGTACACTTTTCTAACTGCAGCCTCACCCTCCATTCATGCCAACGTTGTCTCTCATGGATCACTACAAAGCCTCCCACTTGAACATCTGAGCTCTGTTGGACTTCTTCCCTACCTGTCCTTTCCTTATGATCTCTTCTTGCACATATTCTGCATGATCCATTCTCCAACAACTAAAGTTCACAACGTGAACCTTTCAGCATGCCATGCCCTTGTGTAAAATCTGTCTTTGATTCTGCACTGCTTTTAGGATAGTCTAAATGCATCAGCGTGACTCGTGTAGCCAGAATTGGTCTCTCACCTCACCCCTCTAGGAACATTTTTCACCCCAGAGACAACCCCATTCACTACTGACATTCAGGACATCATGATTGTTATGGTTCCAGGTCTGGCCTGATGTAGTCATCTCTACTTGAAACATACATGGACTAGCTCTTCCCCTTCTCCTACCTCAGTCTTTTGCCACCCTAAACCTTCTCTTCAGATTTTGTTTAGGCCCTTTTTTTTTTTTTAGAAAACTGGAAACCTATGAAAGAGTTATGCTCTCTCAGTGTCTCTAGTATATCTCCTGTCATCACACCTATCACTCTCTCTATATATATTCAAGCAGATCCTTCATAAGACAGTTCCACCAAGGCAATGACTGAGAGTTTCTCATTCATTGTTGTGTCCCTGGTGCCTTGTAGAGTATAGGGCATATTGTAAGCTATCGTTAAATGTTAGTTAGATGTTTGGACAAGCAAACTTCAATCCAGGTCACTAGTGAAGGTAGAGTGAAGGAAACAAAAGCCAAAGGAAGCCAGGCGTGGTGGCGCACGCCTATAATCCCAGCACTCAGGAGGCTGAGGCCGGAAGATCGCTGTGAGTTCAAAACTGGCCTGGGCTACGTAGTGAACTCCAAGTCAGTCTCAACTACATAGTGAAACCCTGTCTCAAAAAATCAAACCAAATCAAACCAAACAAAAAACCCAAAGGAGGCAGAGCAGCACAACAGAGATGTCAAAGGACTAGGAAAGCTAAGGGAAGGGGCTGAAGGGAGGGCAGGGACAAGGGGAAAAAATGAGAACCAAGGCCTGTCATGTGAAGGTACAAGATCCCAGTAATAAATGTAACTGTACTGTATACCTACAATGTACCAATAAACTCAATTAAAAAAAATGAAAACGAAGGGAGAAGTTCTCTCCTGCTTTATCCTACCATTTGCAAAGCCTGAAACAAATTGAGTCTCACAAATGTCTCCTTTAAAGTTAAAAACTAGGCCAAGGATTTTGCTCAGTGGCACTGCCTGCCTCATAAGCGCATGGTTGTGAGTTTGATAACCAGTACCAAAAAAAAAAAAAAAA
>NW_022900938.1:16975199-17039404 GCF_012274545.1 Fukomys damarensis
ACCAAAAAAAAAAAAAAAAAAATTGTTAGAACCAAGCCAACAAGCTTTGAAAAGGTATGTTTTACCCTGCTACTTTGACAAATATGTGCAATATATGTACACAATATGTATTACATATAATATGTATTTATAAAATGCTGCTAAGGCCCAGTATCATTTTAGAATCCCCAGACACTTCAAAATTTCATGCAGTACATGTAAGCACTGTGTCTCTGGTCAACTCATATTCTATCGTACAGGACTATCAATACTGCAGTCCCACTGCTCCCTACTAAGCTCCATTGACATTTCCCAAAAATAGACACTCAAAGATCACTCTCAAGCATCCACAAGTACTGTTCACATCAGGGCAAGGAATTTGGAAAACAGACCTGTGCAGACCTGGAGTGATTTCAGGGCCATCAGGACATGGGCTGAAGGAATCTTAGGCACCCAGACTGTGGTCTAGAAGGAGGGGAAGGCATAGAGTTCAAGTAGTGTCTTCCTGGCCTGCAGACTGGGATGCAAAAATGGTCAAAGTGCATTGTGTCTAAAGGATACTACAAATAAGGGATGACCTAGATTTTCTCTAGAGACCACACTCCTAATGTAAATGTTCAAGTGTATGTATATTGTTAGCAAGAACTATCTAGTATTGTACTTTTAAAAAATCCCATCTTAATATATGAATAGACCATAACTATTGTAGCTGTGTTGTTCCTAACCTTTTAATTGGTTATATTTCAAGACCAGGTGACTTTCTGATCTGTTAACCTGGAAAACAATCTCTGGTAGACCCTAAAATCATAGTCTTGCAAGCTGAAACAGTTGGGTTTTGAATTGGTTTGAGTTTAGGGTTGGCTATTTTCTGGCTGTAGAGCCCTGGGCAGAGCACTTCATGTGCTGAGTAGAGGTAATAAAATCTTCCTCCAAGGTTGCAGAACAAGTACTTGAGGTTAAAGTCTTCAAGAGGCTTAGCTCAAGCAAATGCTCAATAGATCATAATACTGTCAGCATCATAATGATCACTGTCATTATTTTTACAGCTGTTATTCCTCATTGTCCGTAACTATTGTGATGCCCTTGGGCAAGTCACATAACCTGGCAGAACCTTCATTTCTTCACCCATAAAGTGAGACATTTGGAGCAGAGAATAAGTAAGAATCTGCCCAGTTAAGATCAGGATCTTTCTGGAATTCCTTCTTTGAGTTTACCTTGAACTTGAATTTGACCTCCAGGTTCTTTTGTAACTGGTTCATGAAAGTTAGTTGCCATGCATATGATATCACTATATCCTCTACTTTTATGTAACTTGGTATGTGCAAATATGAATCTTTTGTAAAACCTAAACAAAAAATCCTGGATTACATATGCAGTTTATGAAATAAGTATTTACTTCCAGAATGATACACTGCAGAGTTTCTTCATCTTCTTCCAGTACATTAAAAGTCAAATTTGATTTATAAAAAGGTATTCAGTTTGCCTTCAACTTATCAGAAATATATGTAGAGATTTTAATCTCGTAAAGTCACAGAATCCTTTAAGAATTGATTAAATTTTATTCTTCTGTCTGAAAAGTGAGCATGGTTGTAAGTGTTTGCAGACAATTCCTGGAGAGGGGGTGGTCCGTGAATCCTAAATTAAGAATCCCTGGCATAAAGCCAATGCAAACACAAAGCCAATGAAAGTGGAATATTTTGGGGATATTGGAAGCATTTCTAAATTTGGACTTCCAAACACCTGGCCATCTTCGGGATCACAGAAACAGAGAGAAGTGATATTTATGGAAGGCACACACTGTGTCCGACACTGTGCTAGACATTTTATATGTGTTACATCATTCTCCTCTTTCCAAACCTAAAAAAAAAAAGAAGAAGAAGAGGAAGACAGGTTATTTCTGATAACAAAACTGAGGCTCAGAGAGTAAACATTCTCCAAAGTCTCATCACTAATGAATGTTGGAAGTAACATTTGAACTGGTGTCTGATAAAAAGGCCTAAGTTTTTTCACATTTCTCCTAAGCTCCCAGATCTTTATTTTAATAAATAGATTGCAGCATTTTCTCTTCTCATGAACTTTTCACAAAGGACCTCCCGAAACCAACTTCATGTGACAGCCAGTCCTGCCCCTCTCCCTAGTTCTGTGCCATCTCTCTGGAGCTGGGCTCACTGGCAGGAGAGATGTGCTGTGATGAGGATGGGATGGGGTGGGTGGAGAGCTGAGGGAGGATGGGCCCTTGTGTCTGGATAGGATTCAAAAGTTCTGATCCCCTACGTGCCCTGGTAAAAGTTCTCGGCTGACAACTGTACGAAACAGTTGTTGGTTCTTAGCTGAGGAGCCCAGAAGTGCCTGTCAGATTCAGAATGTCCCATTTGCCAAGTCTCACGGGGGAAAAGTGAAGACAGGCCCCATTTGGAAAAGAAGACCTGCTCTTTGCAAAAGATTTATTACACGGGGGTCATGTTGCACAACATAGGCAAGGCTCACTAGACTCCACTCCTCGACTCATTCATGTTTTATAAGATAGCTAGCTAATCTGTCTTAAAAAGGTAGGAACAGAGAGGGGAGCCAACAGAGGGCCTTAGATGAATGACAGAACACCCTGGGTCTTAGAATTCTTAGTGCTTTAAGCTAATATTGACCATTTCTTCATAAAGAGCCTGGCCCAATATTGTACAGAAATCACCACGGTTTGCACCTTTAAAGTTCTTTTATGTTACAATGAGGTCTGTCTCCCCAGTCAAAATAGAACTTTCTTAAGGAGTTGATAGTATGCTCAGAGATCATTTTTGGTGTTGTCATTTTAAGATATGCTATCTTATCACTTCAGACTTCCCATGTCCTAGAAAATCATGCTATTTTCACAGTGATGATAAAGGCACAGTGAGATTTGGTATTTGATTTAGATTTTCCTCATGATTTCCCACATCTAGAGCTGCTGAATCAAGTAACTTTCTTCTGAGTATGTCAGACCATTATTTGGCAGTAAGGAGAAAAACACTACCTGACAATATTTGGGAGAGAAATATGCATATTTAGAAGTGACTGGCATCTGATATGTACTTTTCTATATGCTATGGATTCTACTAATCTACTAATTCTACTAATGTAAAGATGATATCTTCTTAAATCACCAAGCATAGCAGAGCATAAAGTATGGACCCTAGAGCCAAACTATGTGAGTTTGAACACCACCTCTGCCACCTGCCTGATTTGTAACCTTGGGAAGATATTAACTCTTCATCTGCCGTTTCCTCTTCTAGAAAATGCAGGCAACAGCAAGTTCTTCCATTACTGTGTGAATCTGAAGATTGGGTGAATTTAGGTAGATGAATAAATAGATACATAAATGATAATGTAAGAGTCAGTCATTGTTATTCAAATGTGTGAAGATGACCAATAAACTCAGTGTGAAATGTTTTTAAAAATAAATTAGTCAGGCCAGGCATAGCGGCACACACCTGTAATCCCAGCACTCAGGAGGCTGCGGCAAGAGAATGGCCATGAGTTTGATGCTTAGCTTGGGTGACACAGTGAGTCCAAGGCCAGCCTGAACTACATCGCAAGACCCTGTCTAAAACAAACAAACAAACAAACAAAAACTAGTCTATCCTTGGGTTAGGGCTTCTATAAAATTTCTTCCTAGTTTTGTCTTGAGAAAGCTCTCACTAGGGCCACTGCCATTCTACCTTTTGCATATCAAGCAGTGAGTCCCCTGACGTCAGCCCAAGCGTGGGTTGAGAATGCTCACGTACCTCTCAGTGGAAATGTGCATTGAGTGTTTGGTAGATTGAATAATACATGCCTTACACACAATTTTTTTTTTATTGCCAGATGTATCTCAGCCCTACTGTGATAATTAAATATCACTTTAAATGTTACTGACTTCATAACAATGTTGAATATAACCAATGACTATTAGGGAAAATAGCACGAGTGATATATAAGAAGTCCTTGAAATCATTTGATCCTAAAATGGTGTCTCCCACTAGAAAAGGATACAGAAACATGGCCGTTGGTTCACTTGAAACCTGTCATATATTGAGCGCCCATTAGAAGCCTGGCACTGCTCCAGACGCTAGAACTGTGCACCTAGAAAATAGTTGTCACCCTCGTGGAAATTGTGAGAGGAGACAGTGCAGAGCCATCGAAGGAAGGTCTCCATGAGTAGGTGGCAACTGAGCTGAGACACAATTGGATTGGGAGAGAAGGGAACAACCGAGGAGACAACAAAGGCAAAAACTTTGAGATAGGAGTTTGCCATGTTTGGAAAAGAAGAAGCAACTAAGATCTTGGGATATGGAGAGGAGGGTGGTACCATGTGGAATTTTGGAAGTTGGCCGGGTCTTAAACAGGTGGTAACTATAGGCTGTTAGGTGTTTGGTTTTCTTTAAAGTGTAGTGGGAAGCCATCAGGCTGGAGTGACATTAGCCGATTTGTCTTTTTAAACAGTTTGGCTGCTGTGTGAAGAACCACGTGTTGGTGAGCATGCGTGGTCCCAGCAAGACCTGTTCAAAGACATTAGTTTGGTGACAAGGAGAGGGGAAAGAAGGCTTGCAGTCTAGGTGGGAAGTAGAAACTACAGGACTTGCTGAGAGTTTGGATGTAGATGAGGGACTTAAAACCATTGAGGGAGCTCTTGGTAAAGGCCTGCCTTCAAGTGCAACTTCCTCTAGCCATTCTAACCCACTTTGCCTCTCCTTTTTATGCAGCAGCTGCCTATTGGGTTCCTAATATGTCCAAGGCATGGTTCTAGGTGCCTAGGTTACATCAGTGAACAAAGATCCCTGCCCTTGTGGAGGTTTTATTCTGTATCGTGCTAGTTATATATCTGGGCCAGTCATTTACACTAAATTTTGTGTCTTTGTTCTGGTTTCTAATTGCATCAAATACGTGATTTTTATGTTACAAAAAGACAGTCACCTTCATAAAATCCACAGACCTCATTTTTCATTTAACCATGATATCTAGCTCAGTAAGGAAGACACAAAAGTAACGTGAAAATATATTTTCTTCTTAAATTATTTATAGGCTTGCCTGGTTCCAGTATGTAAATCTGTGAAAATTCAAAATTGTAATTCAGATCACTGGAATGGCAATAATTTTCCCATTAAAATGGGAATATTTATTAACTCAAGAGTTACTTTAAGATAAGGGAGCCCTCAAATGAATATAATTAAAAGTTTTCAACAAGTCATTATGTATTTGTTTTTGTTTTGTTTTGTTTTGGCACCCGGAATCAAACTCTGGTCCTTGCGCTTGCGAGACAGGCAGCAGAACCACTGAGCTAAATCTCCAGCCCAAGTCACTATGTATTTATCATGGGGTTTCTGTCTGTATAAAGGAACTAAAACTAAAGTATTAGAAGCCATAGTCAATTAAAAATTAATCTGAAAAGGAAGAAAAAAACACTCTGAAATTTAGAACTGTAAGTAGAAAAGATTTCCAAAAAATTCAAATACATAATCTTTATATAGGACCACCATTTTTTAAATTTATAATTTATAATTAATCAACCACTTTAACCAGATCATATTCATCCTGGCAATGAAAAGTAACCATCTGAAAACACAAGAAAATTAGCTTCTGGTTATGCCTTTCTGAGTATGACTTAAAATGTAAAAAATAAAAGTCATTGTTTCCTGCTTTTCAAGGAAGACTGAACATCTTCATTAACACTCATAGGATTTGGACTCTTTTTCAGGACCCCTTATAATACTATTGGTGCTGAGGTGCTGTTGCTAGTGTAATACTCTATTAATACAGCTATCATGTAAGTTAATTAAACTTTAAGTACTATCCCAAGAACTCATTGACCATTTATGACTTTGTTTCTATGGAAAATGCTGTTATAGAATACTGATTTTAAAACGAAAGTTAAGAGCACACCGAATTTGTAAGGGTTCTCTTAAACTTGTTTCCATAATTCCTCGCAATTCCCATACTTTTTAATGATGACACAATTATCATGGGAAATAAAATTCTATAAATAGGAATTATGCACAGTTCTTATTAAAAATGTGGATGCTGTCCCCTTTACCTCATTCATTCAACACCTTCATTGAGTGCTCTCTCTGGCCAGGGCACTAAGCAAACAGCAAATGAAGCCTATTGTGTAACCTAGAATGCCTTAGAGCCCCTGGGAAAGAAGACTCCAGTACAATAGCACACAATCTCCTGTCTTAAGTACTGTAACAGGGATGTAAATGAAACGGATTGCAGGTTCAGAGGAATGCAAGATACTTTCTTCTAAAGGAAGAGAGACAGCTCACTGGAAGAAAGGCCATTTAAAATGCCAGTTAACAGTGGAAAGAATTTAAGAGGGGAAAATGGGAAGAACATCTTGCGAAGTGTGACAGCACAAAGTATAGACTAAGAAAATGTGTATGTACAGGAAACAACCAATGCTTTGTGCAGTTACCACTTTTTGGAGAAGGACCATTCTATCCGAGGTATCAGAGACAGAGAGGGGTGAGGGAGAGATAAAGAGGAAGAGGAGAGGATGGAGAGCGAGTGAAGACGCTGTCCCTGTCTGGGGGGGAGAATTCTGTTTAACAAAGCTTATAAAGGGTAAATTAAAAAGCAATTTTCAGTAAGCTGAGGGTGGTAGTGGGTGCTGCACGGGAGGACTGAAATTGCACTCCATGACGACAATTTCAGTGATGGTGGCGATAATGTTTATCCCTAACTATGTCCTTCCACGTTGTAGGCGTTATGGTAAGAATTTACAGGCGTGATTTCCCTCAGGTCTCCTCAGGAGATGTGATTACTGTTTTATTTCTACTTATCACCGGAGAAAACCGGGTCTTAACAAAACATTTCATTCATATAATGTTACCCAGTAAGTAGCAGTGTAGAGATTGGAATAGGTTGCTGGATTTCAGAGCTTACAATTTACCTATGGGAGCCATGGAAGATATTTAAATAAGCAAATGATTGATCCAACCTATTTTTAAGAATTCATTTGAAGATGGGAGAATAAATGATTACAGGATTGTGTGAGTTACCAGGTAATGTGAGCCTCAGTGAAGGTAATGGTAACGGGTATGAAAAGATGGAGAAAGCGAATACCATGAAGATAACTAACTTGATTTAGGAGGCAGGAAGAAGGAGAACTCAAACATAACTTCAAGTTTTAGAGTTTGTACGATCAAAAGACCCATGGTGCCACACAGCGAAATAAAGACCACCATAGAAATGTCCTCTGGAGAGCGAGGTGAGAAGGGTGGCCTGGGGGAGGCTACGGCGACTGTTTTAATTTTGTACACGTTGAAGCTGAGGTGTCACTGTGATGCAGGTGGGAGGGGTACAGCAGGTGGGTGGAAATACAAAAGCTAAACACAGAAAACAGGGGCTTTAGATATGGAGTCATTTTCCAGCAATGATAGAGACATCAGAGAGGACAAATGAAGGGCTTTAAAACCCTAGTTGGCTGGGCGTGGTGGCGCACGCCTGTAATCCCAGCACTCGGGAGGCTGAGGCAGGAGGATCCCTGTGAGAGACCAGCCTGGGCTACATAGTGAGTTCCAGGTCAGTCTCAACTACATAGTGAGACCCTGTCTCAAAAAACCAAAATAATGATGATGATAATAATAATAATAATAATAATAATAATAATACCCTAGTTGTATTAGAATGGAGAAACTGGAAGTCCAGTAACAGGGTTTATGAAATGAGAGGACAGTAAAAAATAAGAAAAAAAAAGTGTAGGCAACTCTAAAAGGAGTTAAAAAGAAAGAAGAATAGTTGATAGACTAAGAGGTTGATGGGAATGAAGCAAGTTTTCTCTCAGAATGGAGTAACTGGAGAAAGTGTTTGATAGAGCAAGGTCGTGGTGTTGGTGAGTCTGGGTGATGAGTTATGGGGAAGAAATGCCTCCTTCAGATCCATCCAAACTCTTCTCACCCTTTGGATGACTACTTAGATTCCGCCTTTCTGTTGAGTCTCTCTCTCTCCCATCCTTTCCCCCATAGAGACTAAATAGTTCCTTATCCGATGTTCTCATTGCCCTTAGGACATACGGTACATGCTGGATCAAATGGTGACTCTCAAATATTTGCCTGCTTTAAGTTACATGGTTGGGAGGGGTGGATGTAACACAGTGCTAGTGCAGTCTTGCAGGTCTGGGGTGGGAATTTGTTTTTCTTAGGAGTTTTAGGTAATGTTGATTGTTTGGGAACCAAAGTAAAGTAAACCAATGTATGAAAGCTACAGATAAAGAACTTGGAAGTATGGAGATGCACTAGTGTGCCTGGTCTGGAAATACTCCAAGGCAGGCAAGAGGACAGGAATACTTTGCCTAACTGCACGAAAGACAAGTGCTTTCTTTGAAGGAAGAAGCATCAGCATAATCCCTCCTGAGCAGAAAATTCTTAGGGATGGTCTGTCATAGATGAAATTTAAATTTAAAAACAGTGAAAACCACAGCTATGACTGTAATTGTATTTTTGGTCATAAAAAACTGATTATTATGTGAGGAAGAAATGCACAATTGTTATTTGGAGGGTAAGTAAGTACAGACTTATCATACCATGTTCTATTTAGAATGCTGTTTTGTCATCCTTCATAATTTAACTGAGCTCTTTGGGCCCAGAGAAATGCACCATTTCTAAGAGCTGCTTTTATAATTACCCTTTTAATTGGTACACCTAATTATTTACTTAAATTTACATGCCTCTGAAAGTTACAGTGGAAATCTGACATAAGCAGGTATAGCAAATCTCTGAATTTGGGTAGGTGTAATTTTTTCAGTACATCATTAAAGTGTTGGCTGTGGTTGGCAAATGTACTAGGTGGTGCAATCACAGGGGCCAAATCCTCCCTGAAATTTGCAAACACCAATCATTTTAAATTTCTTTCATCTAGTCAAATGCC
The DNA here is from genome assembly GCF_012274545.1 of Fukomys damarensis. Classification (NCBI taxonomy): domain Eukaryota; kingdom Metazoa; phylum Chordata; class Mammalia; order Rodentia; family Bathyergidae; genus Fukomys; species Fukomys damarensis. Next base: position 16,984,053 of record NW_022900938.1, read on the forward strand.
CACTAGGCTAACCCATCATTGTCAATGGCAGTCAGCAAAACAACCATCCAGCCACAGCCACACCGTGTGACATGGATATAGCAGAGTCTTTCTGGTCATATGGTCAATGCCACGAATAGTATGATCAGATGCCATGTGGTGAAATTAGATGTGGGATCAATTATACATTCCAAACCTATACAACTGCTAATTTCACTCTGAGAATTTCCCCATATAATGGAAATTAGATTTTTTACTTTTGATGAATAAACATCCCTATTAATTTTATCAGCATCATTTTGTCACATACTTTTAGTCTTTTTAAATTATATGCTTGAAGTCTTTATTTAAAACATAAAAATTCATAGGAAAGGAAACAAATTTTTCAGAACTAGTCTTATGCAAACAATTTATTCTGTATTAATAGAATATAAAGTTCATTTTGAGAACAGGTTTCTTTTGAGGAAAAAAAGCAATTTAAAAATATTTAGTTGCCAATGGGGGGGATCCCTTGAAATCTGATACTAAAATTCCAAATTGTTAAAATAAATACATATTTTGTGGCCAGGGATTTGGCTAAGTGGTTTCACTGCCTACCTCACAAGCGCAAGAACTCGAGTTCAATCCCCAGTACAAAAAAATAAATTAATTAAATAAATAAAATAAATTCATATTCTGAGAGAATCGAATTGTTTTGATGGGAGAGAGAGGCAGGGGTGTCTTGATTTCACTTTTACCAGGGCAAAATGATAGCTTCTGAGTACCTGGAAGCTACTTAGAAAAATTACATGAACAAAAGTAACTTGTCAGTCTTTTAGGATATATTTGGCTTGGTGTCGTCAGAAGGTGGCCTGCCCTCTCCCTGGAATCAAGTTGCAAATGCTCTCCTCAATAGTAATTAGAGCTAAGCAGCAATTACAGGACGTATGATTTGTTCAGACACACTGCCTGCTGGCTCTTACCTAGCACCACGTTTCACAGAAGCACCAGGTTGAAATGATGGAATTATTTATCTTTAAACGTAATACCTCGTACAGTGCTTGAGTGCGGACGTGAACTTGAACTGTAATCTTGAACGCAAAGGTAAGCATCGCTGACTGATCAGCATTTACACCTCAGGGAACTTTTTCATGGAATATGTGATAGAACTATGAAGTGGTTCAAATCAACTTGGGAAAAAGAGAAAAATATCAGAATTAGTACAAATAGAATTTGCTAATTTCCAGATTCTCTTGTCCAGTATTGCTTCGGTTTTCCTAAGCTGTTTGTATCTGAATTGTACGATTGAGTCGCTCTTCTAAATATAATAAGGATGTGACTGATTTCCACATTTCCTTTATCTCTGAACTGTCGTTCCTTTTCCTGTGAAGTTTGTCTCAGAATCATTACAAGGTAAAAATGAGCTTTGTGTTCAATGGAAGTGTATTAGAACCCTCTCTGTTCTTCTCTTTATAAAATATATTTAGCAGTTAATTGCACATGTTCAACAATCCTCATTCAGATGGGCAGAACAGTGGCTAATAGCCTGTAATCACTTCATTTTAGTGCTTTGTACTCTTGTCACATGATTTTTTATGATAGGCACATTTCAGGCTTTAAAGTTCCATCTAGTTCAAGTTAAAACATAATGGCTTCATGTTTATTTAGTCCCTTGGGCATTGAAATCTCTCTGGAAACCAGGTAAGTTTAGCACCTCCAGAGGGAGTATTGTCTGCTATAAGGAAAGGTGTATTTTCTATGTATACAGTAGGTGCTTGTGAAATTCTCATTTCCATTTTAATTTTAGCACATTTTTCCCATCTAAGAAATCCCTCTCCTTTAATTTTGCTGTTTGTGACACATGAATAAATATTACCATTAAGAAAGACAGTCTTGGCACAGGGAAGATGTTTTCAGCTTGTATCCCCAGTGGGATTTCAGGTGGTTTGGAAAATACTGAAAGAGCATCAACTTCTTTCGTTCTTTTGTTCTTTATTGGTGGATTAGACATGTAAACACCGAGGGTTCAGAGAACTCTTGAAAAAAAAATGAGTAGGTTTAAACCACAGTGCACTCATTTTTCCAAGGTTCTTCAGGCTCTGTAACGTGTGACCTCTTAGCAGATAATGTGCCTCAGTGTATATATTACTTATTACAGTAGCCTGGCACCTGATTTTTGGAAGAATTTTTTTCTAGTCCTGTGTCCACCATTGGTTTCATTTTGTATGTTTGCTTTGTCACAGAATTATTTATCCCTATGCACTATTTTATTCATGAGCAAAGATGGAATAGGGTCAGGATTTAACTCAGTGGCACCATGCCTGCCTCACAAGGACAAGGTCCTGAGTTAGATGCCTGGTACAGGAAAAAAAAAAAGGAATGATCATAAGCCATGTAGGAATTTAGAAGACAGTTTATTATATGTAAAATACATGTAAGAAGCCTCTTATATATACATATAGATATAGAAGCTCCCCATTTTCTCCCGTGAAATGGTACAATGAAATGGTATAGTGTTTGTATAACCCTTGACATGATGCTGAATTTCTATAAAAATGTGCCATAAACATCCCGTGATGCATTTAACTTCCCAGCTTGTCCCACCCTCACATGTACAGCAGATACCATCATAGGAACACATATAAAAACAATTTTCTTTATTGCAACTGACATAACTACTTGAGAAATAACCAGAGATATGTATGGCCTAATTTAATTGTTACATCTCGTACCAATCCTCGCGTACTTCAGGTCTTAATCTTTTGATTTGTAGGAGTAAATAATGAAAAGATTAATATAATACAGCTGCCAATGACCAATTTTATGAATAGTCTCTAATTCTCTGTTAATATTACAGTAAGGGACAGAGGCAAGAGAGTCAAAAGGCAGAAAGAGTGAATGAAGGAGAGAGAGACCAAGAAAGGTAAGACAGAGAGCTGGAGAAAAGGGAGGGAAGGCAAACAGAGACACAAGTCAGAGTTTGGAAATAGGGAAAGATTGTGCAATTGTGGAACTTTGAGTTCTTTCTGCATTTCTGTTCATGGAAAACATGCTTATCAAGTTAAAGACATTGAGCACCAGGTCCATTTTTACTACACTTTTTTAAAAAGGCTCTTAAAAGGTTAATTGAAGGGGTCAGGGATTTAGCTCAGTGATTCTGCCACCTGCCTTGCAAGCACAAGGTCCCAAGTTAGATCCCTGGTATCAAAAAAAGTTTATTTGAGGATGAAGGGAGGGTGGGGACAAGGGGAAAAAATGAGAACCAAGACCTGGCATATAAAGGTACAAGATCCCAGGAATGAATGTAGCTGTACTGTCTACCTAGAATGTACCAATAAATTAAATTTTTAAAAAAAGTTTATTTGAAGTCCAGAAGAGACCACAGTTCATAAGAAATGTTCTAAAAGAAAATATTTCCATTCCTGTCCTTGCTTATAAAGTAAGTCCTTGAAAATAATGAGTAAGTACTTTGATGAGATTACTTCCTTAAAAAAATCATTATTTACATTTGGTGTTCTTTGAGGGCTAAGAGGAATCATTTGCAAAGCCAAAAAATTTTCCATGTAAAGAATATTATCCAGCTTTAAAAAAGAAGATCCTACCTTTTGCAACAACATAGATGAAGCTAGAGTACATTATGTTATGTGAAATAGACCAGACTCAGAAAAATATTCCATGGTCTCTTATAGGGGGACTCTTTAAAAGAAAAGGTTGAATACACTCTGGTTACCAGAGTGGACAGAAGGGGCACAGGGAAATGTAAATTAAAGGTTATAAAGTTTGAGGTTATGTAGGGTAACTAAATCTAGAGATCGCAAGATGAGTCAGCACAACCTTAGGTCTGCAATTAATAATATTGTTTTATATACTAGAAATATTCTGAAAGTTAATTTTACGTGCTCATTGTACACACACACACACACACACACACACACACATATACACACAATGGTAATTATGTTAGATGATATGTTAAATTGCTTACCTTTAATAACCATTTTGTTATTATGTTGTGCATCTTACTTTTATACAATGTAAAAAAAAACTCTTTAGTACAGGTAAATAGAAAGAACATAATAGTCAAAATTTAAAATAGAAACTTTGACAATTTTGATGAATATTTTTAAACAGAAGAAAAAGAAATCCTATAACAGAAAATAACAGAAAGCCTGATACAAAGTCAGCGTAATAGTACAAGAGTAAACATGATACACAGGGACAAGGACAGTCATTTAGGACTAGTCCCTTCCAATGCAGAAAACCCTTGAGTGACCCTGCAGGGCCTTATCTGATGCTGTTTTGCTTATCACTAGTCCCCCAGGAGTGGCCTGTATGACTGAAACAAGGAGCAGCAATTTGTAGGCTGTCAGGATGTCAGGACAATGGCATAGTTCCAAAAGCCAAGCCAGCCATTGGCCGAATCTGCTGAATATCCACTAGGGATACACTGGGAGTGTAAGCATTCTCTGGCTCATGTTTCTCAATTTACTCTTTTTTTTTGGAGACAGGGTCTCACTATGTAGTTGAGACAGACCTGGAACTCACTATGTAGCCCAGGCTGGTCTGGAACTCACAGCGAAAATCAAAACAAACTCTCCACTCTTCCTTCCTTTTCCAAATCCTCTCTCACCCTAGCCCCAAAGTTACTCTGCTGACCCTGCCTCTGGCATGGGACACCCCATACCAGGATTCCACAGGAATGGACTGTGGCTTTCAAGTTGCTTGCACAACAGGCCTGGCTGACAGGCGGGAGCCACCTCTCCTGCTCCTGGGGGGAAAATGGCTTCTGTGATGATGGAGGACCAAGAGTGGCCTCTTCTGTCATGGCCACCATGGTGATCGCAATCCACTGGAATACTTTTCTGAATACCCTGTAGACTAGTATCATTATCACGGCCATGAGATACACATGTGAGGTATGATAGACAAATACAGTAAATGTTGAACTTCATAATAAGTTGTTACAGTAGAGGACACATTACCTTTAATCTCCCTCAGAACACTCCCTCTTGCTCCAAACGCACTTATCCTATTGCTCTTACCACTCTCTGAAGCAGTTCCGGAAGTCCTCTTTCCTGCCTTTGGTTGCACTGTCATGGCTGCCCGGATGTCCTGAATCAATTAAAAATATTTACCTGTCGTGGTCATTGTGACTTTGGGGAAGAGCCAGAACTTGCACAGTGCCAGATCTGCCACATTAGGTGGATGAGGACACGCTGTAAATGTTTTTGTGAGCCTGCCTTTCAGTTGGATGCCACTTAGCAGGAGTGTTCACCATATTTTTTGGTCACGCTTAGTAAAAAAAAAAAATGAAAGAGGACTGTCAGAACTGCTTCAGAATGTGTCGAAGATGATGAGAAAAATGTGTTTGAAGTGAGGAGGAGTATTTTGAGGGGGATTCATGGCAATGTGTCTCTTACTGTAATTTTTAAATGTGGAACACTCACCATGTATTTGATTATACTGCATATAAAAAGGATTAACCAGAGTTTTTTTTTTTTTAGTGTTTCTATTCATTCTTAAATTATGCTTCCTGAGAACGTATTCCTTTTTGTTGTTGTCTTTTTTTCCTAACATGGTTAACAGTTTTAAATAACTCTGAAGAATTTGGTTAATATTTAAGCCTAGGAAACCTTTCCAACTCTACCAAGGTGGAACTAGAGGGTGTTAGCAGAGCAAGTTTTTTTTTTTTTTAATTGAGCAAGCTTGAAGAGTGCGGTATATTTTTTAAAGGACAATGTATGTAAACCACTATTTCTGTTTTCTTTCTTTTTTTTCTTTTTGGTTCTTAAATACAAAAAGCCTAGACATTAAATGTGGGAACTGAAATTCTCTGAAACTAGAACCAAACATTTTGTGTCCTGGAGCTAAGACAGATAGCAGCAGCTGGGTACACTGCACCGAGAGACCCCATTTCTGGCCCCACTCTCCTGGCCCTTTGTGGGAGGCCAAGCCTAAAGACAGAGCCACAGGTCTAAAGGGCCCTGCTGCTTTGATCTGCTCCAGTTGTAGGTCAGGTGCCATTGCTTGGAAAAAGTGCAGCTTTTCAAATAGCATTTTCTTTGCAAATCTGATAATACTTGTTATTAAAATCACCAACATAAAAGTGAATGTGCCTCTTACCATGAGGTTATTCAAATTAGTTATATTGATCCAAGCAGTGTGGTTAAAAGCATAGTTTTAATGGTCTTTGCTGTTCTCTGTTTTTTTCCCCCTTTGGAAATATTAAAAGAATTATTTCAAACAAGGCACTGCAATCAATCTTCTGCTGTTCTTTAAACTGGAAAGAAATGTTAACTCTTGGCCACACCAGCTTTTCTTTCATTGAATTTCTTTCTTTCATTATTCATATTGACAAAACATTGACATTAAAATCTCACTTTAAGAAAAGAACACATTCTTTTAAATTTTAGCCAAAATTGAAAAATAAAACACAGGTACTAATCTACTTACATTTTAAACGAAGGTAATGAGTGAGATATATGATTCTCATATGTCTTTGTACCAACTTACACGTTCAAAATAGTGCCCTTGGGCAACAGGTTCTAGGTTTCTTTCAATCACCGGTTGGGTACAATGGTGTGATAAGCCCTCCTAGTCTCATTTTATTCATATAAAGATTCCTAGGTTGTTTACCTCTATAATTTTATGAAATGTTATTCCTTCAGGAGTAGTCAGTGACTTGGAAATCATAGTTGTAGCCTTTGTTAGAAAAGTCTGTATTTTTAGGAAGGTTTCTAACATGTGTCATAGTTCTGTGCTGCCATTTAGTTTCCAGCATGCTGCAAAGGGAAAGCAAGTAGTTCTGTTTGTCACAGAAAGGCCTCTGACCTCATGTAAGGGTCTCGATGCCATTCACCAAGAGTCACTGGGCAGATGTAGCACAGGACCATCTATCTCCCTGAGTCCTTTGGCCAGAAAATTTCGTCAGGCTCTTATGACCTCCGGATCCAGTCTTGACCTCAGACAATTTTAGTAAATCCCTGTCTGGAGATAATTCTGGCTTCACCAAAGACTTAGTAATTTAGCAACTAGCACATGACATTCCCTTTTGGTAAGTCAGGTGTATTAAAAACTATTTTGGAAAACTTGAGAAAGCATTTGTTAGACTCTGGTTTTCCCTTAGTTGGAGCTTCTTATTTTTCACAGTCATGCTTTACATTATTGAGTTACAAGTTGAGAAACTACAATAAAGCAAAAATATTTTAAATTCACTTTTAACTGTCTAAATTTACTTATGTTCTGAAATTCTCATATTTTTCAATGTTGCTTTTTAAAAAGATCCTAACTAATAAAATATTCGTATGTTTAACCCAACTATAGTTGGCACTTCACAGTAAATAAACATCACTCAGTTTTTTCAGCATGTGGATATACAAAATTCAGTCTATGGACAAGATATCCAGGTATAAATGAATCACCATTTGGCTGTGGGTAATCTATTGCCAGAGCACATGAAAAGCCACCTTCCTGAAAAATTCATCAATTTGTGTAAAAGCTGCTGCATTACTACTAAACCCAAAGGACACTGTGGCTTGAAATCTATCACGTTGTGGCTTCACTGCTGTTTTTTGATGCAGCACTTCATTATTGCTCATAAACCTCAGTGTGGTGCTGAGAAGTATTTCTTTTTAAATGTGGCATTCTGCCAGGCTGCTGTGGGAGCTCTTCAGAGTGGACCCAGTGCTGCCCCAAGGGAGACTCAGGCACAGAGCTGCCAATGGTTATGATTTTATAGACTCAGAACTCCAGATACACATTTTTCTCTTTGGCATCGCTGGATTCTGTGTTAGTCTCCTCTGTCCATTTCTTAAATTCAGCAAGGAAGCATTGGCATGCTAGAGAACTTTTGTTTGCTCACAAATCGCTTTGAGCAAAATCAAGATGGCAGTGGATAAAGGAACTCAAAAAGCATGATACAAATTATAATGACTCTACAGTATTTGAAGATGTTCTTTTTATTGGGGAATTTTGTCTCCATTTGTCAAAACATGTTATTAACAGCAGTAAACCCATTTAAAAAATGTTGCTGTTAATGTATAGCATACAGAATGTTAGTTGTATGCTCAGAAACATAATATACCTGGGTAATTGGCCCCCAGATCAAGAAAAGAACACTTCCAGCACCCTGAAAAACTATCTCACAACCCTGTCCACTCAGCCATCCTCTGTGTCATCCCGCTTGTATAAAGATAACCACTGTCCCAACAGCAAAGATTTGTTTGCTTGACTGGTTTTATGCATTGTGTAAAGTGTGTGTATCGTATAGTGTATACTCCTTTATCTTAGTTGTACTCAACATTATTTTTACAAGGTCTGTCATTGTTGCATGCAATTGTAAGTCACTTGTTCTCATCACTGTGTTCCAATGTGTGATTGTTTTCTTGTATTCAAATAGCAAAATCGGGCCGGGGATTTGGCTCAGTGGTTCCACTGCCTGCTTCACAAGCACAGGGGCCTCAGTTCCATCCCCAGTACCAGTAGATACATACATATATATATATATATAAAATATATATTTATATAATGTATTTATATATTGATTAATGTCTTGCTTGGGGCTAGTACCACTATGAATACTGTATATAGTGTATACATTTCTATTAGATATACCTGGAAGTAGAGTGCCGGATTACAGGGTATTTATGTATTCAGCTGAAGCAGACACTGCCAAACAGTTTTCCAAGGGGGATATAGCAGTTTACACTGCAGTATAGAGTGCTAGTTGTTTCATGTCCTTTTCAACATTTAATAATCTCTTCCTTCATTGTAGAAATTCTCGTATGTAATGATAGTTCATTGCAGTAGTAATTCATATGTCCCTAATTCCTGATATGTTTATGTCTTCTTTTGTGAAATATCCATTCAATTCTTTTACCCACTTTTCTAATATCTTTTTCTTATTAATTTTATGTATTAATTAATAAAGGAGCTTTATTAATTAAGGAGCTCTTTTGTGTGTATATATATTACTTATGTATATGCAGTACATGGTATACACAGAGAGACCTAGAGTAAGAATGTCTGGATTGTCTTTGCCTTTTGATTCTTTTAATGGTGTCATATTTCTATATTCTTAATAAAACATATTATCAATTTTTTCTCTCATTATTACCATCCTTTGCTTCCTGTTTAGGACATCTTTCCTTGCTCCAAAATCACCAAGATACTAGGTTTTTCTCTTTATTATTTTACCTTCTGATCTAGAAACCCTGAGAATACCTTAGGTGCCTAAAAGTGTCATGAATCTAAAAGTACGTTCCATTTTCTCTATGTGTTTATTCCACTCTTCTCTCATATCCACCTCTCAGAGCACTAACCACTCTTTAAGGTTTATCTTAAGAGATGGAGCTCATTGAGGGATGTATTGATAAGCCCAGTTTGTTTCTGCCTTAAACCTCCTTAACACTGTGCTGATGAAATATGATCTCTGACCTCTCCCTTGCCTTTTATGACAAGTATTACAGATCTAAAGACTTACACTCTTCTGGGATGTAGTATAGTGTCAGAAAAGTACGAGTAGTCAGGAATTAGTAAATGAAGTTTATACAGCAGAAGCTCGAAATCATACTCCATTAAAAAACCTCAATTAGTTCTACCAGTCCTATGATACAGGGACTCATATCTTTTCCCCAACTTATGGAAAAGAGAATAGAGTCATAAAGAAATAAAATAACTTGTCCAAGGTCACACGACTGTTAGATGAAGAAGTCATCAAATGTCTGTCTCCTGAGCTGCTGTTACTTTATCGTGTGAGAACTGTGTTTCTGGAAGAGCACACCAGAGTGTTATGTTCATCCCAAGAAGCTTCAGGTGGTGCCGGGGGGGGGCATGCAAATGAGGGGCGGGGCTTGATTCTGTGGTCCAAAAATTGAGGGAAGAAATTGTGTTTGCCTGGATAATTCAGTGTCCCTTAGTATATCAAAAGCTTTGAGGTGTCTTACAGAAACTTCGTTGAAGCCAGCGTTTTCTAAATGTGTTTGATCAGAAAAGGTCTTCTTAGTTTTGTTTGTTTGTTTGTTTGCTTTCCAGGAATGAGGATAGAACTCAGGGCCTTGCAGATGCTAAGTAAAGGCTCTGCTACTGTACTACACCTCCAGTCCTGATGACAGGATCTTTTTATGTTACTTTACATACAACCTACTTATGGCATGGAGTTTGTACAGAGGAACAGGAGTTTCAACCCAGGCTCTAGCACACATTAAGTAATCTTTGTAAGCCTTACTTTTCTGATCTGTAAAATGGAGCTAATAATATAAACTTTATAGAATTATATTGATTTTATTAAACAAGGGACACAAATCTGTGCAGTACCTACTGCACAATAGAATCTTATTAAGTAGCAATAGCCATTATTTTCTTATCCTCTCTTAAAAATAAAATAATTCCATGTGTTTATAATCCCAGTAGTTGTCAGCCACATCCCTTGTTGGTCCCTCATAAACATTTATTAAATTAAATAATACTATTAACTGGGCAGATTGTTTTTAGATCAATATATTCTAGAACTAGTTACTATAAAGCATTTAAAAAATCTTGTATATGTTAATTATTTTAGCATCAGATAACTACTGAAAGTCATATACTAGTTTTAACCAATTTCCAGCTGTAAACTATTCCTGTTTGCAGTGATTTTATATCCTTTCATTTGATGGTAAAAGGCTTTTGTATCCACACAGCTGGAGAATGTAGCTATGTAACTGAGGTGTTTTCAGCTGTACTCTTTGGTGATCATACCATAGTAGTAAAAAGGAGAATTCAGACGTGATATTGCCTGGGCGTGAGTCCTGGCTCCTTCACCTATAAACTGTGTGAAGTTGACTTTAGTCTCTCTTCTCCCATTTCTCATTTATAACATGGGGGTAACAGTACCACTTTGTGTATTGGATTGTCGTGAGGATTAAATGAATAGAAGTATGTGTATTTATAAGTGTACATATGAGTTTATGTGGGTAAATATACCTAAATGTGTGTATTCATATATAATGTGCATAGGATAGTACTTGATATATAGCATGTGCTCTACAAATGTCTCTCTTACTGCTGTGTGACCTTTCCCAGAGCAATATTCTTTCATAGCCACCTCCTAGTATCTATGCTCGGTCTCTTGGTTGGTGATTTTCCTCACATAGCAGATTGATAGAGGAATGTAAGAAGTGAAGAAGATACTACATTGGTGATTGTCTTAGAAAGACGGGAAAATCCACAATATAGGGGACAACAAAGCTTGAAAATCCATAAAAAGGGAAAGTTGAATCTGGCAGAAAATCTGAAATGCAACTCAGTTAAATTTCTTTAAAAGAAATCTGTGGGAGCCCCGCAGGGCCCGTCCGCTGCCGCCGCCCTTGGGCTTTGCGCTGAACCCCCACACACACTCCCGGGCGCAGGAGGCCCTGGCCTCTGCGAGGGGCCAGGAGAGGTCGGGGTTGAATCTCCGCTGCACCCGGGCCACCGTCCCTGAAGAGATGAGTGGTGGCTTGGTTCCAAGAGCACAGAGTATGTGTCCAACTTGCCCTTTTCCCTGACAAACAACGATTCATATCGGCTATTTTCCAAGTATGACAAAGTTGTAAAGGTTACTATAATGAAAGACACGAGTAAAGGGGTTGCGTTTATATTATTTTTGGATAAAGACTCTGCACAAAACTGTACCAGAGCCATAAACAACAAACAGTTGCTTGGTAGAGTGATAAAGGCAGGCACTGCTACTGAAAGTGGGAGAACAGCCGAACTCTTATCCAAGGGCCAAACTTCTTTGATAAATCCAAGTGTTATGCGAAGGTGGGGGAAGCAGACGCTTCAATTATGCCTGTCCAAAAAATATGCTTGGAGAACGTGCACCTCCAAAGAAGAAAGAAAACTGCCGACCCAGAAGACATTGAGGACATAGCAGAAAGTGAAGACAAAGGGGAAGACCCCACTATCCAGTCTCAGCCAAGCCCTGGAGGCCCCGCAAGCCAAGATTGAAGAACAGACAAATGGAAACCCAGTGCGGAGGGGGCCCCTCAAGGCCAGGATCCACAGTGACGAGGGTAAAGAAGAGCACATACTTCAGTGATGAGGAAGAAATTAGTGATCAGAGTTGTATAAAGTAGATGTCAGGAAAATAGAAACCATAGTCAGTAGAAATTATTTGCTTATAGGAACATTTAATATCAGGTAATTATTTTAACCATAAAACAGTATGTAGAAAATAAAAAAATAATTTTAAAAGGATCACGTTGTACAGGTGCACAGACTCTGAAATAAATAAAAGTGTATAAGTCCCCAAAACAATACAAAGTCTCTCCTCAAGTCACCCTTCTCACTGCCTCAGAGCTCTCACCCCATACCATCTAATGTGGAGGGAGTTCTCACCTCTAATTACTGAGCATCAAAATATGACTAATCTAAAAAACAAACAAACAAAAGAAGTATCACGTTTTGAGCTGGTGTGGCGACACACTTTTAAAATCCCAGTGTTCTGGGAGGCTGAGGCATAAGGACTATAAGATGAAGCCCTGCCTGGGGAATTTAGCAATTTAATCAGATCCTGTCTCAAAATAAAAACTAAAAAGTTATACCAATGATTAGCGCATTCTGAAGAACCTGGGTTCAATTTCTATTACCCCCTCCCAAATGTCAAATTTCTACCTTACCTTGGCATAGTACAGACTTAATATCTCTAATTCTTTTTTTTTTTTTTTAATAAGACAGGGCCTTACTTTGTAGGCTGGCCTTGAATTCACTATGTAGCTCAGGCTGGCCTCAAACATGCAAAATCCTCCTACCTCAGCCTCGAGATTACAGTTTGGGATTACAGGTGTGCACCACCATACCCGGTTTAACATCTCTAATTCAAAAACCTAAAATGCTCTAAAATCCAAACGTTTGAGTACCAGTATGATAACTTGACTGGAAAATTACACACCATGCAACTGTGATTCATGCTCAGCATCAGAAAAAATACTGTATTTTTGCCTTCAGTTTATGTATATAAGGTATTTATGAAACATAAATGAATTTTATGCTTAGCCTGAGGTTCCCTCCAAAAAATATCACATTCTATATATGTACATATTCCAAAATACTTCTGGTCCCGAATTTTTTGTTTGTTTGGTTTGGTTTTTGAGACAGGGTCTTGCTGTGTGGTTCAGAATGGCCTTGAACTCCCTACATAGTAGATGAGGCTGGCCTCAAAGTCATGGCAACCTTCCTGTCTCAGCCTGCCAAGTACTGGGGTTAGAAGGTGAGCACCTCCATGCCTGGCTGGGCCCAAGTATTTTAAAAGTCAGAATTTGTTACTAATAGTCAATCTTGAAAAGAACTAATTTTAGTGAAAACAAAATAAATACTACCATAGTAATGCTATTGTTATCCTATAAAAAGTATGTATTAAATTGATTTATTTGACAAATTCACTATGTATGCTTTAGTCATGTTTCACTCATTTATAAGTACTTTTGAAATAAATTTAACCTTTAAAACACACACACACACACACACACACACACACACACAAAATCTTTGGGCATTCTATAACTGACATTGCTCTCCCTCAGTAAATTTTTTTTGTGTTTGTTACTCTATAAAAAGTATGTATTAAATTGATTTATTTGACAAATTCACTATGTATGCTTAGTCATGTTTCACTCATTTATAAGTACTTTTGAAATAAATTTAACCTTTAACACACACACACACACACACACACACACACACACAAAATCTTTGGGCATTCTATAACTGACATTGCTCTCCCTCAGTAAATTTTTTTTGTGATGCATTTTTTTATTTCAATACTCACTGAGGAGTGCTTATATAGTTGCCTAAAAAAACTACTTCTACAGGACATAGATTTCATCTCATTCTGCAAATGCTTCTTCCTGCAGATTTTCTGTGACTCTGATGCACTCTCCTTTCTAAGAATTGTTTTGTTTTTGTTATGGTACGTAAAGAAGAGCCCCTTAGGAAGCCTTGGAATTATAACCTAAAGGGACCTTTGAGATCATATTTCTAAAGGTCAGAGACTATGGCAATAATTTTAAGTGTCACTTGGCCTGTCAAATGAGGTTTTATTGTGATGGATTATGACATAATCCATTGACGTGATAAAGTATCTATTATGTTACCAGCGGCAGTTGGGCGAAATAAGTTTTTCTTTTTTTTAATCGTCATAGTAGCAAGTCTTTCACATATTATTGGTTTCATAGGGTAGAAGAATATAACTTGAATTTGTTGGCATTGAGAAAACCATGTCCCCAAATATGGTTGCTTTGAAATACTGAGCACTGTGAATTAAAGGAAATTGGAAGGCCGTAGAAGTTCACTTAAAATTAAAGTCTCTGACCTTTGATTTCCCTTCCTTCCCTCAGCAGGGACTCTTTCTGAAATTCCCTCATCTGACTGAGAAAACTTCAAAAGAATCGTCTTAAATTCCCTCTTCAGGAATCTCCTCAAATAACCAGGAAAGATTAACCAGCAGAGAATAAAAGAGACTAGAAGTTGACCTCGTTCCTGGATAGACTTTTCACCTACTCTACTGAGGACAGCTCCAAAAGATTACCTTGGAGATTATGCCTCATTAATACAAAAGCTTTTATTGGCAATTCATTTCGACTCCTCATCTTCTAATAAACTGGCTTAACTGGCCCAGTGCTGAGAACTTTGTCCCAGCCATTGACTTTCCAGAGTCATCCATATCCCTTCTAAAAAAGAATCTACAACTTGGCCTAATCACCTCCCAGTTTCCTCTCCCATTTGGAGGTTATTTAAGCTTTAACCATCTGACCCTCTGAGTTTCATATTTTGTATGGCCAGAAAGCTTATGCACATTAATAAATTTGTATGTTTCTTTTCCTATTATCCTGTCTATTGTCAGTTCATTTGAATGAAACTTCAGAGAGTGAAGAGATAATTTCTCATCTCTACATGTTTTGCCGTCAAAATAAAATTTATAGGAAAGGGCTAATTACATTAATATAGGAAATCAAATGGACATGTGGAATTTCCATGGTGAAGACCATGACAGATTTTTGGGGTACACACACTTGTGTTTGTGCGTATTTAATTTTAGTAGAAGGAGACTGATAAGTATATGTACCTTAAGTGATAACAAATATCTTATTATTAAATAAGGTAAAGTCCTACCATGACTTTATTTATTGTGATATATATCAGATTATAGCCTATGCTTTGAATCAGAGCAACATACAGGAGGTGTCTTATGTAATATTGCCAAATAGTTCTACAAAAGTCAGTCCTATCCTGTGAGACTAGAACAGCAATGTAAAGGGTACTTTTTCACATTGAAATGCCTGCTTTTTGTATTTCCAACCTTTTTTTTTTCCCCTCTCAGCAAGTATTTGACTTTTAGAGAAATTAAGTATTTTCTTGCAGGGTACAATGTATTTTGGCTAAATTTCTGCTTGTAACTCCCACTGACTACCAGGCACCCAGAGGTGAAGAGAAAGGTTTCCCAGCAGCAATAGCAACAGCAACAGTAAAATCTGGAATAAGGTGACAAAAGGATGAAAGCATAAAATAACCTGGGGGGCACGATATCTCCATTTATTTCCATTTACAAAGACTTTCTTTGAAGCAATCGATCTTAGTGAAGCAGTATTTTAAAAGTAGGTTTTAAAAGTGAAAACAGCAAGGTTGAGGTGAAGGAATTCATAAAAGCACAGTTTATATGTATTCAGAAGATCCACCAGTACTTTAAAACAATCTGTGTTTAACATGGAAAATTATCTGTCATTAAAATGCTAATGAAATGGTAAACAGCTGCTAAGTTTTTTATGCTAATGAATGGAAGCAGCTAAGTAGTTCTCAAGCCTTGTCTTTATTAGCATAGAGATTTGATTGGGTAAGGAGGAACATTGTGCATTCTGACCTTTGTTGATGGAGCAATCCGTTTGTCAAGTTCCCTGTTGCCTTCTATTTGCTTTGTTAGTACAAAGTGAGTCTTGCCAGGCCCTTGGGGCCATGTATTACACAGTGTTGTCAGAGTCACCCTTGTAGGTTTAGAGAAAGAACTTCAGAAGACCGACAGTGGCAAAACAATTGCAAATTTGTTCAATAGGCAGTTTACATAGATTCTGTGTAACTTACTCTTTGTAGTTGAATTTTAATAATTTTAGTAATAATAAATTATAAAAGGCCATCAATCTAAGAAATATCTCTAGTTTTCAATTCAGCTAAGATTTTACAATAAAGCTTTTGAAATATATGTTTTAATAGGTACCTCTGTAACATTTGAGGTTTTGGCACAATATATCATCTTGGATCTACAAGCACATAAGTTAGCCCTGGATGTGATATTACCTAATCAAAAGAGGAAGGTGTAATTAAATGCAGGATGGTTGTGTGAATAACAGGCTGTCAGGGTATTTACTTGGATATCAGGAAAAAAGAATTATGATCTATACGATCTACACTTTTGTCTGATTTTTTACTGATTTTTTGTCTGATTTTTTTAATAACTCCGTATTTCCTAATGGATGGGGCTGACTTAAGAATTGCGCTACAGATAAATGCTTCAAGCATCTGTTTAGGTCAATGTAAAAGAGGTACAATAGGCCATTAAACACTATCACCAATAATCTTCTAGAGTGATTTGAAATATAATGCAGAGTGTATTAAAGAAATTCATTACCAAAAAAGTATCAGTGAAATAGGAATTGTAATGATTTGGGGGTACTGTGGGAGAGGATGGTGGAAATTTAAATAGTTGCAGCATTTTCTCATACTGTTCATTTCTTCTTGAAGTCAGTAGGGGATTTTAGGCATATAATTATTATGTGATTCTATACAGACAGACCAGAAGAAGTTGGAACCCTTATAATTGTTGGTGGAAATGTAAAAAGGTTCAGCTGCTTTCAAAAACAGCCTGACAATTCCTCAAAAGGCTAAGCCATATTATTACCTTATGACCCAATAAATATCCAAACCGCACTCTTGGGTACAATGTTTGAAACAACTGAAAACATAAGTCTACACAAAACTTTGTAAATGAATGTTCATGGTAATGTTCATAGTAACACTATTCATAATAGCCAAAAATGAAAACAAAAATCCAAGTGCCCACCGACTGATAAAATAAGCAAAATGTGGGGTATTCATACAATAGGCTATTATTTAGCCTTGAAAAGACATAAATAATATGTTCAATTCTGATACATTCTATATAGATAAATTTTGAAAACATATCAAATGAAAGAAACCAGTCACAGACAACCACATAATATATGATTTCACTTATCTTAAATGAAATGTCTAAGATAGACAAATATAGAGAGACAGGAAATAAGTTTGTGGTTATCCGGAACTAGAAATGTTGGGAGAAAATGGGGAATGACTGTTAATAGGGACAGAATTTCCTCAGAGGTCATGAAAATGTTCTGAAATCAATTGTGGAAATGGTTGCACAACTCTGAATATGCTGAAAGTTATTGAAGTTTTAGACTTTAAGTGTAAAAGTCTTATATATGAATTATATCTCAATAAAGCTGTCATATTAAAAAAACAAAACCAAAAATTGCCAAGGCCTATCTCCCAGAGGGTCACCTGCACCAAGAGTTACTCTCCTCGTTCCTAGGGAAGCTGTAGGTTAAAGAAGAATGCCTTTTATGGGAGGAGATCAATTCCTACTCCTGTGCTAACAGGATATCTAAAGAGGTGACAGCTAATATAGCTGCCAAAAGGGTAGTTTCTATGACAAGGCAAAACTCACTAGAAATAAAACTGAAAGACAGGAGTGTGAATTCAAGGTCTTATCGTCTATCCCCCAAATCCATGTCCACAGCCAAGCTGCATTATTCCACCCTTCTAGATTCTCCAACTAACCAATGTCTAGACTACCTATTTCCCTCAAAGTAAGGGCAACTTTCAGCTCATTTTTAAAGAAAACAATGAGTCATAACTTTTTTGGTAGCAGACAGTAACTGTAAGAGTCCAAGTTTTCTTTCTCTTGTAAAAGCCCCTAATTATCTCTGATTTACATAAAACGTGCATACTGGCCATTTAGTCTGAATAGCGAAGAGCATCTGGCTTCGTGAGGCGCCTCTGCTCTTCTCCCGGAACCGCTCCCCGCCCTTTTTTTGCGGCAAGGGGCTGGACACCCGGCCAGGCTCCTTGTGCCCCACCTGCTGGTAGAATCTGTGTACTGAGTCTCCCGAAGGTTGGGCAGCCTTTGGAAGTGTTCTGACTCACTGTCTCAGGCAATGAGGGAGAAGATCCTTTTTCCCTGTTTACTACTCCTGTGCCACTTGTCTCCTTCCAGTGTGACTCACTTGCAGGTTGCAGCTCAGAGGTCTTGCTTTTGCACTGTAGGTTGGGAAGGGAGATGAATATGAGCAAGAGACTGAATTCATTTTTGTTTTGTTCTTGGCAGGCAGTACATGTCATACTACTACCCTTCCTGCTCTTGTACGCACGCCTACCCTGATGATGCAGCCTTCACTGGATATCAAACCATTTATGTCTTTTCCAGTGGACAGTAGTTCTGCTGTTGGGCTCTTTCCAAATTTTAACACAGTGAGTAAATGATTTCTAAATTTTATTTGTGCCCTCGTGAATCTTTCTTTTACTACATTTGCAAATAGGCCATAGATGATTAGTCTGTTTCCAAAGTATGTAGCATTAAACCATACATTAGTTATACAGCTCCACTGTGCTTTGGAATGCGCTGCCTTGTCTCTGAGAATTAGTCCACACAAAAGCCGCGTGTTTGTTTTACAAATATGTTCCCAGATAACTTTTTACCTGTTGCATTATGCAATGTTGATAGACTTCTCGGTGGATTTTGAACCTATATTATTTCTGGCATGCTGTTCATACCTGCTCAAGAACGCAATTTAGAGATATTAAGCCACATTGATTTTTGCTTGCTACTAAAAAGAATAAAAAGACTGTAGGTTTTATCTTCCTGGGTGTCTTTTTATTTGGGAGGTATTTTAGATAGCATGTGACTTTTACACAGACAATTATTTGGGGGCTCTGTGAATCATATTAATCTGAATCCTAGCAAAAAGAAAAAAAAAATCACTCATTTTAATTGTACAGATTAGTTACAGTATTTATTTGCATGAAACTTAGACATACCTTTTAAGACATATGAGAAATATTAGTGAATTACCCAAAAGGTAAGTCGACTTCCTTTTATTTGAATGAAAGACATTTTGCAGGACTGCCAAGTAGAGCATGACATCTTCCAAAAATAGAATTCCACACAAAATCAATCTATAGCCAGATTCCAGACTTACAGTGGGAGAGAGGCTAAACAGTTCAAGTGATTGCGTGATTTATGTCTGTTCAATTGAAAAGTGTAGTCGGTTGGGGCATGATGGTCTACATGAATGAGACAGCATTATAAATGCTGCCATAATCAAAAGAAAGAATTGCATTATCATCACCACCAGACATTGCACCTCTGAAATCCTGCCAAATGTTGCCTTTTTGCAAACTTATCTTTTGTATGAAATGAAAACAGCAAGAGGATTTTTCCTTCAAGGGTTGAAAATAAAATCTGCTAACAGGCCTTCTGGACTTAGTGTTGTAAGGTAATTAAGGGGTAGAAGATCAGCCACCTTTTTAAAGAGCGAGTTGGTTTTGACTTAGCAAGTAAGCAGTTGAATGTTTTTGTCATTTTTGGGCTTTCAGAGGCTGATCAAACAGTTTTTTTAAAAAAAGGCTCAAAAAGGTGAGTGCCATTTCTAGTCCAGCGGAGCAGCTCAGTAAGATAGATCACGCCTGCCTTGGCCACACTGTTCCAGCAGGAGTGAGAATGACAGTCCCAAAGCACTTCCTCAGCTTGAAAGAACTTGAACTGAAGCATGCCCGCTGACTCCTCTGTCTGCCATGCATTCCAGACGTAACTGATTTCAACTCGACTTCTTAGACTGCTTACTGGTACTCATATTTTGATTAATGTACACTTGGATGGCATCATTTGTAGACCCTGCACAAGTCCAGTGGCTGTCAGGAAGCAGCATGAATGAGATGGGTAGGCAGAAATGGTGCCTTCTGTAGGTTACCTTCCTGTGTTGTTTGTTTTTGTTTTGTTTTTGGTACTGGGGAGTGAACTCGGGACCTTGTGCTTGCAAGGCAGGTGGTGGAACCACTAAGCTAAATCCCTGGCCCTGTTTGTATTTTTTTAATGCAAGTAATACGTGCATGTCTATTCCAAAGACTCAAGTAAACCATTACAATTCAAGACAAAATGAAAATATCATCATTCTCTGCCCTGCACACTCTTATTGCCTTCATTTAGAGGAAAGTGCTATCAGTAAGCAGCAGGCATCCACCCTTTGGACCGCTTGTAAAAGTATTGTGTGTGTACCTAGGGGTCCCCGATCACAGGTGCCTTTCACAGATGAAATCAGATGACCAGCACCATCCTATAAGTCACTTCTTTAGTTATCAAAATGCTGTCATATATCTCTATTTTTAAGGGCTATAAAACAAAAACGGAAGAAATCCTTTCATAAATATTTTTATAAGTAAATATTTTAAGTGAAAAATGTAGTTTCATAATAACTTAATAATGTTGCAGGAGAGTTACAGATGAACTAATGTGCTTTCTTGTTTGTTTATTATACATAACAATTCCATGATATACTACATTGGAGAAAACCCACAGAACAATTCTATTGACAGTAGTTCATTTTTTTTCTTTTTTGGAGGAAAATGAATGTTTCATTTTCAAGTAAAGATACTACTTAGTTACAATGAAAAATACTGTGAAGAGCTACACGACAGATTAGTCTTTACTAAGGCATAAATTAGCCACAGAGCTCTTCTGGCAAAATACTAAAAATTAAGTCAACCCAAGTAAGGCCCTCTATCATTTTGTAAGGAAATGAACTTATTAATTGGGTTACCTATGATTTTTCACTTTGAATTGCAATTTAAATTGCTCTGATCATTTTTCTTTTTTAAATATTTCATTTTCTCAATTTTTCCTTTTCATTGCTACACGTTTGCAGTACGTTCGGACTGCGTTCCCGGTGGGGAGTTGGTGCGTGTACACAACACTTTAATTCGTGTTTGTCATCCCCTCCACTCTCTCCTTCCTTCCTCTCACTCTAGGTTCCCTTCCCTTTTGCAAAAGACCTCTCTCTCCATTTCCTCTTATTCATCTTTTATTGCTCTTTATTTATATTTCGAGTTTCTCACATAAGAGAAACCATGCGATATCTAAGCTTGTTTACTTCTGAACCTTTTTCTGATGGGCTTCTCCATTCCAGTACTCAACTTAGTAGATTTCCTAGGGAAATTTTAGGAAAGTCATTTTTCTAGGGAAATATTATTTTGTTATTATTGATAATTACATTGGATCGCCATATACTTGTGATGATTTATATCCTTCAGAAGACTCAGACTTCAAATATTTTTAGAAGCAACTGTTATTACTCCTATTGCCCAGAGAAGGAAAAGACTAAAGGGAAAACTAAGGCTTAAAGTCTTCTAACTTTGAAACTCATGTTCTGGCTTTTTTTTACATTCTTAGCGCCTTTGGCTCATACTATTTCCCACCTCATTCCTTGTGATTAAAGCTCAATCAGAAATCTTTTGTTCTTGTTTATGGAAGCATGGTAAATAATTTTCTGCAGAATCCTTAAGTAGAAAAAGATTTTTTAATATTAAAAGTAGACCTCTGCAAAAAGTTACCTGCAAAATAATATGTTTGAAAAACAGCTGTAATTTCATATTGGCAAGTTTTAAAAGTATATTGCACTTAATAGTTCATTTGTTCCTTGAAAACCTAGGTGAAGCCAGGTGCCATGGCACGCGCCTGTAATCCCAGCACTTGGGAGGCTGAGGCAGGAGGATCACAAGTTTGAATCCTGCTGGGGTAACTTCGCAAAACTCTGTCAAAATAAAAATAAAGGGGAAAAAAAGCCTGGAGTTATAATTCAGTGGTAGAGCACACCTGGGTTCGACGCCCAGTAGAGCAAATAAAACAAAAATACAAGGTGAATTCTACTATATCATTGTATTTTTAACCAATTCTGATAGAAATATAAGGAATAAGATCTATTTTAATTATCAGAAGAATGAAAACACTGTGCTCCGAGACCGTAAAGGTCTTAAATTTTTCTATTTTCTTTAAATAAAACTTTAAAAATATCTAAAGTAGTGGTTTCCTCTTTGTTTCTGTAGTAGAGTGGGATGACATTACACGAGAAAGAAGAATTGAAATGAAATTGTCATATCCCCAAATAGAATAGGTGTCTGTTCTAATTTATGTAATGAAAAAAAAGCACGCTTCGCGGCATTCATTTAGTTGTTGCCTTGCCTCATCCTCCACATCTGAAAAGCCTTTCTCGGCGCTGTGTGTGAGGGATAAGCAATTGAGACACTGTCCAAACAGAATCACAAAGAAACACAATACGGAAGGCTTCTGTCGACATGCAGCGCTGCAGCGATACGCTGTTGACTCTGTACTCTATGGAAGCACTGTTTTCAGACATTTATAAGAAAAAGAGAGTGAAAACCCAAGTATAAAATTGTTGAAGATCTTAGCTTTTATATCTCAAGCCTCATAGGCTTCTCTGCCCGGCTGCCCATTAACCCTGACTTCTACCACCACCACCCTTCCTCCCACCCTTGGTCATCTGCAGTTCAAGTTAAATGTCCTTTTCGTCCTGGGATCTTCTATGACTCTCTATGTCTGTACTAAGTCTCAGTCTCTGAGCTTCAAAAGCCACAGATTAATTCAATGATAGCTGTGCTCCCTCCATAGTCTATTTATCTGATTATCACAATTGCCGGTCTTTGACACTAGAACGTGCGTTCCCTGAGGACAAGAGCTATGTATTATCCATGTCTGGTACAAGTGTCAACTTTTCTGAAGGAAAGAAGCAAAAAAAGTATAAAGGAAAGGGCCTTCATTGCTTTATTTTCAGTGTCCATGCTCCCCCAGCAAAGGGAATATTTTATCAATATTTCTGAGCCCCGTCTAAGTACCAAGTGATAAGCCCAAGTTTTTACTTTCATCTTTATTTCTTTAATAACTGTCATCTTTTTTACTGTAAAGGAAATAATTAGTTACAAATTTTTCCCCAGCTGTAGTTGCAGCTTTTTCGTAGAAATAAGGTGGAGACTTTGGCAGTCATTTACTGTGTTCCTTGTCTTGGGCCCTATTATTGAGAGTATTTAGTTTTAAAACAAAATTGTTAGCTACTGGATTTTATTGAAAATATACTACATGTACTAACGGATCTTAGGTTTGGAAAACATGATAAATAAAACAAAAATACTTTTGTGCCGAAGAAGGCTGTAAGAAAAATATACTTGAAAGAGGTAAGACCAAGAAACTGCAGAAAAGTTAAAATAGTTTCTGAACTTTTTGGTTTTCAGGCAACACCAGAAAGAAAATGTTTTTATATACCAGTAAGTAGAGCTATTTTCATTGTTATTAATTTTACTTTAACTTCTCTATGTGCTCCATGATCAGCCTTTAATAATTATAACATTTTGGAAGCTGCCAAATTGTTTCTTCCATTAGAATAAGAATCTCCTATCTCTTTTACTGTGGATCCAATTTCCATCTTCATTCACAAACAACCATGATAATTCTTGATTTTTAGTTCCCTTTAAGAAGAGAGTTCTTCAGAATTGAAATAAATTGTATACTTACCAAAGTGGGTAATATTAGTGTGATGAAATAAGTTCATTTAGAAGACACACTCATGGGCATACTGGATAGGACCCCCCAAAATTCATGTGTTACTCTAGCTCTACCACGAGTGTGGTGATTTTGGAAGATAATCGGGTTAGAAAAGGTCATGAGGATAGAGCCTTCATGATGGCATTAGTGTTTTTATAAGAAGAGACACGAAAGGGTTTTCTGTGTCTCTCTCTTTGCTACATGAAGACACGGGAAGAATGTGCCTATGGTATTTTGTTACAGTGTCTCAAGCCAATTATGATACACACCCAACCTTTATGATATATGTAACAATACGTAGGTAAAATTTCTTGGAAGCTCCTTTTTGCGTTCAGGCACATATGTGTTTGTATAACTCTCCAGAGACTTGGATATAATGAAAAGCCACCTTGGGGCCACAATCACCTGTCAACATCTCTGTTGATTGGCAGGTATTTTATGAGCCTATTTATTTGAAATATCTTTGTTAGCCCTGCCATGTTTTTGCAACTGCACTGGGAAAGCACAAGGGAGATCACTGCTGTTTAATTACAAAAGGCTCAATAAACATATTTTTGTGAAAACTGATCAGGTTTTTACTACCTGCCTTACAATTATTTTTTTCCTAACACACGAACAAACAAGTATAAAGTCTCAAACCATTCATTATATAGCTCTTTGAGTCATCATGACAGAATGTGAAATAATTAAATGACTATCATCTACTTTATCATTCTATAGCATCTGAAATTCTGAATCCTTCATACTTTGGGAGTGTCGATGAACATTTAAATTTTATCTTTGTTATAATAGAAATAAAATATTTATCAAAGAGGTCTAAAAATAGAAATCAAAATCACATTTACTTTGTTGTTAATTTATGCTGTTTTTCTCATGAAATGTTATTTTAAGGAAACAGAGTAAGCAAGGATATTTAAATTTTTTATCTGTCTTTAGTACCTTTACTGTATTTAGTAATGTCCTGAAACATTCAAACACATATTTATTTTTTATTTTTTAAAGCAGAATACTTAACTCTGCTGATGTAACCCAAGTGTGACTTTGTTCTTTCAGTCTTCTTTTTTACTCTAACAGTGCTTGCAGTCATTAAAAAGTTGTAATCTTAGAGGCTGATGTGTCCAACTGACTTTACTTGTATTGACACATTATCCCAGCCAAATGAAAAAGAAAGTATGGTTGAATTTTTATTTTTTATGATATGCTTTAAAATATATTGTAGGATCATCCTCCTTTGTGCATTCTGAGGGATGGTGTAGTATTAGATATGCTGAGATAAAAATTTTCGTAGCTACTCCAATTCACTTAAAAGAGGTAGAAACTCTTGGGCCCCTATGGGGATAATTTAAGTCAACAGTGGTACTAACTGGGTCATTAGAAAAAGCAGTTATAAAAAAAAGTCTTTGAAATGTGATACAAACCTGACAAAGATTTTGTACAAATACTTAAGCATAAATTTTTATGCCTGGAAAACTTTATATCTTAAGTTTTCAGAGAAAAATATATAAATACAATTTTGGGAGAAAAAAAACTACATAGTGACCATCTATACTGTTGTTTCTCTCTCCCTTTGCACCACAAACATGTCCTTTTTTCATTTAACTCATATCCATTGCCTTACTGAAAAACCCTCAACATTTATCTTTGTGTTCAAATCTCCCTGTTCTCTGTGTATCCTTGAACCTCCCTTCGAACACACAGATATTATTTGTATGGCATGTATGTATAAATGCATGTTTGTAAAATGGGTTTTCTTTCTCTAATAAAATATTTCCTTAGGGCATGTAGGAAAAAAAAATCATTCACCACCACTTATGGCATGTCTACCTGTTCCTGTCATTTTAGTAAGGAGAGGTTGTAGTGACAAATAAGACAGAAGTTTCTCACTGAATGATGGGTATTACTCCCTCCTCTTATATGATTCACATAACATAATGGAGAATTCTGTTCCTAGTAAACAGTCAAGTCAGCTGATACAAGCCACCAAGGAACATCAGCTTAAGACCCTGATGGAGTAAGGGATGACCTAAGGGACAAGTTTGAGGAGCTGTGAAGATAGACATCTAAAGACCCACCACACTGTGTCCTCTGTTGTGTCCCCTTCGTTATCCTAGTGTCAACTTCCCATGTCTCTGAGGCCTCATCTTCAGTGCTAGAATTTCAAGGATTATGTGTACTTGGAGGGTTCAGCAGGTTTTCTGGCAAGCAGGTCTTCAGTGTTGGCACTGCCCCAGGTCAGCATTTTTCAAGAGTAAAGTCAACATGGAAAAAGTGTCTATGTCTTCTTCTTCATGTTTTTATCTTATTTTTAGTTCATATTCTTAACAAATCTCCAGTTAACTTAAAAAAGAAGAAACTTCCAGCCTTATTCTTAACTTGCCTCAGTGACCAAGCCTTCATATGCCTTTGAGAAAGTAAGAGAGCACCACAAATATAAAAAATAGCAAAATATTATTGTATAAAACATTCCCTCAAGGCTAGAATAGGTATTCTAAATTGGTTACTCTATAAATGTTAATTGATAGTGATGGCCCCTGAATAGCTTTTATTAGAAGCTTGAGAACACATCCTATAACAGACTTTTTTTTTTCTCCTTCTGAGTTCTTGAGTTCAGAATTAAGTTTTAAGTGTCTTTGTGGATAGGGGACATGCTGTGGAATATTCCAGTCCCTTGCTTTTATGGTTGCACTGAGGGTACTAAAAATGAATTGGAGTGCTGTTTAGCAATCTGTGAAGTTTCAACATGTTCACAGAGCTCAGTAGGAATCTTGGAAAAATACTTTTTTCAGACATTTAGCTTTCACGTTAAGCTTTCTTAGCTTTCCTTTCATGTTCTTGTGCTTGTAATAAAATTTTTAAAAAGCATAAATTGTAGAAATGATACTTTGATTTCATGGAATTCTGCTATCACAGGGCATTAGCATGTTTTGAAGACTTTCTACATTAATTCTTTTAATGTGTACCCATATATAAAGTAGGGTAACTGTATCATTGCAAATCCCATTTGCAAATCAGAAGGTTGAAGAATATAATCCATTCTTCTAATTTCTTCCAATACATATCCCTAGGACTGAAAAGGAAAAACAAAACTCCCAAATATCAGACAAGAAAGGGCTGGCTTCCACTGTAACCTATCTTGAATTTAAATGTGCAAACTTCTCACAGGTTATTCATGTGGGACATATTTTTTAATTACGCAATAAATCTTTGTTACTCCTGAAGTTAAGGTGAAAATCCTCTTTTACAGTATATTCTGCTTAGAAGATACATTTGTCCGTCTTATACTTGTTTTCTCATATTGTGAACACAATTTTTCTAAAAATCTGAGTCGTAAAGAGGAAAAATATATATTACCTCTCTTACAGAGTTATGAGTTACACATAACAGAAGTTTTAAATTTTTTTCAACAATTAAAGAAATCTACGTCTAATTTCTTTATTTTTTTTCTTTTCTTATGTAGACACCCAATTTCAATCATATATAAAAATACAATGGTTGACTGTCATAATAATATAAACAAATCTGGAAAAATCTCCTTTTCCCAAAAATGAGCTGAAGCTATTGGGTCTAAAATGATTACTTATAGCCATTATCAAGTGGAATGCTTCTGAAGTTCTTATCTTCTAAAGGAGGTGGTGACATTTATTTGGTTATGTAGTTAGTCAGTCGGTCAGTCATTCATCAGTTGTGTCCCACCTCCTCCTAAAGGCTTTTTGGAGAGTCTGGCTGACCTGTGAGAGCTCACTCCACTTGCCTGTTTTCAGAGTCAGCCTCTCACGCTCCTGCCTGGCCTGAGTGTATACCATGCCCCAAGCAAAGCAGGAGCCACTTCTTTTCACAAGGACAGCACTGGATTAGAAGTCAGAGGACCCATCTTTGGTCTTATATTCTATGGCCATGTAGTGCCACTATTCCCCCCCTTTTTTTTTTCTTTGTACCAGGAATTGAACTTGGGACCTCGTGCTTGCGAGGCAGTCAGTGATACCACTGAGCTAAATTCCCGGCTATTTCCCATTTTAAAAACTGGAGATGATAGTATCTTCCTAGTCTAAATCATTACATCATGAAAATTCAAATTTATCGTATTCATGGGGAACTGAAGGTATGACAATATTTAGAAAATGTATGGAATTTAGTGAGCCTGTGAAAATAAGCAGTGTTGTGTTCACTTCTGCAGCGTATATACTAAAAATCAGCAATGAATATATCATCATACTATATTGATAATTTAAAATAGTTATAAACATCAAGTGTTTATGAAAAGAATCAAAATAGCAAAAGTCTATTCTTAAAAGTCATATTAACTTTTTTACTAATATATCTATGCCTTTGATCTCTTCTTCCTAACTACCTTAAGCCAAATTATGTTTATACCTCAGGCTCTCTTGGTGCAGTTCTAAAGGTAAAAGCCAAGGATATACATATGGCTAAGACCTTGAGTTTAAAAATTAAAACTCCAAGTTGAGCACGGTGACACATGCCTGTAATTTGAGCACTTAGGAGGCTGAGGCAAGAGGTTTGCCTTGAGTTCCAGGCCAGCTTGGGCTAGATACTGAGTTCAAGGCCAGCCTGAATTACAGAGTGAGATCTGTCTCCACCCCCTTCCAAATTAACACTTCAATTTAAAGCAGTTATGTCTGGCATTTAGCAGTTGTTCAATTTATGCTAGTTCAATGAGGTAGTATTAGGGCATACGTAAAGATCACTTTCCTGCCTGAAGCAATAAAGTGAAGCCGCAAATGAATTTAGAGCAGGCTGAACAAAGGATATATTGAGCAGAGGTTGGAAATAACCACAACCAGTTTGATTGGATTCTATTATTCCCTGTATTCCTGCAGTGATATTTAGTTTTAAGATGCAAAGATATTTTAACCTGAGAACTTCATACCCTATGACACACTGTCACTCAATCCTAAGACATAATGATATTTTATTTTTTAAATACTGTTGGTTTCCAAACAGAAACCTTTTATTCACACATTCATTAATCAACCTGCAACTAGGTTAAAATGGCTACTAAGAAAATATTTTAATACACATCAGTTATAACTGTCAAATGTTAATGGTCTCAATTCACCAATCAAAAGAAATAGACTAGCAGAAATCCCCAGTACTACAAAAAAAAAAGAAAAAGAAAAAGAAATGAAAAGAAAAAAGACACTTAGTTCAAAAAGAAATTCATAGACTGAAAGTTAAAGGATGGAAAATGATATTCCATGTGACAGGACAGGAGTAACTATCCTATTTGCAGACAAAATGGATTTCAAGCCAAGACTAAGAGAGATGAAGAAGGTCCCTACATCCTTGTAAAGGGAACAATCCAAGAGGACAGGATGACAACCATCAATATATATGCACCAAATACTAGTGTACCCAGCTGTATAAAACAAATATTAACAGACACGAAAAATCAAATAAGCACTAATACAAGAGTAGTGGGGCACCTTTAATACTCCACTGTCACAGACAGAGCAACTAGGCAAAAAATCAGCAATGGAATACTACAACTCAACCAAACTCTTGAACAAATGGATTTAACAGATGTTTACAGAGTATTCCATGCCACAACATCAGAATACACATTATTTTTAGCTACACATGGGTCATTCTCAAAAAATAGACCGCATACTTGCTCATAGAACAAGTTTAAGCAAATGCAAAGGCGTTAAAGTTAACCCCTGTATATTATCAGACCTTAGTGCAATGAAATTAGAAATCAACATCAGGGCCAGGGATTTGGCTCAGTTGTTCCACCGCCTGTCTCACAAGAGCAAGAGCCCAAGTTTGATCCTCAGTACCCAAACAAACAAGCCAAAAACAAAAAAAACAAAAAAGAAATCAATAGCAAAAGAAATCATAGGAACTTCATAAACACATGGAAATTGAACAATGCCCTCCTGAACAACTAATGGGTCACAGAGGAAATTAAAGAAGAAATTAGACAATTTCTATAATTAAATGACAATGCCAATACAACATATCAGAATTTATGGGACTTAATGAAAGTAGTCTTACAAGGGAAATTCATAGCCATGAATACCCATATTAGGAAGACAGAGTGAAGTCAAATAAACAACCTAATACTGAACCTCAATCTTCTAGAAAAAGAAGATCAAAACAAACCCAAAGCTCATACAAGGGAGGAAATTATAAAGATCAGAGCAGAAATCAATACAACAGAGTGAAAGGAAACGTTACAAAAAAAAATCAACAAAACAATTCTTTGAAAGAATAAAATTGACAAATCCTTAGCCAACCTTCTAAAAAAAAGGAAAGAAAAGGCCCAAATCCATGCAATTAGGAATGAGAAGGATGAAATTACAAAAGATCCAGCAGAAATCCAGAGGATCATCAATACCTATACACCCATAAAATTGAAAACAGAAGAAATGGACTGATTTCTAAATACATATGAATTACCAAAGTTGAACGAAGAAAATATCTTGTTTGGTCATAGAGGCCAACCTATCAAATTATCCTTCAGGTATTTATAATGGAAATTTATTCCCAAAGTTCTTTGTTCTTTTGATTCACATATCTCCCATTACTCAACATGCCTTTACACACCTTTCTTCTGGATTTAAATTGCCATTTGTATGAGAAGGACCCTCTTAACCTGTACTCTGAGGAATGGCATCTAAGTAGTTTTCTATAGTATAATATAGATTTTGGGAGTACATAAATATATGTAAAAACTTATTTCTCATAATAAAAATATCAACCTAAATAAAAGTTTTTTAATTATACTAGTCATTTATAAATCCAAAGCTATTAGGAAAAGCAGAAAAATGTATTAGTCTTTAGACTTCTGGGAGGGAGTTAAAATGAATACATTTTATATCAGTTCCTTCAGAAAAGAACTTTCTAGAACCTTTACCACATAGCCTCAGTCCATGTGCAATCAGACTGTCTATTGTCTTCAGAGAGAGTGGCTGCCTCACAGGCCTGGCCCAGTAATGGATGAGTAGTTTCTGAAGAAGCATTGTGACCCCCAGATGTGTTCTTTGAAGCTACACGTCTGGGGAACAGTCCTTTTGTTACAGTGCCAGGGTGATATCGGAATTTCCTGGGAGTCAGTCATCACAGGAAATTATCAGCAATTCATAGACTTTCCTTCTTTCATTCACTTTGGCCTTGAGGGTAATCACAAAAGATTATAGTCTCCATTTCAGCTTTCACATCACTGAAATATTCTTCTCTGCAGAGAGCATGATTGATTTCAGAGGACAGCTTTTAACCCCAGCTTTGCGAAGGCTAGTCAAACTGTCATGTTTTGATATCTATCAACGATTGATATTGTGATGCTGTTCTGTTGTTTGGCAGAAGTATGATGATTCCTGACTAATTAAATACAGTAACATATCACTGTCTCATGTTACGAGATATAGGTATTTGTCCATGTTAGCAAAAATACTAGAGGCTGTATAGAGGCAGAGGGGTGAATGAAAATATCAAATGAGTGTAGTGAACTGAAAGGCCAACTATTCTGATAGATTAAATTTCAGAAAATAAGGAATATTTCAGGAACGTTTCTGAAAATCTTCACAGGAATGGATAGATTATAAATGCAAATGCCTTTTTGCCTTATAACATAAAGTCACTTTGTGAATGTTCCTGAGAGATTTGGTGTGTTTCATGACAACTTATTATATGGTTCATGTAAGTTTCTCTCCCTTCTTTGGTTAGGAAATCTTGATACTATACCCATGGCCAAAATATAAGCAAAATGGATGCATTTTCAACTTGATAACTTTACTGTATTCCCTTTCTCTTATTTTTCTTTTTTTGTGTGGCTTTATTTAAAACATAAAGAGAGCTCTGTGTCTATTTGAAATAAATTTGATAGATAAAGTAGTTTCAGCTGGATGTGACTACATTTTCTTACAAATTCAAAAGAAAATGAAGACGGTTCATTTTAAAACTACTTTTGCTTTAAACTACAGCCTCTTTGCAGTCACATAAAAATTATTATAAATCAAATGGGCAAATGTTAAATGTCAAGCTGTACCATTAACAGAACTTTATTCAATAAAGCAATTATCACTGTAGAAAGTAAAGTGAAGCATTTTATTATAGCTCTTTATTTTACTTTACAACTATTGCATTTTTACACTATAAATATAGAAACAAACTTGAACCAAAATGTCTTCTCTGATATGTACACATGTATATATCTGCACAAAAGGCTAATAGCAAAATGGACAATGATGCAAAATGATTTTTTTTATCCAACATCCACAGAACCACTCATGGACCACCTTGCTAATTAAATCCATAAAACATTAAATGGGACAAGGTGAAGCCTACAAAAAGGAAGAGTAATAGAATCAACACAGAGTGTGATGTCCTTGGATGGAAGTCAAGGAGGGAGACTAGATAACATACAGGATAAATGCTTGCACATTCTTATAGTAAAACATTATTTGTTATTTATCTAAAATTCATATTTAGGTCTGGGAGTTTGGCCCAGTGGTAGGGTATATGTTTAGACCTGTGCAACACACCACTTTCAATCCCCAGTACCAATAAATAAATAAATAACTTCCTTTCTTTTTTCCGGTACCAGGGATCAAACTCAGGACCTTGAGCTTACCAGGTAGCTGGAGTGCCACTGGGCTAAATCCCTGGCCCAAATAACTTTCAAATTCAACTGCACCCCTTATATTTCCATTTAATAACTCTATTGACTATCGTGGAAAATCTGGGTTCTAATCTTACTCGAGGAGGCTCGAAAAAGTCCCTAAAATTCTCAAAGTCTCTTATTTTCCAGGTGAGAAAGTTGCACTAATATCAAGCTGATGAATCTAAGGTCTGACCTCCTACTTCAACCAGAGCTTAGTTTTCAGAGTTTCATTGAATTGAATTTCCAGTTAGAACTCTGCTTAGGTAGGGCATTCTCAGGCTCAAACTGAAGCAAATAAAGTAACAAGTTTGAAAATGTAGATGATCCTCCAGGTTTCACCTCTGTGTAGTGAGTGGTATGAGGACGGAGTCCAAGATGCTTAAGAGCGTTGCATATTTGTTGATTTGCCTACAGCCCCTCCAGTTCTCTGTTTCAAAAAATGTTTTTATTAGTAAATGTTTCCAGGACTTAATGAACACATCCTTGCTGACTCCCACTTATCATCTTCTTCTTAGTGCAAGAGTAAGAAATGAGTTCTCCATTTGGGAGGAAAATATTTCATTTCCATTGTGCTTTGCAAGATTAAGCATATATCCAGAAAGGCTCCAGTTTCTGTTTTTGTACTTCCTTCCCCTGGTGAGGTTTTTCTTTTCACCTTATACCTTTTTAATTTGTGTCATGGGCCTCAACATCGGAATATATCTGATTAGTTACTGAACAGCATTTCAAATTTAGCATTGGCAAATGGTTTTGAAAAGATAACATTTAATGCATTTGGCTTTTCACCAGGTGTATTAATTTTTAAATCAAGAAAGCTTATAACTTTCCTAGTCTTTTGGAAACCCCTTGTAATATTTTTTGGCCAAATTACCAGAAGAGAAAACATAGTCTCATTCATTTACTTGTATTTGGAGACTTAGCTCTGATTGTTTTTAAACTACATCGTAAGTATCAGCTTGTAGCCTTTGGTTAGTTGTACACCATGTTTTTCTTCTAAAAAAATAAGTAACTTTATTTTTTTTTAAAAAGATATTTCTGGCACTGAATTTTATGTCACGGCAATTCAGCTGTTGGGATATTTGAGGGGTCATTTGCAAATCATTATTTTTAAAAGAAAAAAAGAAAAGGGCCAAGAACTGAGGGGAATCATCTTCTTTCTCAGATATTTGTCCTGCCCTTCCAAACTTTAGGATGAATCTCTTCAAATAATTTCATAAAGCAACTATACACACGTTCTACCCTTAAGAGGATATTGATGCTATTTAATATTTTGTACATCTATCGAAAAACTATTCTTTAGTTTTTCTTCCTGAAATAATTTATTTCTTGTTTTATTTTACCCTAAGGAGGCAAGGTACATACTGAATAACATGGGGAGCATCCAACCCATTTATTTTTTTTCTATTGGTGAATCTGCTTCCTCTTCCTATCACAGAGAACAGTAAATTTTCAACCATCTTTGCTGGCAATTGTCTTTGGGTCATGTAGTTCGTTGTCATCTATATAATTTATGATTGAAAAATGTATGTTTAAATTAGAAAAAATATTACAGTAAAATACTCATTGCCATTAATCCTCCTCAAATACCCTTCCTCACTTCAAACGCATTTCTCTTGTTGTTATTGCCACTTACTGAAACAGTTCTGGAAGTCATTTTTCATGTCTTTATTTGCACTACTGTGGCTGCCTCGATGTCCTAAATCTATTCAAAACACTTACCTTTCCAGCTCATTTTGACCAAGGGAAAGAGCCGAAGTTGCACAGTGCCAGATCCAGTGAATAGGGTGGAAGAGAATGCACTGTAACGTTACATTAGATGACTTTTGGCAGCAGCGTGCACTGTTTTTTTTTTTTTTTAGCATAAGTCATGAAGATGTTCGTGAAAAAAAGACTTGCAGAACTGCTTCAAAAATTGGCAAGAAGAGTGAGAAAAGTGTGTTAGAAATGAGGGGAGGTATTTTGAGGGAATAAATGGCAATACGTATTTTCTGTAATAAAATATATTTAAATTCAAACATTCACCATATTTTTCAATCACCTCTTGTATGTCTTGAGCCTTTAAAATGTTTTAATATATGTTGTTAAGAACTATAATAGTACATAAGATCCTAATGAGATAATTGACAATGTGAAATAGGAATAAAAGGACTAAAGGTGTAGGGAAAGTGGGAAGGGTAGGGGAAAGGGAATAAGGGAAAAGAAAAAAATGAGAAAATGAAAAAAAAGGAAATAAAGAGTTTGTAAATGGGGAGGAGAGGAGGGGGTGAAGGGAGGGCAGGGACAAGGGGAAAAAATTAGAACCAAGACCTGTCATGTAAAGGTACAAGATCCCGATGATGAATGTAACTGTACTGTATACCTTAAATGTACCAATAAACTAAAAAATTTAAAAAAAAGAAAAAGAAAAAAAAGACTTAGAGGATAGTAACTTCTTCACAGACTAAAAATATTAATGGTGTTTACTATCATTTTATTTCTTTTCCTGGGATATTAAAATTTGTTGTAGAGATAAATTCTTATAAATTCCCTGAAATATTCCAGGTAGTCTTCTTCCTTAAAAGCTGTGTAACTTTTTTCACATTCTTTCCAACGAGCATCTAGCATATTATGTAAAACCTTTGTCACAGTGTCTTTGAAAGAGGCTATGGACATCCCAACTCTGTATTTGTGCTTTGACCAGAAAGTGAAAACCTTTTAAGAATTTTCTTTGCAACCTGATGGAAAAATACCTCTCACTCCTAATGGTTTCTGATTATCACAAACAAGCATTTGCTTATTCGGGGATAGAAGCAAACAAGTAAAAGCACAAGTTTCCTTTAAAGACATAATTCAACTCATTAACTTAATGCTTTTTCTCTACATTGAGAGCAGCAGTTTGCAACCAAGGACAAAGGTAGTACGGGCTTCCCAATACATCAAATTAACCAATTAACATTTCCACATGCATTTTAAACCTGAGTATGGAATCATACACAGTAGAACTTCAGTGCTTTACTCAAATAGGGAGATCAACTCCCACAAGATTGCTGGGTGATTGTGTGTTAGTGACAACAAGGTATGAGTGAATATACAATTAAGTCTTATACCCATGACAGAAGTGAATTAAAAGTCTCATTTGTTAAACTGAACTTTTCAAAAAGCTCTTTGATGTGGCTTCTTAAAATTACCCACTAGCATAACTGCAGCTTGGCCACATCTCTCTTGATCCCTGGCAGCATGGAAAATCACCAGGCACCTAGAGCAGCCAGGAAAATGGAATATTTTGTATTTGTACTGAGCATGTTCATTACTTACTAGGATCCATTGTCAGAGTTAGACATTCAGCTTCAATGAGATATAGGAATCTAACCTTATGTCATCTCCCATTAACGAAGTCACAACAAGACTGTCTGAAAACAATCTTAGAAAAGTATTCTCTCCACTCAGAGCAGTTTAAAAATTATATGTAAAAAGAATTACTGGATTTCTCCTAAAGAAAGGGATATGGTAAAAATCATCTATTGGCTTTTAGGTTTTTGGCTTTCACCATTTGTTGACAATTTAAAGTTCTAAAAACATTAAAGATGAAAAGTATTATTTTGCTATCACATCTTCACAAACACCTGTTAAATCATAGACAAAATATGTGTTTACTTTTAAAATGAAAGGGTTATTTTGCTATTCACTAAACACAAAACCAACTGCAGCCATACTCTATGGAAACCCACTAAGAAGACCTCCAGGGGAGATGCGTCTGACATTTAGCACTTATACTTAGAGAACTTCCAAATGCAGGCTTGTAACCCTTTCTTCTTGGAAACTTAATGATGGTGGTGGTTCTGAGATCATTTGTTGTCTTGGTACTTGGTAGTTGAAGAAAATCCTCAGCAAATACCTTATAGACTGCTCTGAAAGCTAAGGAGCCAGCTTTAAATAAAATGTTTATATAAAATGTTTAACCTCTAAACATTGTAAAACCGAAAAGAGTACTAAGTCCTTTACTATCAGAATGACTTAGAAAGAAGATGGCAGAGACACCAATCTCTTAACATTCTGAATTTTTGCAGGGGTTCTTCCAAAAAATTAAACCCAGATGGAATTTCTCCAGAAAAGCAACTAGGAAGTGTAGGCTTTAGTCTTCTTTTCAAAACAGATCTTCAGACTAAATCAAGGATTATTTTTCCTTAATCTAGTATCTTTTGTCATTGGAATACACACCTCTTGCTTGATGAATCTCAGAGCTTTCCAAAGATGACTTGACAATACGGAATTTGAAAGAGATGAAGCTTTCTAAATTAATTTCTGTAACAGAAAAATCAAAATAAAGTACTAATCTGTGCTATAGTCCAACAGGCCACCTCACTGACCTACTTCTGTTCTACAGTGAATGTTGACTTCTACAAGGAAGGCTTTGCCACTGGGTTGCACTTAATTTCTACAGCAATCGTCAACCGGTCTCAGAATACTGGGAAGCCCACAACATGTCGACAAATTAGTTGTACTAGTAATAATAATAATAATAATAATAATAATAATTTTATTGGGTCAGGTACTTAGGTATAGCTTGTGTTTTATATTCTGCAGTCACATTGTGTCATCTTATCCTCTATCCCAGTTCTGAATGCCTGGTTGACATTGTGCAGGGTAATGGTATCCACAGAAGGCAGAGCCATTGTTGATGTTTTCAAGGCATGGCCAACTGTGATTTCAACAAAGAGCTAGGAATTCATGGGGGAAGCACCTTTCAAAATATTTGACTCTTGCTTTAATCAGCAGTGAGTGACATGTGATTTGTCTGCCTTTCGGCAGCTTTGACGGCATTCAGGCAGACGCCCCACCTAGTGCTCTGGTAGGAGAGGTGGTGTCAGTATGGCAGGTGTCAGCCTTCACACATTCCAGATGCAGAAATGCAAGCCTCACTGTAGACTACAGTGCTGAAACGTTCCATGTGGTTTCTTTTTATTGAGTCTTCGGATTTGAAATCCAAAATAGTACAAAATTGAGTGGCTGAACTAATGCTGTTGACAATATTCAATCATCCATATTTCTTGATCTTTGAGAGGAGAAATTTGTCTTTGTCATAACTGCGCCTGTTTTGTCTATTGAAGTCTTCAAGGATTTCAAGAAAATAAAACATTAACATAAAGATATGTGGTCACCACATTCAAATATGAAAGGTAAAACTTCTGAAGTAACTTTCGAGAAATATAGCTCTTCAGTAACAATAGCTATCACTTTTAAACATGTTGCCTTATGAATATCTGTAGTTCTAATGAAATCCTACTGTCACATTTTTTTTATAAGTCTGATATTGACAAAAGAAGGGATGCACTAGTTACTGGTTTTGTACTACTACAATAGGGTAATACGACACTTAAAAAGTTGGCGCTTGGCCAAACTTCCCTCAAGCCCTCAGCGTTTAGTAGCCAAGGTCCTCTTCACAGCTCATCAAAGACAGGTGCAAATGAGGACTGCTGCCGCCTGCTAACGCGTGGTCTCTAAGTATTTCTAGAACCTTTTTTTTTTTTTTTGTCTTGTGTGCAAACTGAACAGTTAGAGTGGGGGAAAGAGGAGAGAACAGTGCAAAGTTTTATATACGACTTTCCTGAAGATGCAAAGAAAAAATAGCTTTATCATAAGAATAGCAGAAATGGGTCAGAAAGAGAAGACCCAGTCTCGCTTCTCCAGAAGACTGTTACTTAAGCACCACGTAGCCCATTTGCGCAGCCCATATGCACAGGCAGCTGCAGGCTGCAGCAGCTCCAGAGCGCTCACGCTTTTATCCCCAAGTCCAGGGCCACACATGATGCCCTTATCCCTTGCAGGGTTCTTGCAGCAGGGAACAGTGATGAGACAGACTCCTGAATTCATTTGAATCCTGGCTCCAGCTCTTCTGGATTTCAGGGTAATAAATCATAGAATCTCTCAAAGCTGGGGATTTTGAGTTTGTAAAAGGAGGATAAAAATCATATCTTCCTCGTGTGATGGCAGAGATTCCATGAGATGATCCCTTGGTATCATTCCTGGCACAAAGTAAGAACTCTGTGAATCTGAGCAGATCTTATTATGTTGTCTATTGTTGTTACACAGCTAGAAAAAGAAATTAAAAAGTAAATACCTCTGGGCAGATGACACACTGTTGCCACTGTTAAAGGGAGGATCTTGGTTGCTAAAGTGTGACCAAGTCGAAAAAGGGAGGGGATCTGAAACAGGAGCAGGGCAGAGGAAACAGACCTGCTGGTGCCTTCTCGTGCCTCTAATGTCAACTTCTTTTTCCAGACTCCAATTCAATAGATGTACTGTCTATTCAATGTACTGTCTTTTTCACATTTTAACTTTAAAAATTATATCCTTTCTTGTATTTAACTCATTTCCCCATCTAATCTGGCATAGCATGTGAAACACAATAGACCACCGGAAATATTTAATGGATGATTGATTTTAAGTTTCAAAAGTAAAAAATCTGGTTTCTGTTTTGCTTAGTAGAAAATCTAGGAGGATCTCCTGTATTTTAGAAGTAGTAAGCACTTACCAAATGCTTTTTCAAACACTAGTTAAAATAGATGGCCAAGTTTAAGGTGAGATTTTCCTAATCGTTATGACTAGTATGGATAAAGAAAATCCTGTTTAATTCTTGCTTTTTAATGGTGTGATATCCAGTTTATTCTCATTCCTAGCCTCATTTGATAGCTAGTTAAATCTTTTAAAGAGTCTCACAAGAACACAATTCAAATTTTAAGCCTTTTGAAAAGTATTAATAGGGTTGAGCAAGTTTATAAGTCTTCCAAAGTTTCATCTAGAAAATCATCTAGAGTCTAAATATTGTCTAGTGTTATGTGTCACGTCAAACTCACTTGATCACATAGGCCCTACCTTGGGTTCATTCTACCTTTAGTGAAGTGCAGCTGCACGTTTCCTTTCCCAATTTCTAGGTTTTATTTGCAGCTGCATGTTTTTATGTGATTGCCTGCACTGTGCAGAGGTAAATTACTTTTTGGTGTACTCGGAGAAGTAATGATCTTTTTAAATATTCACACAGATTTGCAGTCCTCATAATCTTGTGGATAGACCAGAGATGTTTGTTCTTATTTTGGTGTTGAAAATGTAGCAGATGATGTGATAAGGCTAGCTTCATTAATTCATTTTATAAGCAGCATAATATCATAGTTAATTCATCCATACATAGCCTCCAATTACCTCTTCAATTCCTGGGAACAGCCACAACCCCATCTTTCATTTTTATTACCTACCACTTAATTGCACTAATAGATTTTGCTTTTCATTTCTACATGATTTTCATTAGACAAACTGGCAAATGTTAACTCTTGCTGTTATTTTAGTAAGTAAGCATTTTTTACTCAGAGATGAGCAAGAAAAATGTTTTTTTTTAAACTTTAAAACATGTAAATGTACTTGCTAGCATCAAAATTCCAGATGATTACTTTTAACTTTTACTGTTTTAGAAAAGAAGAGGCTTATTTGGGACCAATAAATTCTGGAAGGTAAGGAATATTTGTAGCTAGAGCTATACAGTGGGTTTTTCCCCCCTCTTGAAAAGCTGCTTTAAAATTATTTACCAATGAATCATAATTTTCATAATTTCTTTGTATAATTCAAACTAAGAGTTAATTTAACATGACTATTCAACAATATTTTTCATTTAAAGCATATAAACATTTTAATAAAGAGTGTTGAAAGCACTCATCTTTAACAATTAAATGTCTATGAAGTCCCAACTGAATCTTAAAAAGATATGTTTGTTGTGTAATTTCATTTCCTCCAATAATTTACATAAGTATTTTCCATATAAAACCATTATTATAAAAATACATAGTCTTGAATCTCCTAAATTGAATCACTCGCATCTATAACATTTTAGGATTTATAAGAGCGTTCTTATACATACTGAATGCTTTATTCATTTGGAAAATTGGTGGTTGAATAAAGGAACTACCATTGATTTAATTATACATATCTCGTTATGATGGAGCACAGACATCATGCTAGTGTGAAAAACTGCATACAAGTTAATACCATAGTTATTATTTTCATCTAACTTTTAGAATAGTATAGGAGTTCTAAAAACAAAAATTCAGAATTTTACCACTTTCTCCTTTTAAAAAATCTGAAAACATTTCCTATGTTACTGCGAAGTGTAGATCTCACTGAAATGGTTCAGATTATTTGTAGTTGTTGTGTCAGATGCCAAATGATCAAAGTATCTCCTCAACCATATCTGCTCCAGGGTTGTCAGACAAACTGGCAGGTGGAGGATTCTTTTTTATACCACTTAGTTTTATTTTAATTAAATCATGTCTCCCAAAATATTTGCAAAAATGCTATAATTATAGAATTCTATGAGGAAGATAAAGGAGATTTAGATATGAGGAAAAAGTGAATCTTTTCCTAAAATTCCTGTGAGGAAAAAGAGAATCAAGTGGCAGCTAGAGAATATCTTTGCAAGTGAGAAATTTAGGGGACACAATTTTGATATGATTGGTGATAAGCATTCAAAAAATAGAAAAACAGCAGAAGCAGGATAAAGTTGCCTCAGGAGTTACTTGAAAAATTATGTGGGCAGCTAACAGCCTCAAAAACTTAAAGGAATATTTGCATGTAAGGATTGTGTTGGGGCCATTAGCAGTTATAAAATGAGAAAATAAACTAAGATTGCTTTCTGACATTTTGACATTCTCCTTGCCTCATGGGGGATTTTATTATTTTTTTCTCATTAAATACAATTTAAAGACTAGGGCTGTAGCTTGATAATAGTGTGCTCTTTAATTATAATTTGGGTTTCTCATATTGGAGAATCCATGTGATATTAAGCTTGCATGTCTTATTTATTTCACTTCACATAGATTATAAGAAAAATATATAGAGCTTTCTCAGGTGGAAAGGAAATCAAAAGAGGAGGAAAAGGAAATTTAAAAAAAGGAATTAAGATGTGCCATGTACATGTACCAACTCCACACAAGGAATGGAAACACTATGTACTGCAAATATGTACTAATAGGGCCGGGGATTTAGCTCAGTGATTCGGGGGCCTGCCTTGCAAGTGCAAGGACCAGGATTAGATCTCTGGTGAAAAAAAAAAAAGTACTAATAAAAAATATTTAAAATAAAATGTTTATTAAAATGTAAAAGAAACCATAGTGTTTGCCTTACCTATGTGAGGTCCTGGGTTCTATTCCCAGTATGGCAAAAAAAAAAATCAAGACCTCAAAGGAAATCCCCTAATTTTTCAATGATAGTTGGGTTCTAGTAATTAAACATAGTGTCCTTAATAGCTTGTTTCATTTGTACTTTTAAGTTATAATATTGATTTGGAGTGTGTATGTGGACAGTTCTATGAATTTTAACACATGTACAGATTTGTGTAACCATCCTTAGAGTTAGGATATCAGTTTTACCACTACAGAGAACGCCTTCCTCCCTTAGGAAGCCATATACCTGTTCTGCATGGTGGGAATACACTGCTCTGTCATGGCTCTTAAACTTGCAGAAAATGATAGGCTAATTTGCTATACAGAAGCTCTTCAACACACCGTCCTTTCTACTGTATTTAAGTTGTTCTATTGCTAATTTGACTCTTTGCTGAGTTATCATCATGACCAGGGGTAGTATTCATTTCTCCTCTCTATCAAATATCATCAACTAATCCAATGCTAAACTCTAACCTCAGGAGATTTCCCAGATGATGGTGTTAGCTGATCTGTTCTTGTTCATGTTCCATCTGTTTACGAGAATAGCTTTGTTCATTGCCTGCATTGTTTTTTGGGCTGCCAGTTGTCTGATGTTGATGCTGGAGATTATTATCTAGAATACACAAGAGAAACACGGCTGCATCTCTTTTTATAAGCTCTGCACATAGAGGTGTTTCTTTTTCTGAGTGTTGTAAGGGCTCTACGCCATACTTTTTCTGTGGCTGAGTACTTTCATCATTGTATATTTCTCTGAATATGTATGATATATGCAAGCCAAAAAGGGGAAATCACAGGCTATAAAGGAAAACTTCACTAGATCGATATTTAAACAAGGGTTGTTTATTAATCTCTTATAGGCATTTGAGTGTACAATTGTGACATGCATTTCCAGTAGGATGAATTTCAATCTATAGTGCATGAAAGTTAATAAATTATTTTAAAACAAATATCAATACTTTCTATGTTATAATAAGAGTCTGACATTTATGACTGCTGTAAATCAAAAATTAAGAACTTAAATGTATCTGCAGTACTTGTCACTGAGGTCATTTGAAACCACCTTAAGTATTGCCACCTACAGCAAAAACATTAACAACTTTAACCCTGACAAAGAAGTTTCTCATTGCATGATTCTTTGGGGATTTCTCAAGCCTCCTTTTTTAGACATTAGATTTCTTGGGATGTGGTCTTTTTTATTATTATTATGATTTCAACCAAATTTTTGTTTTTGTTTTTGTCATTTGCTTTTGTTAATTCCTGGAGACGAACATTAATGTTGAGTGAAATTCTTTATTATCCTTATTTGGGAACAAAAAGTAAAAACTTTAAAGAATAATAAAGCTATTTTTATTTGCTCATTCTCTTGTCTATCCTTTGACGATATGCACTCACTCTTTTATCATTTGCTCTTCAGATGGATCCTGTGCAAAAAGCAGTCATTAATCACACATTTGGAGTATCCATTCCTCCAAAGAAGAAACAAGTTATTTCTTGTAATGTCTGTCAGCTTCGCTTCAACTCGGATGTGAGTATCACCTTTTCATTGCTCTCTGTAGTTTGTCAAATTGAAAGTCTGATTGGTCGGAAGATGTACACCTCCTCGTATTTCCAAACTCTCGAGAAGCCATCCCAGTCATAGCCTACTCATATCAAGGTGCCAGAATTCCAAGGAATTGGTGTTCAGTAATTCAAACAAACAATAGAATTAAATGACTGATTTCCAAAATTAAGAATTTCTCTGTGTCATCAGTCTCATCTATACTGTTTTACACTTAATCTCTTCAATTATATGTACTTGTTAAAAATACTTGGAAAGTAAAAATAATTTTTAAAATTGAAATGGTATGAATATTAAGGGAATCCATGATTATTATTCTTAATTTTGATATGAAGTATCACATTTCACGTGTGTGCTAAATCTTGTGAAATACCTTAGAGTAATTTACTAAATAATTTATATTTTCCTCGAACATGGAAGAATAGGGAAAGCTTCATAAATTATTTTACCTGGTCAACAGAAAAATTCTGTTAAGTAAGATAAAAGCAAAAGGGTAAAAAAATCTATCTTCTTTATGAAAGTAGATTTTAAAATATGTAAATAAAATAGAAAATAAAATAAATGATGGTAGTAATATTATCAGATAAACCCAATTAATAGTGCAAATTAGAATTTGAAGGTTAAATAGTATATGTGGTTTTCCTGAGTTACTCAGCTCCAGAAACTACATGTTACAAGAGTTATGTGTTATATTTTAAAATACCAAAGTAACAAATATCCTTGTAAACATATAGTAAAAAGTGATATTTTGATAACTACAGAGTAAGCATAATAAAAATTATAATCATTGGGAAAAAAGAGTTGTTCATCATGATTTGTGAAATTATACTTAATGCAATTTTAATCCAAAGTCAACTGAATTTTTGTGGTACCCGATAAAATTCCATACTCAGAAATTTGAATGTACCTAAATAAGAAAAATGTGCTGTTAATTCATTTGAAATTATAATATTATTAGGATGTGTCAGTTCTCCCCAAACTGCAGACCCAAAAAGAATCCTGATGAAAATCCCAAAAGGCTTTTTATTTTTAGAAAATTACACACTGCTTCTCCATTATACAAAGTAAAGAAAATCCACAAAGGGTCAGATAGAATTCTTCTGAGTGAAAAAATATTTTTATATTCATTGTTGTGGTGTTCTCGTGACTGTCTTTGTTTTTAAGTCATAGAACTGAACACCCAAAAAGGAATTTTACTATATACCAAGTATACCAAATCCAATCAGGAAAAATTAATGATATGAGCTACAAAATTTACAAATAGAAGACATTTATGGTAGAGATGTGGCTACTAAATACAATAAACAATAATATTTCGACTAGTTGAAGGTATAGGAAGAGATTTTTGCAAGAACAGAGAGGGTATTGAATACTGAAATCGATCCAATATATTTAACAGTTTTGCATACAGATACAAATTTCTATAGTTACACAGAAAACTAACATCTCTGTGCCTTGACAAATATAAAATGAAAATGTCCACTCCTTCATTGACCACTGGAAAATGAATTCCCACCTGAGGCCATGTTCCTCTCCTCGGTACAGCAGTGCCGGATGTTGAAAATGTCTCACAGGACAAGAAAAACAGACCTGAGTTGAAATTTTAAAATCTTGTAA
The DNA here is from genome assembly GCF_012274545.1 of Fukomys damarensis. Classification (NCBI taxonomy): domain Eukaryota; kingdom Metazoa; phylum Chordata; class Mammalia; order Rodentia; family Bathyergidae; genus Fukomys; species Fukomys damarensis. The sequence continues at coordinate 17,028,644 of NW_022900938.1, forward strand.
AAGATGCTGAATTTCATGAACTCCGTGAGTAAGGAGTTAGAGAACTATTTGATACAAAGCCATTCACAAAAGAACTTGCCTGTTAGAAGTTAATTTAAGAGAGAAGTAAAAGGCTGATGACACAGTTTGCCTCCTCGGCACAAAGGTTTTGAATATCAAGTCACTAACAGAAGTCTTGGAGAGATTTTTATTTATTTGAATTAAAAAAATATCTATTTCCATGGTTCAAAGATCTTAGTAAATTTATTTTTGAAATTTGTATTACATTAAGCTTATTGATACATTTACATAAACTTTGCTTCTGTTTTTTCCTTCTATCTCATATTTTTCCTCCCCCATTTCCCTTTCCTTTTGGATCTTTTCTCCTATTTTACATTGTCTATTATACATGCTCATCCTCATTTACTCTTACAGTATCTCACACCAGAGAAACTATTGAGTATTTACACACATGTGTCCTATTTATTTCACTTAAGAATATGGCCTCAATGTGAATCCATTTAGCTATAAATACCTCTAGTTTATTATTCTTTATGGCTGAGTAGTACTCCATTTTGTATTTTAAAAAATCTTTATCCAGTCACCAGTTAAAGGGCATTTGGACTGTTTCCAAGATTTAGCTATTAGAATAGCAGTGAACGCCTGCACTAGGAAAATTAAGCACACTCAAATAAACAACCAAATGCTAGCCTCAAGCTACTAGAAAAAGAAGAGCAAGACAAACCCAAAGCTCATACAGGAAAGTGTAAAGATCAGAGCAGAAATCAATGCAATCAATGGAGACTAAGAGAACAATAAAAAAAAAATCAATCAATTGAAGAGTTGGTTCTTCAAAAGAGTAAATAAAATTGACAAACCCTTAGCCAACCTTATCAAAAAAGGAAAGAAAAGGCCCAAATCCATGCAATTAGGAATGAAAATGGTGATGTTACAACTGATCCAGCAGAAATCCAAAGGATCATCAGTACCTACTTTGAGAATTTGTACTGCAATAAGATGGAAAACATAGAAGAAATGGACAGATTCTTAGATACATATGAATTACCAAAGTTGAACCAAGAAGATATAAAAGTTCTAAACAATCCAGTATCAATCAATGAAATTGAAAACATATTCAAAAACTTACCAGCAAAGAAAAGCCCAGGCCCTGATATCTTCACTGCTGAATTCTGTAAGATTTAGGCAAGCCCTAACACCACTACTTCTCAAACTCTTTAATGAAACTGAAAGATCTTAGAAAATTTAAAAGTACATTGAAAAAAGTCTGGCTCTGTCCTCTTCCGTGTCTTCCTAACCTCTTTGTAATTTCATATTTGTAACCACTTTCATATTTTCTACAATTCCTTCCAGGCATTTTGCAAATGTAATTAAATGTGAATACATATTCCTCCCTTTTCTACGTATAATGTAACAAATTGTGTACATGTTTCACTATCTTCTATTCTTATGTAACAACATATTTCAGGAATTTACTCCACCGGAAGACAAAGACCTCTTTTTGTTTGCTTGCCTTCCTTTCCTCTCATCTTTCTTTCTTCCTTCCTTCATGTTTTTCCTCTTTCTCCCCCTACCCCCCGCTCTTTCTTTTTAAATATGATGGGCAAAGATGACCATGTCCCACACTCTGGAACCTGTTGATATGTTACCTTACACAGCAAAGGGGAATTAAAGTAACAGATGGAATTAACAGTGCTGATCAGCTACCCTTAGAGTAAAAAGATTGTCTTGGTTATCCTGAGGGCCCAATGTAATCCCAAGGCCACTTCAGATAGAAGACAGGAAAAGAGGCAGGCAGAGTTATGCAAGACAAGAAGGACTCAACTGGATATTGTTGGCTTTGAAGGTAAAAGAAGGGGATAAGGGTAAAGAATGTGGGCAGCATTTAAAATCTAGAAAATTGATTTTTCCCTAGAGTGTTCAGTCCTGCCAACACCCTAATTTTAGCTCAGTGAGACCCACATCAGACTTCTGATCTCCAGAACTATGAGATAATAAATTTGTGTTGTTTTGTTTATGATGATTTGCTATGAAAGCAATAGAAAAAACTAACATAATAGTTTATTTACTTAGTCCGTTATAGACTGACACTTAAGTTCTTTCCCATCTTCTTGTATTTTATAGATTTTCAGTTAATAAATTACATCCTTTAAATCCACGACTTTTCTTTAATGTTCATATAATTTTATTCATTTTTAAGCATATATTGTGTTCTACCTGTATGACAAACACTATATTATATTAATTTCCAAAATCCAGTATCAACTTTTACAGTATGAATGAGAACATCTGTGATTTGTCCTGACATAGAACCCCAAGAACATGTTGCAGGCCTCCTACTGTGTATTTTTATTATTCCAAAAAGAAGCAACACAATATGGAACAGTTCTTGAGCTGATATGGAGTTCTTGAACATGGATTTCAATCCTAATTCCGAGTCTGGTCAATCACTTCACCACTTTTGACCTCAGTTTCCTTTTCTGTAATCTGACCTAAAATGGATGTGTATTTTGGGAAGACTGTACCAGCTCTATGATTAAAAATATTTTCCATTGTATCCAGCCTGGGATGATTTCCACTGTTAGGAGGATAGGACATAAATACTTTTATCTTACCGATAGAACAACTAAGACCAAGAAAGAAAGACTGTGAATTCTATTTTTAATTTTTGTTAAGGATTAAGAAGAAGTATGAAAATTTTCATTCTGTGCTTCAGAATTGTTCTGAGAGTAGGTTCAGTTTTTATTTGAGCTGCATTCCATGTCAGCCATTTTTTTGTGTACACTAATAGGGGTGTGGACAAATATACTCACATAAGCATGTGACCACCGGATTCCTTATTGCTACTCAGAAACTCCATTGATGATAAAGAGAGGGATTAGATGTCTGAGTCATGCCTAGATTCTGGACAGTAAAGCCACAAAGTCTTGATGGCAGATTCACAAATGTGACTTATACACGTTCTTGGTGTTTAGTCATGGTTCTATAATCTGCATAACTGAGCTCTGAAACTGAGCAATTTTTATTGGGGAAAAGCTTTATTATTTTATAATTACCCTATTTACATTTTAATGTAAGAATTAAGAAGATGCTCATCCTTATTTTCTTTAATAACATTTCTAAATCAGCCTGAGACTGAATTGGCTTCACAATTCAGTGTAGGAAATATGTTTATTGAAAAATCTGGAAGGCAAATTTGCACAGTAAATAGACTGCATTCTCCAGTTCTCCATTTCCCATATAAAATGTACCAGGGTAGGCCTCTTGCATTAAAATTCAATGTGACCTAGTTTAAGTGTTCCTAGCCTCTTTCCAGCTTTTATCATCTCAGTAGAACTCCACTGTTGGAAAGCAAAAGGCTACAGCTTTATTTACACAATGCAGTGTTATGTAAATGAGCAAGTATTAATCATAAACATTTCCCAGATGAACCTTTACAAATTAACACCATTAACTTTGCCAGGGGGCAGGCACTGTAGTCCAGGAATAATATGCTTTCCAATGGGGAGTCCCAGGCCTTGCACAATTGTGTGCATATTCTAATCCCTGGTTTCTTCCTGGTGGCCTTCTTTTTTGCCTACCATGGTGTAAGCAGAATGAGACTGTCCTCAGTTTGAGTACACCTTTATTCTCCAATGATCATACACTGTAATTGTAGCATGGTCATAATTTGATAAGCCTAAATCTGAATCTTTACCTTTTAGCTGGAAAATGCCGTTTCCAGAGTTAAGCCTTGCCAGGAAAATGAGTTAACACACACTTCAAAAAAAATTGGAGGCTAACATTTCTCTCTTTTTGGCTAGATTGAAAGTTGGCAGAGGGCAAATAATTTCTAATTTACATATTAATTTCAAATTTCTGGAGAACTGTAGCAGGAGGATGGAAGAAATTTAAACAAATTTTTACATAAGATCAAGGCGACTTGATTTTCTTGAATGTTTAAAACAATGACATTGTTATTATAATTATTATTATCTCAGAACACTATTCTTTTTTTTTTGTACCAAGGATCAAACTCGGGTCTTTGTGGTTGCAAGGCAGGCAGCAGAACCACTGAGCTAAATCCCCAACCCAGAACACAATTCTTTGTAAATATCCCAAATATGTAACAGGGTCTTTTATGCTCTGTAGGCAAATTGAAATGAGAACATAACCTTTTAAATCAAGTTTTATATAGTCTAATTCAAGAATTAACCCTGAAACTTTGTAATTCAGCATGAATACCACAACTGACTAACACTGAGATGACGTCCCTAAGTACTCATGCCATGGGATTTCACTACTCGTGTGGAACTAGCCCATCTGATTTCTTAAATTTACAGTGTTGCTTTTTGAGGAGCATCAGTAATCTTTGAATCACATTATAGCTCTTTTCTTTATTTTATCTTATCTTGTAGTACTTCTGATCCGGGCGGGGATGATATATTGGAAATAGGGATAACTTCCAACCTTCTATAAGTCTGATTTGCCGAGTTCAATGCTCCCGAAAATCGAAGAATGAATTCTAAGGAACTTTGGAGGTTAGAAGTGGGAAATATTTATTGATGGAAAGATAGCTTCTGTCTAAGAGAGACAGAGGAGGACCCAGAAAGTGTGTTGCCTGTGAGCCCACTTCTTAAAGAAATTTTAGAGAGCCAAAGCACGAGGTGGGTAAAAAATCATGAGGTGGGCATAAGGTGGAACATAACTATGGTCAACCAATAAGATTACAAGTATAGTTGCTTCGGTAATATTGATCCAAAGGGGGAAGCAAGTCACTTATTAAGTGTACAAGGAATGAACAAGGACTTTTCCTAGAAGGGATGAATCAGGGACCTTTCCTGGAAAGGGTGGGTCAGGAGGTCTTGGTCCCCCACCCAAGGTGATTGGTACCTATTTAGAAGATCACTCATTATTGTTCATCCATTAAGGAATTTCGTAGGTGTAGTCATTCCGAATATCTTTATCTTGGGCCTGGCCTTCAACGAATGCACCTCCAGCCGCACTTGTAATGTGTTCTTATCTTCTGCACTGACTTCTTCGAGGGCTTGGCCATGTCTATAATATTTCTAAATAACTTAGCTGTCTATAATATTTCTGGGTTTGTGATTTTTGTTAATACTGTTCTTTGTTTGGATTTGGGGGTTTCCATTATGCAAAATCTCCACCTCTCACTTTAGCCTTCTTCTTGCTGTGTTTTACTTTCTGATGTCTGAAGACAAGAGCAAATGACCTCATGCCATTTCACGGATTTATATCAGCATGATTAAGTACATAGGGTTTGCTTAAAAGTTAAAATGGTATGGTCACCAACTACTTGTGTGAACATTTCTATGGTGACCTTCCTCTCCGATTCTTTACTATATATCTTTCTGAAATTACAGAAAGTCTAGTCATTCACCCTAAATTACCATATCATAGGAGCTACTATAACAGTTGCAGCCTGTGTGCCACTGATACTTCTGCGGTGCTACCTAGCTCTGCATTTTTGTCTTTGTCCTCTTATCAGCTTTCTTCTGGATATGGTCATTTATGTTATGTTTTCCTGTCTATCTCTATTTTTGTTTTGTTTTGGGTTAATTTATTTTGTTTCCACTTCCTCATTTCTTCTGCAGTTAATATACTACAATACAAACTCTCCTCTGTCTTCATAAATAAACTGCACCCACCTACCATCTGTCACCTATGAGGCCATTGTGCTCTCTGCTGGAGGCCCTGGCATTCTCCATCAGCCAGCATAGACCTTAGCAGTCATGAGATTAGGGGGAAAGCTACAACTTTGGGTCCCACACCAAGTCCCTTATCCCTGCTGGTGGCTGATCCTCCATCTCCTTTGGCCATGAGGCCCAAATCTACCTCTCCCCCAGCTGCTGTGAGGCAGGAAGTCCCCACAGCAGCTGTGGTTATCTGAAAAGCCAGCACGGCCGAGAAACAAGAACCCTGTTAGATGCTGACCTTGAAGGTGTCCTTTGCAGCAAGAACAGAAGAGGCACCTGCTTGGGTTTTCTGAAGGATCAAGCTTTTATTTGTCACTGTGTAACATTCTTCTAAGCAAGATATTGCAATTTGACTTGCTCAGGCTTGCTTTTAGCTCTAGAGAAAACTATCAGTTTCCCCTCCCTTGTGCTCTCTCCTAAACAACTACATGCCTCCTTAGTTCTTTATTCAAACTACTTTTTCCCTCCCTGCAATTCCCTTTCCCCTCTTCTTCCTATTTCTGTGGCATAAAAGTAGAACAAATATATCATCTTCCCTTTCTTGAATGTTTGTTATGTCCTTATTAAATTTCCTTTTCTTTAGCTTCATAACTGGATTCATTACTTTATTATTTACAAGTACTTCACTTGAAAAGGCCCCTCGGAGGTTAATTTTTAAAAAATACTACTAAACATGTTATTCAGAACTCTAGCCAGCATAGTATTTTTTATTAATTTACCTTTTACTTCCGGAATTTTCAGGTGCATTTGACGATAATTTACCCTAACTGATATGTCAAGGAAAACATCATTCATCTTCTAACATTTGACCTTCTCTACAAGGAAGGGTCTCGGTCTTGTCTATCCAACAAATATCTATACCTATACCTGTTAAAGCTACAGATTAACTGTTCCCTCCCTCATACATCCATATACAACCTCTGGTAGTCACCCACCCTCTATTTCTCTAGAAGCCTTCAGAGTAGATAGCAACTCTTCTATAGTTATATTTATGTACTTACATATAAAGTGTATACAGTTGGCCATCTGTGTCTGGGTTCCACATTCAACTACCCTGAATTGAAAATGTTTGGGGAAAAATTGTCTGTACTGAATATAGACAGTCTTTTTTTCTTGTCATTATACCCCAAACAATATAGTGTGACACCTATTTACATGACATTTACCTTGTATTTGGCATTATAAATACTCTAGAGATATTTTAAGGAACGGGGGAAAATACACATACTTTCATGCAAATACTATGTCATATTATTTAAAGAACTTAAATATCCATGGATTTGATATCCAAGGGGAGATGTCCTGGAACCTATCCCTAATAGCTATCAAGAGATGACTATATATAATTATGTATAAGGTATGTGTGTGTGTGTGTGTGTGTGTGTGTGTGTTCAAGGGTACTATGGCCTGTTAAGTTTCATCTATATTGATATGGCCTGATATTCAGAAATAAAATGAGCCAGGGAAGATGTTCTTCACTGAAAATTAAGTTTGTAATCAGAGGATGTGGAAAAGCTCACACTTAAATTGCACTCTGCAGCAGATGATTAAATAAAGAGATAGCACAATGATAATCACATTGTTGGGTTGGGAACTAAGAAGCTGTTTGTAAAGTTTATATCTGCTCTTAAGCATTATGAATTACTAAATAAATTAATAATATTATAAGCTTGAAAAACCAACTGAATCTGTCAAGAAAAGAGATACAGTACTGAAAATAGAAGAAATCAATAGTATCAAGTGGAAATCTAGAGAATGATAGCCAGCTTTGTCAAACATTTTACATTTTTCCCATAAATAAGACTATTTATATTGATTCGTAGGTTTGGAGGGTAGTGAAGCAGATAGGAGGTAATTAAAAGCATAAATCTGCAGAGCATGGGAAGGTAATTCTCTGTTTTTCAGACAGAACTGACAAAATGATGAACATTTTTTGCTTCAACATGACAGAAATACAGCCCAACTACATGGAGCAGGGGCACACGGTGCTGGAAGCTTTGTGCAATAGCTGCTGTTTAACAGACTCTTAAGGTTTAGCCAGCTTTTTTTTAAGCGAGTAAAAGTTACTTAAAGATCTTTTAAAACTTGCCTCCACAGTTGCACTATAAAATTACAAAAAATGTTCCAGTCTTTCTCAGCATTCCCTGCTGATCCTAAATTCACCACTGAGACAAGGGAAGACTAGGTGAAAAGTGAAATTTTTAAAAAGGAAAGATTAAAGCTTACAAAGACACAGCAAATACTATTTTAACTAAAGGGGAAATTATGCAACTTGTATAATTCAGTATTTTTCTGACTTTTTTTTATAAACACATACATACCTCACATGACATGTCACTTTAGCTCTTTATAGATATTCAGTAATATTCAAAGCTGGATTATCTGCTTAATGTGATGCTATTACAGAATGCAAATATGACTGTCACAATGAAACTACCAACACCCACCCCCACTGATCAGAATATATTCACAACTGAAAACCAGTGATCATCTACAACTTTTCATCAATCCTGCAAGCTTTGGCACATTTCTTTTAAGTAATTAGTTTTCTAATGAACATTAATAATACCTTTTTAAAAAAAATACTATGGATGTTCTTCTTTTCCTGTGTAAAATTGTTGTATCTCTTTTAGTGAAACATTTAAAATGATTTGGAAGGATCTTCGTGCCACTGAGTAGTTAACATTTTTCATCTAAAAGTTTTCTTGCCACTTGGTAGTTGGGAAAAGTCTGAGTGCTCATGTGTCTTCCTTCTTTATTTGGTTTGGATTTCTCTAATTCAGATTTGTTGCATAATCCTTAACTCCAAAATAATGTCTCATTTGATTTTTTGTGGCTTGAGATTTTCAGCTACAAATGTATTCAACGTGTAGTTAAGAACAGGTAGAATTTTTAGGCTAAACATCTATGGGCTTCTACAATGTTAGTAGCTGGTTTATATTCGTGCTTTATTTAGGACGTGCTCAGTTTCTGTATACTTCAGTACAGAATTAGCTAAAATTTTCACAACCTTTTCAACAAGAAAAAGAAAGTAGTATTTATGTAAGACAAAAACAAGGAAGAAGGCAGACGGAACAAAGAATAAGCTTGTCTACCCCACTGCTTTAAGTGGCTAATTTCATGCAGTGAACATTGTGCAGAAGTGGTACCTTTTAACTACTTTCACCTCTCAAGCATCTCCTTGAATAAAGTGACAACATTCCGCCCGGGAGGGAATTTGAAATATGGTAGCTGAGCATAAAGAGCAATTCTTCAGGAAAGCGAATGGCTGGAAGGAACCCTGTGATGCAGGGCGTGGCGCGTGGATGGGAGGGACAGGACTACATCTTGGGAAGGATGATTGTAGCAGCTTCTAAAATTTCAAAGTGGTACAAGTGCTTAGTGAACAGTTCTTCAAGGAGAGTAGAGAAACGGGGAATTTGGCCATAAACAGGAAAATACATTTAAAAAAATACTTTCAGCTGGGAAAAACAAAACTAATGTACTTAGAAGCTGCCGAACCGTGTGATTTAAACCATAGAGTACTTTAAATCTAGGAAAGGAGCGATCATGTGGACTGGGAAAATCCCGGGTGAAAGCCAGCTTGGCTGCTCCTCGTCTGCCCCGCCGCACACTGACTTCCTCACAAGGATCATTTCTGAGTTTGCACAAGGGTTCCTGGAAGAGATACAGCCAAGAAGGCCTTGAGAGACAATCAGTATTTGAGGGAAAGAGAGAGAAAAATTATAAAATTCTAGAGCTCAAGCAGACAGGGCTTGCTAAGGACGTGGTCCATTGATAGCACATGGAATTCAAAACCGCCCCACACTTTGGTGTCTGCACACCATGATCCCTCAGGAGTCCCTCTTCCCTTCGCATGGAGTGATTGTTCTACAGCTTCCGTTGTGGACGTGCTCCAGAATTTAATCAGTGCTAGTTACTAGAATTTCAAAGCCTTTAAAAGAGAAAACAAACTTCAAACTTGAACTTTTTTTTTTCATTTTAGTTGTATGTTCCAGAGCACATGGCAAGTAATATTGTGTTCATGACTTAGAAAACAAGGACTCTGCCAAATCCATCACACCTATAAGGTTCTAACTTTCTGGGGCTGAAAATATAATTCAACTCCTGAATTTGTATTTGTATTTCCTTCAGATTAAAACATGTTCTAATAAATAATGGCTGTATTGTTTTCCAGAGGTATACCTAATATATCTGACACCCATCTCAGATCATTTCCAACATCTTCCTCAACAGGACAAAGGCATCTTCATGAATAATTACATAAAAAATAAGAGCCAGAAAAGAAACTCAGGAATTTTCAACATAATACTACGTGTAATATAACAAAAAGGGGGGAGTAAATGATTAATATTTTTAATGACATTAACATCTCTAAATGAGAAAAAACCTACATACCAGTAATGAGTAATGATATCATAGAATCAAATAAGTAGATTTCAGTAAAATCAAAATTACACATAATACAGTTTAGCTCCTTATTAAATCACCATTGATGTAATTCTTTGGTTTTTTGGTTTTAAAGCACATTATAACTTTAAAAGAAATAAATTTTCATTTTAATATTAGACAAAATCAGTAAAATATTTCATGTGTACTAAAATTGATATTTACCAAAAAACACAATACACCCCACAGCTAGCACTGTCTCATTCTTAGATTTAAAAAACGAAATTTCCCAGTGGACATGTGAAAAAGGAAATTAAGATATCTCAGAATTTATTTCTTAATCTTTAAAATGACTATTATGTTTTTCTTTCAGATTAACTACTGTAAGTCCAGAATAGGAGTGACAAAAGTTGGCAAATGACCTTTAGCAATTTCTGACAATTAAGAATTTATTCTTAAAATGAATAGTGTAATGGAGTCACTAGAAATTGGGGATTCAGTTATCCAAGTACAAGTTGTCTATTTAACTTCCACAGTTAATTAAGACATAAGTAATGAAAATTTGCTCATTTTAAGTATATGTATTTTAAAGTGTATATATATATGCACATAATGATATATATGTATATATTATGTGTATATGTATATATACATATAATATATATAATACACATATACA
>NW_022900938.1:17039430-17044632 GCF_012274545.1 Fukomys damarensis
TATTTAAAACTCGACTAACCACAGCAGTTACTTAGAGCAACAAATTTTTTTTTCTGGAAGGAATATGTTGTTACTGTAGTTTAGAGTTACAAGCATGTAATGAAAATAAAGAGCAGAGTGGTTTTTTCAGTCAGTTTTATTTTTCAAATTGTCTACCAGAGTGCAAACCCTCATTCTGTGCATTGGAGATGGGCTCCCCCACCACCCAACTCGACTAACCACAGCAGTTACTTAGAGCAACAAATTTTTTTTTCTGGAAGGAATATGTTGTTACTGTAGTTTAGAGTTACAAGCATGTAATGAAAATAAAGAGCAGAGTGGTTTTTTCAGTCAGTTTTATTTTTCAAATTGTCTACCAGAGTGCAAACCCTCATTCTGTGCATTGGAGATGGGCTCCCCCACCACCCTACATTCCCTGTACCACTGAGGTTGTCACCCACCTAGTAAGGAGTCCTGTTTTTAAATGCATGTCACCTCTGGCATGAAAGATACACAGTGTCATTTATGATAACCAAATAGTTTCACCTTTTGTCTTTGATTATGCCCACTGAATGGTCTCTGAAAAGTAGATGAACTATGAGCTGTAGGTGGTTACCTGGGTTTTGCTCGGAAAAGGAATAACATTCTGAACAGGAGAGGCCCCTATGGAAACCTTTCCATGGGATTGTTTTTAATGTCATGAATTTTTTTTTTCCTTCCAACATTTGGAAGAAACAGAAAATGTCAGATCTACTAAAGGAGTCCTTTGTTATTTCTTATAGTATTGTGACTGAAAATTCTAAACCAACAAAATGCCCTCTAAAAACTTTTAAGGTTAAAGTACCAACAGTAATCTCCTTTTATGACTTAAATTATGTATTTACACAGATGTCACGGATGGAATATTCATTAACATCTGTAAGAGCTGAGGAAATGATGGATGACTACATCTTTAACATGCTGGAATAGAGTTTCTGAGTTTGCAGTTGTAGATTTAAAAACAAGAAATTTGAATATCTGACATTCTCTTCAAACTAGCTTTCTAGAGATTTAGACATTGAATAACACTCTTTTGCATACATTTCCATTTTTGTAAATTCTTATTAATTTGAACTATAATAATTAATTAGGATTCGTGATAATTCAAGTATAGATGAATTATATTTTTGTTAGTCCAAATCTTTCATCAAAGATAATGCAAAATAAGTACTGCAAAGGAGATTGAAGAACAGAGATTTAGAAACACCAGCAGAAAAAAGTTTTCAAGCATACTTAAGCATAATAGCATGCCTGGCTTACAAATAATTGCTCTATATTCTTAACAAGCCACTTAATCTCTCATACCTAACAGGTTAGCTAACAGCAGTTCTTCAAAACCGTTCTGTTTTTTGGACTTCTTTATAATTTTATTATGTTCTTTGCCCAAACTATTTATATTAATGAGTTTTTTCTGAAATTACAACTATTTAGTGATGTCTAACACTACTCTCTTTTTTAAAGAAAATTAGTATTTTTGTTACTTGACTAAATTTCTCTGAATGTTTTTCAGATCAAGTATTTGCACCAGAAACGATTCAGAATCATATTTCAGGTCAAGTAAACATTGTTTTGTGATCTGAGTTATCCAAGTAAGTTTAGATTATTCAGATGATTTGCCACTTTTCAGAGAGCGTTCAGTGGCATCAAAGACAAAAAAGAAATTATTTGGTGATTGTAAGTCAGTATTATGTATCTCTAATGCAAAATGATCATTCAGATTAGGTGAATGGTCAATCAACAACTGATTATGTGTTCTGATCTAAGATCGGCTTGATAGACAAATGATTAAATCATTTATATAAGAATTGTTTTTTTCAATAAGGAAGAAGTCAGTCTGTTGTGAATCTGATCGATCCACAGTAAGAGTGCTCAAGCACTGTCACCACTACCAGAATCATCCCAATAAGCAACCCTTTCCAGTATGTCACTGCTCGCCAAGCCTGCATGATGTCACTGGTTCCATAAGGACAGAAGGACAGTGATAGGGTCTGTTTTGTCTATTCCTGTCTCCCTGGTTCCTAGCACAGTGCATCAACATTCCTTGAATGTAAGAATGACTTTAAAAGGGATATTATACTTATAACAACCTAAGGATTAGTGGAGTATTGCTGAGTCCAGTCTCTGTACCTTGTATCACCTTAAAGGTCCCATTCCCAAGCTGTTCTCAGTCCAGATCTTTCTGTCTATGGAAGTGAAGATCACATTTTAAGAGTCTGTTCTGTTTTGGATCCTCTTCTGTGAGGGCTATTTTGACCTGGGTTTGGAGTTTGCTTCTGGACCCTGCTGCAGAGCTTAAAAGCCCAGTCTCCTAATTCTTGGTTTGAATCCAGAGTTTTCCACTTTTGGCACTGTGATGGAGCAATGACAACTCTTTAGAGTCTTTGAGGGTGAAATGAGATACAGAGTATTAAGTACTCAGCACTATACCTGGTACATAACAAACAATAAATGGCAGCTATTTATCACTCTTTTTATTATTGAAATCAACATGATTTTTTGTAACTTGACTTTGTGTTTGCTGCCTTTCTGGCTACTGTATTCTCTTTCTGGCTATATATTATTTAGCTCTTTGTTGTGATAGGCAAGGTGCCATAATTGTCCTTGGAGCAGTAGCTATAAATAAGACCTTTACAGCTGGGGATCTAGCTTAGCGTTAGAGCACTTGCCCAGCATGCATAAGGCCCTGAATTCAATGCCGAGCACTACTAAGTAAATAAGATCTTTATTTTACACAAACATGGGTACTGTGATACTTTTTGTGCAGCATTATCAAGTATACTTCCAGAACAAGAGAGTTTATTATTTTCCAGCTATTTAATGAAGTTGCTTTGAAATTATATTAAAATGTTTTAATATATAAAATGATTATTGGGCTGGGGATTTAGCTCAGTGGCACCACACCTGCCTTGCAAGTGCAGGGTCCTGAGTTCGATCTCTAGTACTAGAAAAAATTTAGATAGATAGATAGATAGATAGATAGACAGACAGACAGACAGATAGATATTGTGCTCCCTTAAAGCTCTAGTTCCTCCTTGATAGTTGTGTATAAAATTTTAAATGACTTTTTCTTTGAAACCTTGACTTCCCTTAGCTCCTGTGTCTTCCTATTCTCTTGTCCATCCTGTTTTTCTCATGACCCTTTTTCTGTATCCACTGCTCACTTCTCATCCTAATCCTACCTATTAGATACAGCTCTTTCTTAAGATTGTTTTCTGAAATAGATTTTCTCCTCCTTATACTTCATTCCTCAGGAATCTTACCTATTTACAAAATTTCATCTTATTTTATGGCTTCCAAATGGTTGTCTCCACCACAGCCACTTTCCGTAACTGCCAGTTGCATTTCTAATCATTTGCTGAATTTTCCCATTGTGTACCCCATGTGTATCCTATCGGTAGATAGAAGATTCCCAAACTGAACCCTCTGTAAAAATTCCCCATCCACCACCTTTTTGTTTTATTTTGCCATTTCCCCTACCATTTGGATAAGAAACTTAAAACCAACTCTCATCATTTTTCCTTCTTCTATCTTTATGTTGCCAAGTAATAAAGACTCTTTCTCCATTCGTTCATCCATTCATGAAATAAGTAATTAGGTTGCTAAGTCAGGCAGGGTGCTAAGTTCAAGACATTCAGGGAAGAACAAAAATCTTACAGGTGTAAACCTTAATCAAAGTTACTGTCTGGTGGGACAAGACAGATGTTAATCACCTTATTATATAGATTCATAAACAGATTTTAAATGGTGTGAAGTTTTGCGAAGGGAAGGATCCAGAGAGTTGGCACATGGACTAATCCAGGGAATCGCCGAAGGTTTCCTGAGCAAGGAGTATCTGAGCTGGGTTCTGAATGATGACTATGAATTAACTGAGAAAAGAGAAGGAATAGTATTCTAGGCCCCTGCAAAAGGACAACACTACACTGATATTGCAGCCCCGCTGTCAGGCAGTTCCTCAGAGAACAACAGAGGAGGAGCCAAACTGAACCAGAGGTAGGGAAGGAGCAGGCCATACAGGTCTTGAATACAATGATTGTAGGTTTTAAACCAAGAATAGATAAAGGCAGTGAGTTTTAAGTCAAGGACTGGCAAGACTGGATTTATCATTTGAAAATACTGCTCTGTGGATAGCAGATAGCATGAGGACAAGGGCCTTTGTGTGATCTCCCAGGAGGGTGTCACAGAAGCCGGTGGCAGTGAGAGGCACTGTGACAGCCTCCTGCATTACTTTGCCCCATCCCAGCCTCCCCACTGAACAAACATACTCTGTCCTCCATACAGCAGCCAGAATGACCACCTAATACACATGAGCCAAACAGGCTTAGTCCTCTGATTAAAACACTGCTGAGATTCCCACCTACTCACTGTACAACTCAAAAATCCTTACAGTGGCTCTTTGCTCTTCCTGTACTGAAATGTTCTTCTCCCAAATAGCTACCTGGTTGATCCCTTCACTTCATCCAGGACTCTGTGCAAGCCCCCCTTAACACAAAGTTTCCAGGCTAGCCCACCCCTATATCCCTCCTCTTTTTATAGCACGGCTTAATATATCCATAGATGTCCACGACACCTTATTAGAGTGCAAGTTACACTGGACCTGTATTCCAAAACACTTAAAGGTCTGGAAAATGATAGATATTCAGCAAATATTTGTTGTACAAAAGAATGAATGGACCTTCAGTGTTAAATTTCTGGTTATAAAACATTTTCCTTACTCTGCCCTACATATGTGTGCAACATTATCACACATATACATATAAATACATACATATTTCATCCACTTTTGTTATCCTATCTGTGAGATTATAAGCACCTTAAAGTCCTAGAAATATGTCTCACTGATCTTTGAGTTTCCTGAAGTACCTACTACATGGAACATAGCCAATAAAAAGTTGTTGAATTGAATAAAAACAATGCACATTAATGCACACTATCATATATGAGCAGCCTTTGTTATGTGACTGTTATTGATCAGTAGAACTTTTAAACAGCACCACACAGAACCAAAAAGTGGAAGTCCTCTAGCATTTGCTGGTTGTATTAAAATATTTCAGATTTCACAGGTGAATCAAAGTTATAGGCATTTTTATTTTTATTTCATCTCCATTAGACCAATCTCTTAGATGTGAAAAAGTGGATGAGATTTTTTTTTTTTTTTTTTTTTTTCCAGGGATTAATTTAAACCTT
>NW_022900938.1:17044787-17085991 GCF_012274545.1 Fukomys damarensis
GTTTTTTTTTTTTTTTTTTTTTATCCAGGGATTGAACTTGAAACCTTGCACTTGGGAGGCAAGTGGTGGAACCACTGAGCTAAATCCCCGGCCCCAGATGAGATTACTTTGGAATGTAGTCAAGTTTAATCTGGTATTTTACTGTAGAAAGCATTAGTGTAACTCAGCAAAATGACTACTCAAGAAGTAGTTTCATTATTTTCTCTTAGTTACATTCGTATACTTTCAAAGTATATTAATCCTTCACATTTCCATATTTCACTTAATTTTGAATTATAAAATGTATGCCTGGTTTTAGTAATTACTTAAGGCTTTGGAGAGTGAATTTTACAAAAAATGATTTTGTGAAACAAGTTTTCAAATAAGAAGTGATAAATAAATAAAATATTAAACATGTGTAAAATATTACTAAAGCTATTCTTCAATTGTCTAAGCAGTGCACTTGCAGAGTGATTTTGCTCTGTTGTCCTACATTAAGTATATTATTCATTAAACATAAAGAGATACAATGTGGGTTATTTTTTATCATTTATGTAAATTTCCTTCATATGAAATGGAAGTAAGTGGAATACCTTCTGGACTGATTAAAGATTAATATGCGGAAGCCTCAGAGCCTGATTTTAAAAAACCACTGAAGGTTTGAATTAGATGTACAGTCACAGCTTTAAAGCATAAACTTGAATTATATTGCATTAGTTATTATTGAGTAACAAAAATCTCTCTGTGAAGCACAGAATGCCCATCCGTTTCCCCGCTCAAAGGTAGCGGCACTCTCAGACACATTAGCGGCCTGGAATGGAACTGTGAAAGCTCAACAAAATATGAGTTATACTTCTTTTTTTTTATTTCTAGGTAACTGAGATTAACAACTCACTAAAATTTCCCAGTTTAAAACATGAAATTAATTTAAGGAAGTTATATAACTTCTACTTTTAAGTATTTTTGGAGAAATCATAAAATAAATGACTCAAGGATATCCAATAATTGTTGACAAATCCTTACTATTTTGTGTTATAAAAATTTTTTTTAATGAGTCTGTTTTCATTTCTCTTTCTTTTTCTTTTCAGTACTGGGGGTTGAACCCAGGACCTTCTCATTGAGCTACATCCCCAACCATTTTGTTTTTAAATTTTAAGTTAGGATCTCACTAAGTCACTGTGTTGTCCGGGCTAGGCTCAGTCTTGTGATCCTCCTGGCTCAGCTTCTCAGAGTGCTGTTAAAAAAACTTCTAAAGTTTATAAATTCTAAATTACAAATTAGGTTTCTACATGCATCTTTTAAAGAAAATTACACATTTTCCTAAATTATAAATGTTCCCTTTATTGCATTTTCAAGATTCTGTCAGTGTAGAGAACATTCATTTCTTATCTGAATGCAATAATTCAGATATTATAGTTTTTTAATTGCATTATCTATGGGGTTCATCATTTGTTCCCTTAGGATTTGAAAGGGTGGTTATGGACGTGCTTTGCTAGGGTTCGTTACTTCATATTGTCTCAGTTAAACTCTAGTGGGTTTACACACATTTATTATTAAATTGACTCACATATGGACTTCTAATCCACAAGACAAAGTATATATGCCTTTCAAAAATTATAAAATTATACTGTAAAATATAGTGTTATTTTCTTAGCGCAAACATCTCAGATACTTACTAACTTCCTAGCTAAATTGTGATGATGTTACAGAAATTATGACACTAAATAAAATCATTTTATTATCCTTTTGTGTGTTGAAAAAAGTCACATATAAGCATCCTTCCATCAGGTTGGTGGGAGGAAACCTTTTCAAGATACAATCTCTATAATTTATAGTATTCGTAGATAGAATTAAGAAATCAATCTTTTGGATTGAACTTTACCTTCACACATTTATATGATAAACTTGGCTTTTAAAGGAGATGGTTTTAAATTATGACCTACTATGAAATAGAGAACTAGGAAAGAGAGCAGAACTGAACAAACAGCCACACTCAGATAACCGTGTCTCTCTTGCTCTGATCTTCTCAACTCTAAGTTGGTAACTTAGGGTGTAGTTGGATATCTACGGGAAGAGCTTAAATTGCTGGGAATCATCTAAAATTAATGCCTACCTTCAAATGATTAAACTGAAATATGAAACTGACAAGGGAAAATGAGACAAAATCTTCCTCAACTCAAACTCCCTAAGAATATATTTTATTTACTTTTTAAAAAGTCTCTTTTCACTATTTTCTAGGTGATTATTAACTAAAACTGCAATGTCCTTCTAATTGATCACGTAAATTCTATCATAGTTGGTCCCCTTATACCTTCTGCATGTTTCAGTGTGTAATATAATTCCACCAATGAATCATGTACCAGAAACATGAGCATCAAGTCTCTCAGTTTACTAGTAGGCTGCATTTAAAAAGTTAATTTGAAGCTCACTGATGATCTTAGCATTTAAAGAAATGAATTATTTTGCCTACACTGATTTTTTTCTGACAGTGTGAATGAGTATATACATAGTGTTCATATATTCAAAGTCACATTTCTTTTTTTTTTTAATCTTATTGAGTTTTTTTGGTACTTTTCAAGTATACAGTACAGTTACATTCATCATTGGGATCTTGTACCCTTACATGATGGGTCTTGGTTCTCATTTTTTCCCCCTACCCCTGTCCTCCCTTCACCCTCTCCACCCTCCCCTATTTACAAAGACTTTGTTTCTATTTTTTCCTATTCTCATATTTTTTTTATTGTCCCTTATTTCCTTTTCCCTACTCTTCCCACTTCCCCTACACCTTTAGCCCTTTTCAAATAGTCCCATTTCAAAGCAGCTATAACCCAAGAACTCTACTCCTGTCTTATGACATTTGATAGAATTTAAATTGTGCCTGAAGAGAATTAACAGTATAGAGTGCACATCATTTTCTTCCTGGAGAGCCACCACTTTTCCCTCTAGTAATATAGAAACATTTGGAGTCGATGGGTTTTTTATGAGCATACTATAAAGCCAGTAAATATAGAGTGCTATATGCACAATGCCAGCCTCTCGCAACCCAGAGGACACCTCTCATGTAGAACCTTGTGAAAAGAGCCCCTGGAATTATGCATTATGGTGTGGCTGGATAGGCCACTGAAATCTGTTCTGTTTCACTAAATATTAGTTAAAAATCAGCAAAGACACTGTGTCTTTGACTATGAAGCTCCTAATGGTCATAATTTTTTCTGGACTTTGTTTTCAACAGATCCCAGTAGATGAGGATCGAATGCAGTGAATATCAAAGCCAGTAGTATGTCATTACTGATATTGCAGGACTTAAAATTGCCAATATCAGCAGAAAGACTTACTAGCAATCCTTGGATTAAGTAAGCCTTTCTCTTGGGTGTATCTTATGTTTCCTGTGTTGTAGCTTTGTCTCTTGCAGGGTCTAATCTCATCAGTGCAACAACTTCCTACAAAAAGAATTGTAATCGTGAAAAGCTTCCCCAGCAGAGCAAAAATTAAAGCAATTACTTAGCCATTACCCCATAATATTTTGTTTCTTAATGTTTTTACCTGTAGTGTTTGAAATGCCCTGCATTTATCTCAGTTATTAAACCTTCAGAATATATAGTTGTTTTAATACAGAATCATGGTTGCGCCACAGGATAAAATCTATAATATAAAAGCGGCACCTTATGGCATAATTGTCTATCCAAAATGACTCCTGATAGAACATTTGATTTTCAATTGAAAAACACTGCATTTTCTTTATAGGGGGCATCCTTTCAAGGTGATGCAATGCCGTGGCCTTCCCTCTTGTTCTCTTTATGTCTCCACGTTGTAGCAAAGCTGTCAAGCAGATATGCCCAAGGGACAGGATACAGTTCACAGGACGCGGTGCCCTAGTGCATGCCATTCCCTTTGCCTGAAATCCTACCCCTCTCCACTGCCACTGCAGACCCCTGCCTCTGTAGCCAGGCCCAAGCGCTGCCCCATGAACCTTCCTTGATTTCTTCCAACCTGAAGAGACTTCTCTCTCCTGGGACTCCCGTAGTTCTTTGCTGCTTTCTACTTCCTGCTCTCCACCCTCGGCTTGGGGTTATAGTTATATACATGCCTTTCCTTTCTCGAAACTACCATTCTTGTGAGTACAGGGTCTCTATTTTTCTCAATGTCTAACACATGGCAGGTGCTAAATAATTATTTGTAGAATAATCCAGTCTATTCTTGTTAGGTTGACCTGTGTTGCAGCAGTTTATTATTTTATTCGACATTTTTGTGTACAGGGTTTTTTAAAGATTAATTGACACTAGTTATCACATAGAATCTCGGGTTTTAGGGAAAAAATGCCAGTAGCTTTCCTGATATACCTTCTTTAACTAATGGGATGTTTTAATTACTTTTTAAAATGCAAAATGATTGGTTCTTTGGGTAGATAGTCAGGTACTTTCTCCAGGACCACTGCCTTTGCCCAACCACTTCATGAGTTTGTGTTCAGAC
Organism: Fukomys damarensis; assembly: GCF_012274545.1. NCBI lineage: Eukaryota > Metazoa > Chordata > Mammalia > Rodentia > Bathyergidae > Fukomys > Fukomys damarensis. The sequence continues at coordinate 17,049,237 of NW_022900938.1, forward strand.
TTTTTTTCCCATACAAAGTGAACACATTTTAAAGTTTTGATTCAAGATCTTAGCTATCTCTCTCAAGTACAAATTAGAAACTAAGTAAACACCAGAAAGGAGAGTCCTGTGAGTTCTGGAAAGACCATTACATCCTTATTTTTCGAGCAATACCTTATCTCATTCTTTGTCTTTTTATTTGAACCAGCAAGCATCTGAGGAATGTAGAAGATGTGAGAAAGTAAAAGGCTTTAGAAATGATAGAAATTAACAGAAGAAAAAATTCTAGGATGCCTTGTATCTGCTAGGCAAGCAGTGTGCCTAGAGATAGAGTCTCACTAAGTTGTCCAGGCTGGTTTCCAACTCTCAATCCTCCGGCCTCAGTCTCCCCATTAGCTAGGTAAGCACCATTGTGCACAGCCCATAAATTCTGACGTGGAAGTGTGGATGGTGGTTCTGGCAACTTTTTCTAATTCTGACAATTCCTTATAGGAACTTTTTTCCTTTCCTTTTTGGGGTGCAAAGCATACGCTCTGTCACTGAGCTCTATCCCTAACCCTAATTCTGGCAATTCTGGCTGAGATGTTTCTTTGGTCACTGCCAGAATGTGGCAATGCTTTAGGAAAACAACCAGAAGACAAGTGGCTGCTGCTACAACCGTGTGCCTGTGGATTAGCCAGTGGGGTGTAAAGTTGGCCGGCTTGTCCAATAGAGTGGTATAAGAATGATTGTTGATTAAGCTTGATTGTGTTTGTGGATTTTCTGGCTCTTTTCCTTGCTACTTTCACTCCGCACGCAGTTAAGGAGATTCCCAGATAATGAAGTCAGGTTAGACTTGTTGCTATTTAACAGTGTCTCGGTTTCACTTGAAGATTTGCCCAGGGTGTGGAAGCTGTTGACACTGCCTCCACTACCTACTGAGGATACAGCAAAGTGCCACTTCCAAGAATGTCACAGGGGATTAGGCAAGGTGTCAGCTGTGAGTGAGTGGTGCCTGCCACTCTGTCTTTATTCCACTATCTTCCACTTCACTTTTCCCAAACAACAGTCAGGGGAAGCTGAAGACCCTTGTGCCTTTCTCTCCACCAACAGAATTCAAAGAGAAAATGGATCACAGCTATGGAGAGTTCTTTCCATCTTGGCATCCGGTGAAGTGTTCACTTAGTTGCAACTTTATCTCAAGTGCTAATTGATGCTGTTAACTTCCTACAGTGATGCCAGGAAATTGTAAGAGGAAATCACACCCTCCTTATCTTGTACTAGAGAACCACGTTTCTTTGGCCAAAGGAACACTAAATGACACTGGCACTGTCTAATGTAATTGGAAAGATGAGTTTTTGAGAGGTGTCCCTGTATCTTATAAAAATTGTTATATAGCTAAAAAGTGGCACTTTCTTTAGCTACTCACCAGATCAGAGTGAATGTACTATGCTAGTATATTTTCAGAACTTGAGTGGGTATTTCCTACTTGTAGAAATTCTTTAGTTTTAAGGTATAACATTTTGCTGAATTATTAAAACCACTGTGCTTTCTTTGTGTGTAATTGTTTACTTCTAATCAAATGAGAATGTTAACTTACTATAGATGTAAAATGTCTGGGCATATAATTGAACAAGGATACACACGTAAGCATTTCATGTCTATGAAATGGTTTCTCGACCTACCTACTTATATGACTTCTGATACATTATGTATCTTATGCCCAATTTCTCGTGTGGCTAATAATGATAGCCATCTCATGGGTTATTATACCGATTCAATGAGTGCCTAAAACACTGCTCAATAATGTTCAATATTATTGTTGTCAATTTTAACATTTTTATTTGTTGATATTCTCAATTGATAAGTACCCAACTGTATAACAGAGATTTAACTATTCTTGGTCAATGAATAAAGGACTTATAATACTATACTTTTCTCTGCCTGGGATTATTTTTTTCAGCCTTGACAGAGAACAATGTGAGAAGTCCCTGCGCAAGTGAAGTAAGAGCAATTAGAAGTCGATGAAAGTTTAAAGAGATATTTCTCAAAAGATATTCAAGAAATTAGAGGCAACACTGTCAGTACAAACTTATAGACCCTGGATGACAGAGGTTATAAACTAGGGAAATTACAGATACATCTTTAGTTATAATAAATAAAACCAATCTCTAGATTACATTACTACAAAAGTAATACATTGTTTCCCACCTCCCATCCCACCTAAAATAACCCAGCAAGACCACTGACCACTGAAAAGTCAGACTATGACATGACACTCCCCCTCTGGGGGACAGCAAATGCACAAACACAGTGTTTAACTCACTGCTTGCCCCTTGACACTTACGGTTGCATCCTCCAAACATTTGGCACCAACACCTTCATTAGCATCATTTCTACACTCAGGACAAGTTTATCCCCCACCAACACCTGGAAGCGACATGGCATTGAAGTGATACTTGCCGTCAACTTCTCTGCTGAACAAAGTGTGGCTAAATGTCCGAAGGCAGTAAAACGTGTGCCTGGTGAGCTGGAATGAAACAAATCAGAAAGTCAACAAACAACCAGCGAACCAGGAAAATCAGCCCGAGATGGCTGAGTCTGTTTGTGGCATGTTGAAATAGTACTTCCCACCTAATCGCATTGTATTGGTTCCGTTTAAGCAATGGGCAGCAGGATTAATAATAACTAAGAGGGCTGGGTATGTAGCTCACTGGCACGGTGCCTGCCTAGCAAGTGCAAGGTCCTGAATTTGGTCCCTGGTACTGGGAAAAGAAACAGTAACTAAGAAATCAATAATAGTATCAATAATAGGACTTCTTGTTATGTTCATACTCTCTCCACTCACGGTTTTACCGAAAGAACCATATACTCTCCCTGCTGCCTTACTCTTTTTCTCTCATGTTCAACCAAAACACACATAGCAAGTAGCTGTCGTAGAAATCCGCCCAATTTGAAATTTGTGTCAGTATACATTTGCTTGAAATTTTCATCTCAATGATATCTTGCTCCACAGGCAGCCCATTGGTTTCCTTGGCCTCTGGGTAAAGATATTCTACCAAAAGGCCTGCAGAAACCCATCTCTAGCCATACCCACTTGGGTTTTGGCCCTGCAGTATCCATCCTTCTATAGACCCAAGTTCTCTATCAGAAATGTACTTTTCTCTACCTTCACGTGTATCCTTTTCTTCAAATCTCACTCAGGATTCTGCATGAATACCTCTCCTCTCTGGTTCCTTTTATTCTTGTTCTGCATCGCCCCGTTGCGTATGTGTTTGCTGTTTGAACTCGCCCTTTCCTGTGTGTGATTCTGCTGGACACTTGTTTCCTTGTGTCTGTGTGAAGTTTCCTTGGCCCCACCATCTTCAAACACATACAGCCAAATAAAGAACACTGATATAAAATGACGGTAAAAATTATCATTACTTTAGCAAGCCGCTAACAAAAGCTCATCTTGTTTTATATGAGATTTATCACTCATTTCACTTTCATAACTATGGCAATATGCCATATATGTTTTATCTTTAACCAAATGCATGTTTACGGGGGGTTTTTTTTTTGTCTATTCAAGAAGAAATTTGAGTGGATTTGCTTAGATTCTTTTGTTATTGTATACATTAATACTAGATACCTAAAAAATTAAAACCTTGATTAATCAGAGGGGGGATTTTCCAACTGTCAGTAAAGTGACTAATGTTTTCTAAGTTTCTAACTTGTTTTTGTCTTTTGTCTTGCTCTCTCTTTCTCCTTTTGATCTAGTATTGAAGTTACAGTTCTACATATGCTTTGTGTATAAATGAATTTAACACTGACTGCTTTGTCTTCAGAATCACATCTGAGATAAGATTCCTACCTCCTTTGTGGCATATGTTATATTTAATTTTTGGAACTGGAATCATCAAAATGATGCTTGAAGTACATGTAGATATCTCCAAAATATAGTGTCATTTCTACTCAACGTGCTGTCTTGTCATAACAAGTTGGTCTCTGAGCAGACCTCAGAGGAAATTAAATACAATGCAGAAATGTTTTTTTGTTGAAGGAAAATGTTTGCGGAAGGTCATCTCCCCCATCTGCATGCTTGGGCAGGACACCCAAAGTAGCTGCTGCCAGACAAATGTCTGCAAAATAACCCAAACTGACAGGTCACCTTTATGACTATTTTGCCATAATTCTGTTGTCCAATCATGTAATGTCCAGTGTTGTACAGAAGGGTTCGATAGGCTAAAACTTCTGAGATACTGGTCTACCACTCAATTATATGCCAAAAATGTAGTCAAGTGCTGAGTTGTAAATGTCTGTGGTGCCTATGATTGAATGTATTTTTTTCCCTGCATGATCATCCATTCTGGTGTTTTTTAAGTAGCACAAAATGAGCCTGATTTGTTCTCCTTTGTAGAGCCAGGCCGAGGCCCACTACAAAGGAAGTAAACATGCCAAGAAGGTCAAAGCACTAGAGGCAACGAAAAATAAACCCAAAATGGTTTCTTCCAAGGACAGCGCAAAGGCTAATCCCAGCTGCTCCATCACTCCAATCACAGGCAACAGCTCTGACAAATCAGGTCAATGACACTTTTTGTTCTTTACATTCTTTGTTTCCAGCCTATTCCCCTGCCCTCTGTCCCTGCATGGTACCTCCATGATTTGTTTTTGTAATATTTATGTGTTTCCTTCATGGGAAGGGTTATATGTTTGCACAGAATCTAAACATTTGATATGTTGCCGTTCCGTGTTGTGAAATATACACATTTAAGTATATGTATATGTGTGTGTGTGTAAATATGTATATATAAGTATATATGCATGAAAATAAGTGGAGACTGCTTGGTCACAATGTGTTTAAGCAAAAATCAGGGCAAGGGTCTGAAATACTGAGTTACTATTCCTTTCCACACTTCCTGTGTTTGATATGTTCTGTGGATGTTTTCAGTGTAAGAATGCTTAAAGTTGTTTATAATTGACACTTTTATGTTCTCTTACCCTAGCAAATGAAGGTTGAAAGTTTTCTGAGAAAGTAATATTACTAAATGGGTCTGGAAACATGTAAAATAATAAAAAGATCTGATTTTTTAAGTATCTTCATAGGGCTCTTCTCAGAGTTACAAATGAACTCAAAGATTTTAAGAAAACTATTTACAAAATTATGAATTAACAGAACTTTATAGGTAAATGGAAAGAGACTACAAATGGAGTGACATTTTTTTTTTCTTTTTTGAGGTACTGGGCATTGAACCCTGGACCTCCATGCCAACCTACATTATCAGGTTTCTTGTTTTGTTTTGTTTTGTTTTTTTGAGACAGGATCTTGCTGATTTGCCAAGGTTGGGCTAGAACTTGCAAACCTTCTGCCTCAGCCTCCCAGAGTGTTGGAATTACAGACAAGTACCACCATGCCCAGCTTAGAAATGACTCTTAAGAAAGAGTCTGATGGGCCAGGGATTTAGCTCAGTGGTGCTCCACCTGCCTTGCAAGCACAAGGTCCTGAGTTCAATCCCTGGTACCAAAAAAAAAAGCCTATTATTTCTTGAACATAGAATCTGCAATATTTCTGAGTAGGTTCATTCAGTGGAAAGAAAAAGCTCTTGGATGTTTAATAGGCTCACATCTGCTCATGAAGACCCTTGATAGATACACCTGCTTGTTTCTGTGCCTAATTCAAAAATAATGTCTAGTCCAGGACAAGAAGGGAACATGTCCCTTTCTCCTGTCTGACTGTCTTTGGGGACCTTTCTGTTGTAGGAAATACTCTGACACTTCTGATTCTCTCCTGCTCCTTCCAAAACTTGTAGCATTTGAAGAGGATGCTTATGAATGCTTTCCTGTAGTTTTTGCAGGGCCTTTGGAGGACAGCACATCCATTAGTGTGGAAAGAAGATTCAGAAATCTATTCAGAGGACTATGTTGGAAAGCGCCATTAATGATTGGGTCCTATAGATGCTGATTTCAAAAGCACTTCGGGCTAGAAAGAGTGAACAGGCAAATTTTGTAACAAAGATTTTTTATTTTTCATGAGATAGAATCACAAATTCATGTTACCTGATGCACAGATAGTAAATAATGGATTATTACATTAGCACTTCACACACATACATTTATATGCCTATATATTCTTATTAATCTTTAACCCACATCTGTCAGATATTAGTGTCACATATTGTCTTCATTTGAACAAAATTGCAAAGTGTGGTAAGGTAAACGATAAGGCAGCTGATTGCCAAAGGTTACGTACTGTTTGGAAGAGCAGAATTCGTAATTACCTGACTGCCTGCTTGGTTTCATTTTCTACAGAATATTATTGCCTGTATGGAACAATGCTCTGCCAAAAGCTTTTATTGCCTGAATTATGCTCTTTACCTCCAGCATAACTTATAAATAAAAGGATAAAATAATGGAGGTTAGTGTCACTCCAGTTTTTCAGTTTATTTTGTGGCTTGAGCTAACCCAACAGTTGGTAGGTGCTGAAAACATTCCTGAATGTGCACAATGTTTCCCTTAAGTTATATGACTATTTGTGAATTGGGTTTGCTCTGGGGATAGTAGTAAAAGCAATGAGCAGAGAAGGAAGTATGAAAAGAGCTAAAGAATAAGGCATAGAATCAAGGAAAGAGCAATTTGGAAAGAGCAAATCCAAATAAAGGAGCCTAGGCTATAACCACTGCATCCCTTATACCTACACGGTGCCCAAATATTAAAGCCAAATTTAACAAGACAAGACTTTTCTTCTAATGCTCAAATGTAACTTTGATCAGTTGCATTCGCCTGGAAAGCAACTGGTACCCGCGAGGGTCAAAGACAAAAGTGGTTTAAACAAGGAAAGAGAAGTAAGATGTGGAAGAGCCCTGGGGATGAGAGTAGGGAGAGATGAAAAACAACCACCACTCCAGCATCTCTGTAGCAGTATGCGGGGGTCTTTATTTAGTCTTGCATTCTCTGTTTCTCGGCCACTTCCCCACCCATCCCCTGTAATACCTGTGGTTCAGCAGTGTTGGCCTCACTCACTATGAGAATGTCCATATTTGGACTAGAAATACCGCAAATCACTTGTATTTGGAGGTACTCCATTTGCCACCTTATCTCAAAATCTGTGTGATTTATTTTTAACTCATTGAGTGGATGATTTTAATTACTTGTTTTTTCATGTTTTATCTGAGTATTAATGGGAATGAAATATTTTATGTGTTCTATTATACCCAAAAAAGCAACATCAAAGTCAGTGAAAGATGATATTATTTAAAAATATAGTGGATTAGACTTGCTAAATATGTAGATTTGCATCCTTTGGTCGCCTCCCCTCGAATATAGCTTTAAAGAATTATCATGTGCTTTACCCTATATCCCAGTTGGAAAATTAGAAGTTTTGATCAGATGGTAATCTAGTCTAAACAATGCAGTGTGTGATGTATTGTTAACTGCCTATTTCTAAATCCACGAAAAACTCCTACAATTCTGTCAGAGTTATAGATTTTTGTTGGAGTTAGCTTTTTAGAAAACCAATTTTAGGAAAGCAGAGGGCACAAACACGAGACTTCTGTGAATGTTCTATGTGGAATTTAGCAAAGAAGTGGGTGGGAAGAGAAATGGCCACTGTGCCACAAAGTGACTGAAGTGTTTCAGTGCAGGCAGCGTCAGCGCCAAAGAGTAGCCAAATATCAGAGTGGCAGTCATGGGAAAATGAATGGTTGCCTAGCAAATTGCGTGGCACTGAAATGTCCTAACATTGGCCTTTTCTGAATGAAGAGCTCCTATAAAGTGAGTGTGAGTAGAATCTAGATGACTCCTAGTGAAAAGTGAAACTGTTGTTCAATGTCTGAGCTACCAGATTTTCTTTTCTTTTTTTTTTTTTGGTACCGCGAATCGAACTCAGGCCCTTGTGCTTGTGTGGCAGGTGGCAGAACCACTGAACTAAATCCCCCGCCCAGATTTTAACTATCCAAGCATTCACAATATCCACAGGATCCACTAATCCAATTTCCAGGCTCATATTTTAGCATCAGCTTAGCAACAGTCTTGTTTGGTGACAGCAGGTTTTGAGGAGAAGAACCGGTATTAAGGGAAGGAACCACTGGGAGAGCACATCCTGGGATTCCCTGAGCACCGTTCCAGGTGAGGTACGATTTCAGAGAACCTGTCAAGGAGTCAGGGGCGCCCAGATGACCTCTCGGCGCAGCCTGAGAGCTCACATTATTTATTCCAAGACATGATCTAACAGTCTTCCAAGAGCCAGGGAAGCCTTCTTCCCTGCTATTTTGACACTTGAGACAACCATTTCTCTCTTTTATGTTACATTTGGAGACATAATTTGGCTCATGTTGTATCTGGATCTGTGTGATACAGAGACTTGTCATAATGGAACACAATACGTAACGCTTTCAGGCTATCATGACAAGCTTTCCTGTTTTGGGGTATTTGGTTTTTTTCTGCCTTGAGTTAGTAAACCAAATGGATTTGAATTACAATAGCAAGAATTTCACTTATTCTAGGGAATTGCAGCTACACGGTGTTTTAATTTAAATATTTCCCTCAAGGGTAGGTGAGTAAGAATGGCCATCTCATTCACTTTTCAGAAGTTAGGGTCAAATTAAATGTAAAGTGCAAAGAAACAGCTTTATGATCCCCTAGGATCTGCCCCAACTGTTAATGGTGCATCAGGAGAAATCTGAAACAGTGAGAGGGAGGAGAAATGTGCTTTGGGAGAATTGGGGTCAAAACACAGCAAGCATTAGGCAGCTTCAGGAATATGGCTGGAACATACTGGCCGGACACTGTACCCAAATTTCCCCCTAGAGTTCAAGTGCCATACGACTGCATACATCACATTGAAGGCTTTTTGGTGACCGCATTTAACTACTTATAACAGGTTCAAAAAAATGCACGGCCTTTGAAAAACTTTACTTCTCAAATATAACCAACTATGTGATAGTCAACCTAATAATGAAATAATAAAATATTAAATTATTATGATAGTCCACCTAACATTCCCTATGCCTGGCCTTTATTACCAGGTTTTTAGACTATTAATTAGAAAGCATGATGGCGAGGAATGCATTTCCAGTTTAAAATACATAAAACTGTTTAGAGCTGAACAGCATTTAGTCAGTTGCTTTCTAAACAGAGGAAAGCACAGGGAGTGATTTAAAAAGCCACAGATATATTTATAAATGTAACTAAGAGCAAACACGGTGGAATTAGCACATTCTGCTTGAAATGTAACAGTAGGAAGACCTTCATCTGTTCACTTTGCAAGGTGTGCCCACGTATGTTTTCAATTGATCCTGTCTGCACTCTGCACACTGTGATAGGAAGGGCTGAGATTAATATCTGCCTTTTATTCATGCAAAAAAGTGACCTCTGTTTATGCACTCAACATACGGTTATTATCTATATCAGTGATGGCAAACCTTTCAGAGATGAATGCCCAGACTGCAATCCCAAATCCACTTATTTATCAACAGTGCCGATACTGCAATTAAACCTCAATGTTGAGGTTTTCGTTTAGAAAAAACTCATACAGTAACATCTTTTCTCTTAAGAGATGAACACAAGAGGGTGCATGCTATAGGTTTGCTACCACTGGCCTATACTATGGTACACTGTATGTGTGTATTTTGCCAGATGCTGAGTACAACCATGAACAGAAAGACATTTTCTGCTCTCCAAGGGCTTTCCAATCTAATGGGAGTTTCTGCTTTGTTTTGTTTTTTACCATGTTGGATAATAGGGCTGTAAAGATTAAAATCGAGTCACCACCTCTAAGCTGCTCCCAAAAGTATAGGGCCAGTGAAGATCCTGGGTCTTGGAAAGATGCAACAGCTTTTAAAAGACTGCACAATTCTAATCACAATAGAGTCAGAAGTGAACAGAACTCAGGGACCCTGTTCCTTGCTTACTCCACTATTCATGATACTTCTAAACTTCTGTGACATAAAGAAGTAAATGCAAGTCTTCCAGTGGGCAACCTCGGGCACTATTAAATGACTTTGCTTCAGTTATTGAGTACGACCATGTATTACTTTCAGATAGTTTGCTGACTGTTGATATTTTTGGTAGGTACAGAGGCAGTGAAGGGGCCAACAAGGCTTTATTTTACTGACAACCCTTAAGTTCCTGTGCAGCATATTTCCGTAATATGTAACTTTAACAGAGCAAAAGTTTGTTTGGAAGTTACAAAGTTTTTCAAGGGCAAATTTGAATGAAAGCACTCATTTTGGGTAAATGGAAAATGAAATTGTTCTCAAAGCTTCACCCTGGCAGTTTCAGACTTCACATGCCTGTAGACAAATATCCTCACTGGAATAGATATTAACACTGTGAAAGGACATCGCCCTTCCTCCGAGAGGGCACAAGTGAGTTGGCTTGGGCACTGCCCACATTTTAAGTAGCATTTTTAGCCATTTCACCTGAAAGATTTCCACTGAGAGCAGGAAGATTGTTTTGTTTAACCCACTCCCATGACCTGTGGAGACTGAGATCTCAGTGTTAGAAAACACAGGAGGAGGAGGGACAGGGCACAGAATGTCTCAAAGCAGCCCATTTAGTTTTCAGCACATCGTGCTTCTGCATGGTGGCTGTCCCTCAGGTGTGAACCCAAAGCCATCAGCCACTGGTAGATCAGTGTAACTTCCCTAGAAAGGCTGCAGTACAGCTTTTATAGTCACCTTGCTGCCTTATGAAAGTGCATTTTCAATTGTGTCGGAGAATTTTTCCTCCAAAGATGAAAACAGAAGCCCTCATCTCGTCATCTTTATAGGTTCCCTTGTGTGCCTCACAGTTTTTATGTATTGTTACCAATGATGCCAAGTTTTCTAAATGACGATTTCTCGTTTCCACTGACTGCCGCAGGACTCACTCCATCAATTAGCCAGCAAGGTCTTCTTAACTGCCTCTCCTCCCAATTCCTCGAACGGGACCTTGTGCTGTTGAAGAAAGCAGAAGAAAATGATAGTTTTCTGCTTTGGCAGCATCTATCATTTATAACAAGCACCGTCATAAATTTGACATATACCTATCCAGATCCAGGAGGCCAAGATTTAGCATCCCTCATAAAATAATAGATTAACCATATTTATGACTAACATCTTAAGCCTGAAGTTCAGGGGTACAATCATGTAGAACATAAACAAGTCCCATTGTCTAAAGAGAACAGACTATTATACTAAAGCACACATTTTCATGAAATGTGCATATATCATGCAGACTTTCAAAGTCAATTTATAAAATGAAATTGCCTTCCTCTTTGCCCAGGCACCTTGAATTTCACAGCACCCTGCCATGCGAGGCTGAAGATTCTCTGATAGTTAAGTGCTTGTCATCACCCTGAAAACTAACTTTTGAAACTTTTGAGCATTTTATACTGCTCTAAGAGAGATGATGCTGAATATTTATTGTTCATGTCTCCATTTTTAAAAGCTGTTTCCTAGTGTTCTTCTAAGGAAAGTGAACAAAAGATTTAGGCTGACTTATTATTTATTAAGAGTGCTTTATCTTCCTATTTACTGGGTATACGTTATAAACCACTCTAAAAAGCAGAACCTTGAACTTTTCCTTATTAAGTCTATCACTATTAAAAACTTTTTCCTCTTCAGACATACCGTATCTGCTTTAACTGATACTCACCTCTTTTGATTACATCTATTTGCAGCCTTTCTGCATTGAAAAAATATTGGAATATAAAAGAACTCTGTATGTACATTGAATAATTTTATAACTGTAGAACTATAAATGCCCTTGAGATTTCAGCAAAGATTATTACTTACATTTTAGTAGCATTTCACTTATTTGCTTTGGAAATAATCATCCTACGGTGACATATTTTTCTGACACGGTGGATGATAAAACAACATCATTCAATAAGTGTTAGTAATTCTGTGTGCAAGGTACAGGTGCTAGAAATTTTCAGGGCAGGGATTCTGAGACCAATTCTTATGATGCTTCCCACCTGGTGCCACACAATGTTAGACCGACAGCATAAACAGTGAAGTTTCTTTTCTGGAAAAACTTCTAAGGTGTATCCCTCTGGACTCCTTTCTCTGAGACTCAGGTTCACTGCTGAAAACACAGGGTGTAACACTGTGAGTGTTGAATTGGTGTCCGCGTTTCCATAGACCAGCACCTGTCCAACAGAAGAGTCTGTGATCGTGGAAATCGTCTAAAATCGGTGTTGTCTGACATGAGGGTAACTAGTCACGTGCATCCTTTCAACACTGGCAATGTGGTCCTTGCTACTAAAGCACTGAGCACTTTGTTTTGTTTCATTTTAATTAATTTAAGTAGCCACACGTGGCTAGTGGCTACTCTGTTGGACAGCACACCTCTAGACTATAGCCTCTTTTTTTGGGGTACCGGGGATTGAACTCAGGTCCTTGCGCTTGCAAGGCAGTCACCAGAACCACTGAGCTAAATCCCCGGCCAACTATAGCCTTTTTTGCTCTTCTGCCTAGCTGTGACTTCAAGGAAAGCATTACATTTTCTGAGGCTCTCTCCATCTGATCAATGAAGTAGAAGTAGTGCCCCCGCAACCCCACAGCAATGTTGTATGCATCAAATGAAATGAATGTAAAAAAGATTTGCAAAATGTGAATTATAATAGAAATACACCTGTTACTGGTGTTCTTACAGACCTTTTGTGTGCGGTACTAGGAATTGAACCCACGGCCTTCATCCTGAGCTATATCCCAGCCTATTATTATTATTATTATTATTATTATTATTATTTTGAGACCAGATCTCACTAAGTTGACCAGTCTCACCTCAAATTTAGAGTCCTCCTACCTCCATCTCCCATGTAGCTGGGAATACAAGAGCTTTGGTCACCACGCTCGTCCCTTACAGATCATCATCATCATCTCATCATCATTGTCGTCTTCATGGACTCCTGCAGTGTCTTCTTTTAGCTGTCCCTCCTTGTTGTTATCATGAGAGACAGCAGCTGCCCATTGTAGTGGTCAGCTACCATCACCATCTATTGTGCTGAACTTAATAGACGATTTTCTAGAAAGACAGGTCTAGCATATGTGCAAAAAAATCATTTTAACAGCATGAAATGGTTGATTTTAGGTGTCAACTTGACTAGATCTAAGGAGTACCTAGAGAACTAATAAAGCTTTACAGCTGGATGGTCCGTGAAGATGTTTCACAGGAAATGGGCATATTCCGCTGTGAGAGGCTAGCTGGGGAAGATCTGTGTTTGGTGTGAACAGGCACCATCCAAAAGGCAGGGGACCCAGATAGAACAACAAAAAAATAGGGGACAAAAGGATTTCCTCACTCACTTTACTGGAGCTGGAGCGCTCTCCTCCTTCTGCCCTTGGATATTAGAACTCCAGGTTTTCTAGCCTTGGGACTCTAGGGCTTATGAAAGCAGCCCTGCTGGATTCTCTGGTCTTTGGGCCCACACTGAGAATTATACAGATTTCTCTGGTTCTGGGGTCTTAGACTTGGACTTAGTCATGCTACTTCTGTCCCAGGATTTCCAGCTTGCTGGTGACCTATCATGGCACTGATAGTCTCCATGATCACATGGGTTAATCCCTCCAATAAATTTTTGTCTGTCTGACTGACATCTGTCTGTCTACCTCTCTACATATCTATCTCCTGTTGGTTCTGCCTCTCTGGAGAACACTGAGAAATATAGATTTTGGCTGTATCATAACTCTGTGAATGTAAAGTATCTTGTACCTGCTTTATGATACATAGTAGTGACCATGCTTGATCAGAGCTATAGTTAATGATGTTACTCTAGAGTGTTCTCTTTCCAGATGATGATTAAGATGCTAATTAAAAAAATGGTGCCAAGTACCACAACAGCAACAGAACTTTGCTGTTTTCTGGATATTATTCTTTTCTTTGTTTTTTTTGTTTTGTTTTGTTTTGTTAATGGAATGTGCTGAATGTCTATAATTTTGTTCAGATGACTGCAGAACCTGGAAAAGCTATTGCTGCTATTGATGCATAACATACTGCTATTATTAGTCTTTTTATATAAATATAAATGTATATATATACATATATATATATATAAATTGAACTTTGGGAAACTTTAACAGTGCTGTCAACTTTGGAAAAAGTTATCCCAATTTACTGTGTTGAGTTGGCATTGTACAGAAATGGACAGCCATATATTGGTCTAGAAATGTTAATTTTTTTAATTTTTATTTTATTTTTATTTTTCCATTTGTACAGGGGTAATGCATTGTACTAAATATGTAAGGTCCTATCTACATGGGTTTGATTACAGAAACTAATAAAGTATTCTCTAAATAATGAAAAAAAATATAAGACTACAAGAGCAAGAAGCAATTTAAATATGTTAAGGGACCATTTTCATCTTCAGAATTAAGGATTATTTTAATCTTACATCATTGCCTTTTCTCTTTTACTTTCCTTTTTAGTTTTATTTTAGGATTCCCTATTTTTAATGTTCATACAGAGATTTCTTTAACTGAAATACCAAATAGTTTCGCTGGTGTGAAAAACTATAATAGTACACAGGATCCTAATGACATAATTAATGATGTGAAATAGGAAGTAAAGGGCTAAAGGTGTAAGGAAAGTGGGAAGGGTGGGGGAAAGGTAATAAGGGAGAGGAAAAAAATGAGAAACTGAAAAAATGGAAATAAAGTGTTTATAAATAGGGAAGTTAGGAGGGGGTGAAGTGAGGGCAGGGACAAGGGGAAAAAATGAGAATCAAGACCTGTCATGTAAAGGTACAGGATCCCAATGATGAATGTAACTGCATTGTATATCTAGATTGTACCAATAAACTCAATAAAAAGAAAAACAAACAAACAAAAAAAAAAGAAATAAATACAGATTTTGGTACTGAGAAGTGGAGGTGTTGCCATAAAAAAAAATAGCTTAAAATATGGAAGTAGCTTTGGAACTGAGTGATGCATAAAGGCTGGAAGAATTTGGAGGTGCAGGCTAAAAAAGCCTGGATTTCTATGAATGGTGTATTAGGGAAAATTCTGTTGAGGACAATGAAGAGAAAAGTTTTAGGGCAAGTCTGAATCTACTTAGAGTTAAGTAGTCATGGCCAAAATATTGGTAGAAACACAGAGAATAAAGGCCATTCTAATAAAGTCACAGAGAAATGGGGAACAAGGTATTAGAAATGGGAGTAAATGCATCTTTGTGATACAGTTGCAATGAACTTGGTGGAATGGTACCATAGTCCTAATACTTAGTGGAATACAGAACTTTAAAGTGATGAAGTAGGATATCTGGCAGAAGAACCTAAACAGCAAAGCATTCAAACTACTGCATGGATTCCCTTAACCACACAGAGTGAGAGGTGAGAGAAAACATAGAATTTATAATTAAAAGGAAAGCAGAGCAGTAGATTTGGAAAAATTGCAACCTAGCCATGTAGAACAAAAAAATATATTTAGAAGAGAAAAACAAAGATTTGACCAAAAGATTATTGGTTGAAAGAGATTCATATATCTAGAAGGGAATCAGGTGTTTTTGTCAAGCCAGTGGGAGAAAGACTAAGAGACATTTTAGAGATCTTCAAGGTGGTCATGCCCATCACAAACCCAGAGCTTTAGGAGGGCAGAACAGACTGAAGAACGCTTCATGGGTTCACTCCCCAGAGCTACCTCAAGTTTCTGCTGTCTGCATTTCAGCACCATTCTCTTAGCCTCCCCAGCCATGGTTCAAACAGGCCCCAGTGCAGCTTGACCCATCCCCCTGGAGGATGTGCACAGCAAGCCTTGGTGGCAGCCACATAGTGCTAACTCTTAAGACAAGCAAATTGCAAGAGCCGAAGGAAAATGGCTTTCTCCACTTAGACTGTAAAGGATGTTGAGGACTACATGAGGCCCAGGAAGAGACTTCTTTCAGAGGAAAAGCCACCCCAGAAAGCCTATTCATGGCAAATGTCTAGTGAGCAGTGGGAGTACAGCCACTCCCAGGAGCTAGAACTGCCTAGCTAACAGTGTACAGCTCCAGCCTGGGAGAGCCACAGGCTTGAGATTCCATCCTGGGAGAACTGTTGCATAGGCTGAGCCTAGTTGTGGGTTGGCTCAATCTCCCCTCAATGTGCCCAGGAGTTTGGTGTGGAAATAAAGGGTTATTCTGGAGCTTTAGAGTATGGTTCTATTGCCTATTGTATTTGGGACTTACTTGGGGCTGTTAGTCCTTTCTTCTTTTTGGAAGGGAAATATCTATCCTTGACTGATTCACTTTGTATTTTGGCAATAGAAAATTTGTTTTGACTCCACGGGCCCACAAGTATAGGGAAATTGCCTTGGGAAAAATCATGCCTCAGGATTCATATTTGATTTAAATGACAAGTTTGGACTTTAGACTTCTGAGTTATTACTAGGATAAGCTGAGACTTTTGAGGTAACTGGAAGAGAATGTATATATTTTGTACATGAAGAGGGCATGGGTTATGGGGGACCATAAGTACAATACCACTGGCTTCAATATCCCCTCCAGAGCTCATGTTGAGATTTAATTGACATTATAGTGATGGCGGGATCTTTAACAGTTGACTAGGTCATAAGGGTTCTGTTGTCATGAGTGGATTGATGTTGTTAATCACAGAAATGGGTTAGTAATCGCAGGAGTGAGTTTCTGACTTTAAAAAGGGTGGGGGGATGAGTTTGGCCCATAGTACTCTCTCCATTTCTCATATGCTTGCTTTCTCTTCCACCATGTTATGATGCAGTACGAAAGCCCTCACCAGTTGCCAGAACAGTATTCTTGGACTTCCCCGCTTCCTCAACTGTGACAAATAAATTTTACTATTTATAAATCACCCTGTCTGTGCTATTCTCTCATACAATCAGAGAACAAGCTGAGACAGCAATACTAATACTGATCAACATATGGCTGAATGATCATTACATGCCTGACACTATGCTTAATGTTTGATATACACTATCTTACTTGATGATTATCATGGGCTTCTGAGGACTGCTGGAAAGTGAGAGCTGGAGAAGGGAGATACTGGCCCAAAGTGATCCAGATAGAAGGTAGTTTTCAGTCCAGAATGTCATCCAGGCCGTCCCTCAACTCCACCATCACCATATGCTATCTTTGGATGGTTAGACGTTGCTTTTGTGCTTTCTGAAAACTGAGTTTTCTTCCTTTTTACTGAGTGACTCTTCTAGAAGACTGCTTACTCCAAAAAAGTATATTTTTTCCTGTCCTATTTGCAACTTGTTTTGTTTTAAAAGTAAAACCAATTATGAATGGGCCTGCATAAGGATTTATTAACCAAAATATGGTCATAAGGGTGTATTGACCAAAGTGCCATTTACCTACTCTGCATCTGTAGCACACATGGGAAAGAGTATGAGCCTATAGTCAGATTAGTTCCACCTCTCACTGACCTCAAATAACCTTCATCAAATCATGCTCACTAAGCTTCTGTTTCCTCATCTATACAATGGGAGTGTTATTACCTTTCTCGGTATTGTTGTCTGGACTAATGAGCTAATAAAGTTAAGGTATTTGGCTCAGTGCTTGTCATGAGGCAGACATTCCATAAATGGCAGCCATTAAAAGCAGCCATTGTATTCAACAAAATTTCCAGGCCTTGTCCTTATTTTGACTCTACCATCATTTCATGCTATATTGGCATGCAACAGTGACCTGCACTTACATTCCTCTTTATAAGCTTGTTTTATTACCACATGGTAATTATGTGCACTTGTGTTTTTCGCCCAGGACATTAAAGCTTGATGAGCCTGACTCAGTGAGTCTGGCCCAGTGAGACATTTAAAATTATGGAAGAAACTTTTTGGTTTTCCTTGTGGTTTTAGGTAATGGAAGCAATGGCTTTCCACTCGTTCCCCCGGTGGTTTATGTGTCTCGTCTGTGATGTCCTCTGTTGCTCCAAGTACTCTGTTCTGTGCACAGTAGTCAGGTAGTTAGCACATGTTATATGAATATCATTAAGCGGAATGTGATGGGAGAAACGCTGGTACTCTCCCTAGAGTGGACAGGGCAAGAAGACACGGGTAGTTAATTTTTCCTTCTATTCGATATAGTGAATGCCCAGCTCACAGGTTGAAAGGCTGCTCTATGTACAGCTACAATCTTCACTATGGAGGCAACTGAGCTCATCTCTAACTGCTCAGAAAGAAACTTGGTCTTGGTCACTTAGATCCAAGAATAAGGGGGAGAGGATGATCCGAATGAGAAATGTGTCCCTGCCTGACAAATCCTGCTGGCATTTATGTCAGTAATTGAGGAGAAACTTTCAGACCATATATTTTATTCCCAGCTTCTTGTGAAAATTTTTCTTTGTGTATGATTAGGGAGGTAGTTTGTGTAGACTTTTAATTACTCAGGCTGCAGACAACACATGGTTTGAATTGTGTGTGTGTGTGTGTGTGTGTGTGTGTGTGTGTGTGTGTTTTACTGAGGATTGAACCCAGGGCCTCGCACATGTTAGACAGGTGCTCTACCATTGAGCTACATCCCCAGCCCAAGAGCATATTTGCTTTTAAATAAAAAATAGTAAGAACACTAGACTTTCTTATCACAATACAGATTATTTTATTCCTGGCTTTCAAACATTTGAATTTCTGTCAGTTTTATGATGGTTTTTGAACACTTAACTAGTAAAATGGCCATATATAAGTTAAAATAATGTCTTCCTGGGCTGGGGATTTAGCTCAGTGGTGCTGCACCTGCCTGGCAAGTGCAAGGTCCTGAGTTCGATTCCTGGTACCAAAAAGTAATAATAATAATAATAATAATAATAATAATAATAATAATAATAATAATAATGTCTTCCTTAGTAAATAGCTTTGTTCTTTCTTCTCTATTAACAAAATAATTTTGCTCATTATGGGAATTAATATATGGTGGATCCTCAAATTACGACTGGCCTGACATACAAATGACTTAGGTTACAACCAGAATTTTAGTTTAAACTTATGATCAAAGTCTTAACGCTGGCTGCTTGTTCTTCCAGATGGTCTCAGATAAAGATTTAACCCTTAAAATGTTCTGGAAGGAACATTACAACATCTTTTCCTTTGTGGAGTTAATTGAGAAATCCTGGGCCGGTGTCTCTCTAAGGACACTGAGATCTGCCTGTATACAAGAGAGAGACTTTGAAGGCTGTGTAGAGGAGCCCAAGCCTTCATTTGACCAACTTGAGTTACAACCAGCCCTTGAAAACAAATTGAGCTCATAAGCTAAGGGTCCACTGTATGATCATTCCCTCAGTATCCATGAGGGATTGGTTATAGACCCCCGAGTAAACTAAAATCTGCCGATGTTCAAGGTCTTTATGCATAGTGTCATATTTTCATTTAACCTATGTATAGCCTCCCAAGAACTTTAAATCATTTCTAGAGCACTTATAATAACGAGTACAATGTAACTATAAATAGTTATTCAACTCTAGTGTTTAGGGAATAATGATTTTTAAAATACCAGTGCTTGTTCAGTACAGATGCAATTTTTTTTCCTGAATATTTTCCACCCATGGTTGGTTGAATTCATAGGTACAGGTACAGAGGGCTGACTGTCCTACATTTTGAGTTCAGGAAGAGTTATAGTACTTGCTTATTTCTTTTTAATCACAATTTTACCCAAAGTTTTGACTAAACCAAAAGCCACAATGATTAACATCCAGTAACTTTTTAAAATATTATACTTTGACAAATCATTAGCAGCTGTTCTGCTTGTATTACTTGTGC
Source organism: Fukomys damarensis (assembly GCF_012274545.1). Lineage (NCBI taxonomy): Eukaryota > Metazoa > Chordata > Mammalia > Rodentia > Bathyergidae > Fukomys > Fukomys damarensis. The sequence continues at coordinate 17,068,859 of NW_022900938.1, forward strand.
CATTTCAAATTGAGAAAATTCTTTTGGAAGGCAACTTCATAGACTTAAGAACCATAATACTTCTCATTCCATTTGACCAGTTAATTCCTCTTCTTGGATTCTATGCCAGAGAAATAATTATAAATATAAAACAAGAAAAATGAAATGTTATTCATGAATACAACCATTATGGCATTACTGTTTGTATTAATAAAAATGAAAAAGGGTATGCATAATAGGGAAATTATATAAATAAACCACTTGCATTATACAGCTTTAATACAAGGAGCATAGAAATAGTGACTAAAGTAAAACTATAAAATATATTAAATAAAAAATTACAAAATAGTTTGTTCATTTGTATATTTCTACATATGTATTGGAACCCTCGTGGATACCCAGCATCATGCTAGGCAGTGGGTATACGGTAGTGAATTAGACAGACTTGGACTTGCAATCATGCAAGTATATTCTCTTGATGGTTAGATGTTGAATAGAAGATGACAAGCTTGATGAGTGAAAAGAATTGATCTGGGAAGACAGAAGGCTACACAGGGTATCTAAGGCCTCTCTGCCTAGTGAGTGAGAAAAAAATTAGAAAAATAGGGCCTTTGGTTTGAGGGTGAGAAAGAGAAAGACTCTCATCACAGAAATCACAGGACATAGATGTGAGAAACTTCCTCTTATGGGTTGATTTTATACGTCTCCCAGCTCATGAGCTCATAGGTGGGGCTTTTCAGAGGTAGCTGGATCTAGGGTGTGTCCATATGTATTATGGGCATGATAACTGGATTAGTCCACTGATTGGCTTAGCATGGTTCTCGGTGTGGGTAATGGGAAGCCCCACCTTGAATGTGGGTGGCACCAGCCAATTGGCTTGTATCCTGAATGGGATATAAAGGGAAAGGAAGGCTCCCTGCCCGCTGCTTCCTGCCTGCCCTGCCATGTACTGTTCCCCCGTTACCATACCCCTCTGCCGTGCTGCCCTGCCTTAGAGACAGCTGACTATGAACTGAAGCCTCTATACACTTTAACTTATGGGTATTATATATTTTGTCCCAACAATAAGAATAACTAAGACATTTCCCCATTTGAAGAACTAATGCAGTGAAAGGACACTGGGACAATGAATGAAATTTAGGATCATGGTAAAAGAATGGTTGAAATGACAGGTAAGGATAGAAAAGGCAGAATGAAATAATGGACATAAACACAGAAGTTATTAATCTCTTTTGGTTCCATAGATTCTTGTGACCAACTAGTAAAGCCTATTCTTAGAATAATGTTCTTAAATCCATAAAGTAAAAAGTATAATTGTACAAACAATATCAACTTCATTGAAATATAGCTGTCAATTTTTGTTATGATATCATAATCCAGTAATAATGCACTAAAGAAGATCTAGCAGTGGGTCTGACATCTCCCATAATTTTCAAGTAGTGATGAGCATACACAGTATTTAAACATTCAGTAACAACTCTCAATGTTTAATAAGATTATTTCTGTTGATGACAAAGTTACAAGTACTGCCAAGTCTGCTATAGTTTGTTGCATTCACTTATGATTGAAGAAAATGCAAAACTTCAAGTAGAAATCCATAAAAATAAAGATACATTTTTGCCATCCAAAGTCATGGATGCCTTAAATTCATAGGCTCCCTAGAAGTCACAGATGCCAGCTTAAAATCTTCTGTGAAATATGAAAGAATTCTTTTTTCCTCTGTCTCTATTGTCCATATGCTATGTTATGGCAACTTCTTCTGATGTCTTGGTGAGGTTTACAAATCACAAGCACAGGTAGGATGGGAAAGAAATTCTTAGTCATATATTTTGTATTACAGTGTGAGATTCACAAAGCAGTGAGAAGTCATATCTCTTTCTTGCTGAATTATGTAACAGTCACAGTTTCACAGTCCCAAATCTTCACATAGTGAGTGATATGGTTGTGTTAGGCTTTCCATCCCTATTCCAAAACCTGAGATGGTCAACTTATAAAGAAAGAGAAGAGTTTACCTGGACTCACCATTTGGAGGTTTCACTGTGTAGTTCACTGTCTGTTTATTTGGGGCCTGAGGCAAGGCAACACATTGCGGCAGGAGTTCAAGGTAGAGCAAAGATGCTTACTTCCGGTCTGGGAAGTAGAAGGAGAGAAGAAAAGGGGGTTGGGATCCTGTTATACCCATCAAGGCTATACTGTACCACCAATGACCTGAAGACTTCCTGCCTCATCTACCACTCCCAAATGCACCAAACTGGTGACCAAGCCTTTGGCACATAGGCCTCTGGGGGACATTCCAGACCTAAATTATATGTGAGATGTAGCATGTTAAGAAAGCCTAGACAGGCTCCTTTGTGCCTTTGGAGGCACAGGGCTTTTAAATTAAAGGTGACTTCCTATGGTCAGCAGATTTTCTTCTGCAACCTATAGGTCTTAAATATAAAGCCGGCTTTGACAACTTCACAACACAGGAGATTGACTTTAGAGGTGAAAGTTAGATTAGACATGTGGAAGTATTATTGACTTTTAGCACATATTTTAAAAGGACTGATAGCTTTCTTATGCCTGGGCAGTCCAGCCCCAAAATGTCTACCTAGTCTCCTTAGAGCAGACAGGACCTAGTTAGGTCCATAAAGATGGCGAGTCTGGTACTTGTCTGCCTGGAGCAGCCTCAGGCAATGAGCGTGTTTCCTGGCAGTAATTTTCTTCCCCTGGCTACATAAAGGAAGACTCAGTTTCTTCAGTATTTCCCAGGCTGACCTTTCCATTGTCGGTGTGTGCCTCACCCTGTCTGTAATATCAGTACTGAGTCCTTCACCGATCGCAGTGTCTGGAGAGGAAGGAGGAGGGGAGAACTTGAATTCAAATGTTTTGCTTGTACCTTTTAAATCTATGTGTCCTCTGAAATAGGGCCATTCACTCGGAAGAAAAAGACCCTGTTCCTCATTCCATCTAGAAAATTAGTTTTTAATCTTCCTGGCTTTCGACTCTCTACTGGACCTACTCCCTGAGGGACTTGATTTGAGTGACATGAGTTACTTATTCTATTTTCAATAATAATGCTGCCTCAGAAATAACTGTTTCACATCTCTGGTGACAAGTCAGAAAAAGGGCAATTTTTCAACCTAAAGAAGTTGAAATATGATTTCTCTATTGTAGAAGTCAAATGGCTGAGAAACTAGACAAAATAGGAGAAAGCTATTCATTAGATTCAAACTCTAGCAAACTAGCCCTCTTTTATGCTCACGCAGAAAAACTGACAAGTTCACTAACATCAGTGCCAGTTCACTGGTACAGATGGAGTGTGGGCTGCCAGCTTTCAACAGGAGATAATTGGCAATGCCACAGTTTTATCAGAGCGAGAGACTGATAGCTTCTGCTTCCCAGCAGAGCGGTACATGTACAGTAGGAGCTGTTGGTGTCATAGGAGGGCAGTGAGTGACATCTCACTGAACACATGTGCCTGATGGCCAGGCCCTGACTGACACAGGCTTTCAAATAGGAACCGCAGCAGCGCCCTGAGTCGGGACAGTACCCTGGAACCGAGTACAGCACAGGGCTGCTTTGCGGCTTACAAACTCAGTCACCTCACTTTCATGAGTACTCAATTATTTTAAACAAATAGCATTTTGGGGGTTGGTGGGTGTTTTGTTTTGCTTTGTGGCTGTTTTTTTCTGGAAGGACGTATGGATTCTAATTCAGTGAAGAGTTACTTTTAATTTATAGACAATTTTCCCAGCTTTCAGAATTAGTCTAAAAGCCAAGGTATGAAAATCAGATATAAACAGAGTTCATTAGGAATTAGTATGCTTCACTGTGATCGATGATGCTTGAAGAGACACGGCTTCTGGAATGTAGGTGGAGGTGTGCTCATGTGGCACTGGATGTGGAGGGCCTGAGAATCAGGTTAGTGTAATATTTTAGTGCTCGTAGAATTTTAAAACCAGCTTTGATTTCCCTATTTGTCCTTGGCTCCCTGATGTTGGGGGAATTACGCTTCAGTATTCTGCTTTTTTTTTTTTTTTTTTTCCAAACTGCAAAAAAGTACAAGCCAAAAATGGTCCTGCAGCTCACCCTTGAGTGGGGAACTGAAATCAGATGTTTCCTGACAGGAAGTCCTATAATAAAGCAAGGCGTATGGGAGATAAACCAACTTACACTGCCCTATGGTGGGTAACCACTGCAGAAATGAAATTAGAGCCAATCTTAATGCAGCATCTCATCACAGGATACCTAAATGAGGGACTAAAGGACTTCCAGTTTATGACATAAGTCTTGGTCTATGAGTGTCAAATTATGTGCCTTAAGAATTTGACTTAGTTGTAAGTGGCACCATCACTAAGATGCAAAACCTTCATAATGATACCTTCTGCCATGGACATGAAATACATAAAAATATTTGAAAATTAAATAATGACATTGGATGCAGTACTCAGACTTTTAAAGAATATTATGGTGTAAATATATCAACCACATAATTGTTGAAAGCTCAGATGAATATAGTATCATAGGACAATATCGACTGTGTGGGACTTTGCAAAGGTTGATCATTGGGTTAGAAACCTCTAATGAATCTTCTCCAAACAGAATGCCTATAGTTTTGTGAGAATACTTGGTAGAAAACAGGATACTAGTTCAGTTGCAAAGAGGACTGGCTATATTGTGGTCGTTTCTTTTTATGTATTTTAGATTTTTCTGGCAGAGTACGTGGCTTAGCTGTATCTTTACATATCAGCAGTGCATTTTTATCTATAAATTTGCTTACAAGTGCTACTAAAGGAGATGAACCCACAGATTTGTTCACCTTATCAAACATCAAAACTGGTCTACCACAAGGGGATGTGACTGCTATTTTGACTTTGTCCTAGTACATCTCAAAGAGATCTTTTTTTTTTTTTTTCCAGTGCTAAGGATCAAACTTAGGGCCTCACATATGCTAGGCAAAGTCTTCTACCACTGAGCCACATCCCTAGACCCTCAAAGAGATCCATTCTTAAGAGAATTGTTTCAATTTCAACAGACATTAAATAATTATCACAAATATATAACCTTGGTGATTCTGACACAAATATTTTATATAATCAGCAGATCAATTACATAAGTGAATGCACTTTTCTATCCTGTGCATATTTGTTTCACTAGTTATGGTTTTGCTATTAGCAGTAAATATTTTTATATTTTTACTTGTATCCTGGAGTGAACTGTCTTGAACTGAACATTTCTTAGTTCCACAGACTTACTGCTCATCTCTGGTCTTCTGTATATTAAAGATGAGTTCAGACATAATTCCAATATTCAACCAATTTCTCTATTGTTGGAGTAATTTTTAATTTCAATAAATAATTATAGTCTCTGGTGTGAAAAACTGAAAGTGTAAATAAGATTCAAATTGTATAACTGATAATGTGAAATAGGAGAAAAAGGGCTAAAGGTGTAGGGGAAGTGAGAAGTATAGGGGAAAGGAAATAAAGGAAAAGAAAAATATTAGAAAAGGACAAAATGGAAACAAAGTCTTTGTAAATAGGGAAGGGTGGAGGGGGTGAAGGGTATGGGGAAAGAATGAGAACCAAGATCTGTCATGTAAAGGCACGAAATCCCAATGATGAATGTAACTGTACTGTATACCTAAAAAGTACCAATAAACTCAATGAAAAAAAAAGTAATCAGCAACAACAAAAAAGTATGATTATAAAATAATTATGTGAAGAGGATTATCAAAAAGATAGAATAAAAAGGAAAGAGGAAGTGGACTCAAAGATTAGAAGTAGCAAGATCAGTAGAGAGTTTTATGGTAGTTCAGAGAGAACAGATGAGGGTCTGAAATGAAGCCATATCACATAGTAGATGTTGAATAAATGTCTTCTGGATGAAAGGCTGATAGAAAATATATTTAAAAGATATTATCAATAAGATTTATTGTTAATTAAATGTCACAGATCAGAGAGGGAAGAACTCAAGAGTCACTTCAGCTTCAGGATTGGAGAGAAGATAGATGGGAAAGAAGCTCCAGGAATGAACCAAGTTAAAGAATGACTTTTGAAACATGTCAGTCTCTGGATTTTGTAGACAGAAAGAACATAGTACAAAGAAAATAATTGAAGCTATAAGAAAGAGAGAAGAGATTTAAAAGCACAAATGCAAACATACACCGTTTCCTCAGAGAAGAAAGGAACTGCAGCATCAGAGACAAATTTGTTCAGCTTCTCTAAGATATAGGAGACCAAACATTTGCTAATGAGCAGTTGGAGTAGTGATAGTGAACTTAAGTCTAAAGATAAAGCTTTCATGAGGAAGCTAATGAATGTGTATATTTTCTACATATAATCACCTTTCCCCATTTGTTTCACTTTTTTAACTTCTTCTCCAGATATAGTATTTTTCATTAATTATGTTTACTAATATATGTTCCTGATTTAAATTAACTTCTAAGATCATAGAATTTTTAAATAATGATGTATAATTATCAAATCGCCAAGAAAGCTCTGTCAAAAATCTTTTAAATGGTGCATTTGAATTATTACTAAACTTTCTGAGATCTTTCTACACATAACCTTTCAGGCAAATATCTAATAAAATGAGGCAAACAGACTGTTGTATCTGACCATAATCTACAATGCTGGACTTTTCTTCTTGCTCCTTTTGGCAGGTGAAGTCCTGTTATACTACAAATAAATATGCCTTTCTTTGTGCATCCAATAATATACTGATGATTCTAGCATCTGTACATCTCTAATTATGTTTTGTTTTTCAAAGAACTATATCCAAAGTACCAAATTGGCTTGCTCATCTTACAGCTTGTATGTTTCCTTTCCTTTTCTTTTTTTCTTTTGCAAACCCATTAGCTATCTAAATGGAATCCTACTTTAAACTTCAAAATATCTGTCATCATTTAGTGGTTTCTCACTTGTATTGTGTCAAATGTGTAGATAAGGAGGAGACAAAGGAGGCAAAGACTTACAAGGTTTTCTGCAGCACATCAATTTACATACATACAGGTTTACAGAGGGGTTTTTTGTCTAGTGTGGAGCCCCCTGGGCTTTTTAACTTCGTTTCTCACAAGACTGCACAAGGAAAAAGGTGTTCTGACTGACACCTATTAATTTCTTACTATTCAGAAAGTGTAGAGATAAAGCAGAAAAGAATCATTTCAGAATTCCTTATTACAGCGAACTAACAGTTTTATGAGTGTTAAATAGTGATATGGGCTTCACTCTGTTTTTTGGAAAAATAAGGAAATGTTGCTTAAGGTGCTTGGGAACACAGAAAGGAATATGACCAGGTGTTCTTTTCTGGCATGCCCCTCTTGTCTAATACTTTGTAGTGAAATAGTAAGTATAAAGAAGAAAAATTAATTGTCTAAATTTACAAGCAGTATCCTTTGGTGACCTCAGAAAACATAAAGCATTATTCTATTAAAATTGTGGTCTTTGTGTCTTGAATACTTTTCTCAAGATTTGGGATTCTTTTCCTATTCTGGAAGACTTATCCTTGGAAAGGCCAGTAGATATCAATGAGCAAGGCTTACCATCTTTCAAAAACTTGCTGCTAAACTATAAATGACTAGGACAATACTCAGAGAACCTGTGTCAGCTTTCTATAGCTGTGACAAAATACCAGAGAAAAACAATTTAAAAGGAGAAAAGTTCAGTTCATCATCGCAGAGGTTGTGGTCCATAGTTGGCTGTTTCCATTGCTATGGGCTCAAGGCAGGCAAAACATCAGCTGAAGGGTATGGTGGAGCAAAACTGCTTGTATCATGGTAACCAGGAAGCAGAAACAGCAGGACAGAGCCAGAATGAGGGACCAGGGATCAGATATAGTCCCCAAGATCACACCCATGACTGACATACACCCAGAGGGGTGCTTCACTAACCTAGGGACCTCTCAATCTAGTCAAATTGACAATCAAGCTTAAGTGTCACAGAACCCATTACATTTTCATTAAAAGAAAAATACACATATTAAAACTCTATTTAAAATTTCAGTCTCTTAAAACCATAATGATAAAAATTATCTGTAAATGACCAGATAATATTGCTCCCAAAAATTAAAAATTAAAATCATTGCTTTATGTCCTGAGGTGTTGAGCTGTGATAGTCTAGTGATAGTCTAGTTGTGGTGATTTGCTTGTAAAGATTGGTTCACTTTTTTTTTTTTTTTTTGTCATCCATAACAAGTGTGAAATCTGCCACACCTGAATGTGGAAAAGAGTCCCTGATTTAATGGCCAAAAGCTCACCTCTGGTAGTCCCATTTTTTTTTTTTTTTTTTGGTCATCCATAACAAGTGTGAAATCTGCCACACCTGAATGTGGAAAAGAGTCCCTGATTTAATGGCCAAAAGCTCACCTCTGGTAGTCCCACCAGATAAGATTCAGTCACCCACTGCATTGGAGAGTCTTCTAATTAAAAAGAGAAAAAACAATGAAGCAAGAAATGAATTCATTCACTATTTGGCTGAAATCGGGAGACAGCCAGTCTACAAATCTGTTCTCCCTGTGTTAACCAGTTTTAGGAGTATATAGTATATAGGAACAAAAGCAAGGAACCAACCAAGATGAATACTATATTATTCAGAGTTCCTGTTGCTGAAACACAATTCTCAATACTCACAACTTAAAGAACAGACTTAATTTAGCTCATGGTTTCAGGAGATGCAGTACATGGTCAGCAAGCAGTCTCCAAAACAGAAATGGCAGAAGGTTATGTTGGAGGAAAGCTGCTTTTTTCATGCAGGCCAAAAATCAGACAAACATAATAGTGCCAGAGAGGAAGAGGTGAGGACCAAATATATCAGCTGTGACTGACCTGGACATACTCAGAACTCTGCTTTATTAATCCCCTATGTGGCTCCCAAGCCAATAAAGTTGACACAATTAAGCTTAACTCCACACCTAGAGTATACACATGTAAACCCAATTTTGTGGGTGCACTTATGCTAGGTTGGGAGTTTTCTTTTCCCAGCATGAGAAGGAGCTGGGAAGAAAACAAAATAGCAGATTAGAATGACAGTATCTGGGTGCTTCTTTAAATCTTTCAACTTTTTAGGAGCCCCTGTTACAAAATGACATACAAATTTATTAATATGCACAAGTGCACAGGAGCCATACAAAACATGAAACTCAAAGAAAGGGCCAAATTGTTGAAGCTTGAAGATCCACTCCACAGAAAAGAGGGAAATGGAGTGGAAAAGGAGGGGCCATATGCAATTTTAGAGGAGTGAAGGATTTTTAGAAATAGGTGAGCCCAAAGAATTGACAGTGGCCTACGACATTTCTCTCAGCTAGAGGGGAGGAGCAGCCACAGGTTACCAGAAAGTGCAGAACTTCCCTCCCAACAAAAGTTGTCTTATTATGTAAATAATCTCTGAGGTAATCAATTGGAGCTGCTATCAGTAGAACAGATGAAAAATCGGTCTTGGTGTCTTGTCAGCCTTTATTCTCTTCTCTTTTCTGGTGATTAATCATTTCTATACTTGATGAACTTCCTAGGGATAAGGCTTAGCATAATTGCACATCTTTGGAAGATGTTTCCTCCATCCAACTAGCAAACTTCAGAAAGAGCATTTCCTTGGGTTTGGGGTAGAATAACAGGTACAAAAGGCCAAGAAAGTCCTACTTTTGGAGGCATCTTCTAAGGCCTTCCAGTTTCCTTTAATTCAAAAGTGCACACTATGTCAAATCACTGAACAATAGAGTATTGTTTTCTATCGCTTCTTGGCCTTTTGGCTAAGATCAAATGTAAAGTATCATTTTCTAAGCCTCAAGAGTACACGCATGTGCACGCGTGTGCACACACACAGACACTCTCTCTCTCTCTCTCTCTCTCTCTTCTTTCCTGTCTCCTCAGCTGACTGTATGATTAGTTCCACTGAGTCAAGGACTGGGTCTGTTTACCTCTGACTTTAATACCTAGTATAGTGTATAAGAAATAATAGACGCTCATTAAATATTTGTTATATGCCCCCATGGTTTTCAAGGAGATCCCCCTAAAGGGGAGATGGGAACCTCAACTCAACCAGGCAGCTTCTTAAATATGATTCCAGACAAGCGTTTCAGGATGTGTCAGAAGTATAGGCCAATGCATTAGACGAAGATGGTAAGATAAAAGAACGTCAGTGGTCTTCAGCATGAGGAGATAGGGCACAGCTCTGATGGAGATTATTAGACTGGCCCATTATCCAAAAAGAGGCCACTTTTTATAAAGTAACAAGAGGGGCTAGGGTCTACTGGATCATTTTCTCAGTTCTGGTTTCTAAGATAGTTCGGAGCTGGGTGTGATGGTGCACACCTGTAATCCCAGCACTCAGGAGGCTGAGGCAGAAGGATTGCTGCAAGTTTGAGGCCAGTCTGAACTACATAGCAAGACCCTGTCTTAGAAAATATAAAAAAAAGATACCTCTGGACAAACTCTTACATCCTGGGGGGCAATCTTGTCTCCAGGAGATTATTGTTTAATCTTGGGGCAGTCTCTGTTTGGGGAGGTTCTGCTGGAATCCAAGGTGAGCAAGGTCCAGAGCAACCCCTGGAGACATGCAGATGCTCACTGATAGCTCAATGTCCCTGAAAATCCCTTATCTTGATGTTCTCAGTCTTCAAGGTAGATGAGATAGATTATTTAAATTTAGGATTAATTAACCTTGGATTGCCAGTTTGTAGACAGATTCTTCCTACATGATTAAAATGCCTATGTACTGAGAAGGAATCTGACCCAAATTTTTAAGTTAATAAAGGAGACATATAAAATGAAGGTCCAGGGCCAGGGATTTAGCTCAGTGGTTCGGTGGCCTGCCTCGCAAGTGCAAGGACCTGAGTTCAATCCCCAGTACCAAAAAATAAAAATAAAAATAAAATAAAATGAAGGCCAAGCTTTGTTCTGCTTTTAAATTCTGCATTTTAGGCATCTAAAAGCCCAAGGGAAGGCTCACTTTTTTTTTTAAGCCAAAGTAGAGTTTATATCCCTGACTGCCTCAGAAGAAAACACAAATGAGTGATAGATTAATGCTTTTTGTTGTTGTTGTTTTTCTTTTTTAATTTTAATTTTTTAAAAAATTGTCCCCATTAAGTTTATTGGTAGATTTAAAGCAAACAATACAGTTACATCATTGGGATCTTGTACCTTTACATGATGTATCTTGGTTCTTATTTTTTCCCCATACCCCTGCCCTCCCTTCACCCCCTTCAACCTTCCCTATTTACAAAGACTTTGTTTCCATTTTTTCGCTTTTTTTACATTTTTTCCTTTAATGACCAACAGACTAAGGACCCAGGAGTTTGTTCTCTGTCCCGGTGGTGGTCTTTCCCTCAGAGGGACGGATGGATGGATAGATGGACGGTTACTTCCTTAGGGTTGCATCACTTCACATCCCTCTCCAACAAGTACATAGAAACCCCTTAGCATTGTTGTCTCATCCTCTCTCTAATTGTAATTTTCTTATCTTTGCCATTTTTCAAAGGCAGAAAATTCTTACTGGTTTTAACTTATACAGCTTGATAAATCGAGACATATGTTACCAAAAACAACAGTGCACGGAAATCTTTTCATCATGTAGGAAATCTGAGGCCTCCTTTAGGTTGTGTTGACTGATCTTGGGAAATTGTCAAAAGTGAAAACTGCTTGAAATGTGTTTTTTAAAGACTTTGACATTTGCTTTTCTAGACTACATTTTAAGTTGCAATTATAAAGGAGGGAAAAAGTAACTCTCTCACACCTTCTGAGTTCTTCTTTGGAACTGATCCCTGTAATAAAATACAGATTAACAAGAAAAAAAAAAACTAACAGAAGATTATGAACATGTGTATCTCATGTATACATGGGCAATACCCAGAAAAATGAACAAATCTTCAAGAGGTGGTTTTGAAGTTGCCATCTTCAGCAAGAGTAGGATAAGTACTGGGGAGACTGATTATGGGCAAGTGACCAGGAAAAGCACAGTAAATGAGGGTAACTTTTGTCATGCAGCCTTAAACCTGTCTCCTCCACTGGTAATAGGCTTCTAGAGAATTAGTGTCTTCCTTCTCTTCTTGGTGGAAGGAAGGGACACCCTTACACTTACAAACAGGTAATCTCAACTGTTTTTTAGAGCTTCTTCTGCAGCTGCTGTTTCTCAAAATAAATTTTATGCTGAAGAGACATATTCAGAGATGGTATATTCCAGTCTCCTACACAGCCTTTAATGAAACAGTAGGAAAGCAGATTTATTTATCTGGCTCTCAGCAGATTTGCCCATATGTGCTGTACTCTCGGGGCCATCGTGTAACTTAATTATATAAAAACATCATTACCATCCACTCACCTTTATTGAACAATGTCAAACATTCAAGAAGGCATTCCCGAGACTGAGCGTTCTCAGTGTAATGCACCCCCAAAGAGACAAGCAGTAAGATCACCTGCTCAGAATACAGGAATTCTGTGTTTGAACCCATGCTGTCCCATGTATGAATTGAATGACTATGGACAAGCAACTTAATCTCTCTAAACCTTGATGATTTTGTCCCTTTTAAATGATTGGGATTCTTGGGCTGGGTATGTAGCTCAGTGATGCAGTGCTCGCCTCAAATGTGTGAGGCCCTGGTCTCTCTCTCTCTCTCTCTCTCTCTCTCTCTTTCTCTCTCTCTCTCTCTTTTTTCTCTCTCTCTCTCTCTCTCTCTCTCTCTCTCTCTCTCTCTCTCTCTCTCACACACACACACACACACACACACTCAATGGGGTTCTCATAAGACAACATTTACAGAATAACAAGTATATCCCAGTCAAGGACATAATTTCTGATATGGGTATTTGACACAGGATGACTTCTTGGACTATACGTATAAAGAATTCCTATAAATAATAACATAAAAAGCTGATAACACAGTTTTCTAAAACCAGGCAAAATATTTGAACAATCACTTCACGAAAGAAAGTACATAGCCAGTACATAGCATGGCACCCCTGAGCTAAATCCCCAGCCTGAAAAAGGAATTTTTAAGACACATAATTGAGTAGGAGAAAGAGATTTACTAGACAAAAATTTAAAAGTACACACTCAGAAAAAATAGAATGTGGACTTTCAAGAGAGACAGGATGTATTTATGCGGTCTTGGAAGTGTCCTCAGGTAGGGGATCCGGGGAATGTATTCCTGTGTCTGTGGTGATGCCCATGTGGCTGGCTATGTCAGAATGCAAACCCTTTACCAATGCCTACGGCTGAGATACCCTGCCTGCTTAAGAGGACATTTTCTTGAGGTTGGAGATCAGCAGGAGAAAGTGCAATTTACAAGCAAAAAGCACCAGCCCAGGCTTATTGTGTCTTTAAGCCTCCCGGGGATTTTTTTAGAGTGGTTTCCGGCAAGGTAAAAGGTCTTAGGTAACTTTTGTGTCCTGAAGCTGTAGTTTTTTCTTACAAGTACAGTTTTTAGATTATTTCATTGTGTCCTTTCTACCTATCTTTTTTTCCTACCTTATCTCAATACCAATACTAGAGAGGATATGGAATAACTGGAATTCTCATATGCTGCTGACAGAAATATAAACTGCTACAAGCATTCTGGAAAACTGTTGTCAGAATATAGTAAAAGTAGATACATGAATATCTTGTGGCCTAGTGATTCTACTATGCATATATACTTAACATAAATGAGTATTTTTGTCTACCAAAGAGCATATAACGGAATATTCATAGTTATAATTATTCCAAATAGTCAAAAACTGAAAATATTTCAGATGTTCATCAATAACAAAAAGATAAATTTGGCATAGACATGCAGTGGAATATTATTCAGCTGTAAAAACATCCTTTTGTATGTAATAGCATGGACAGATCTCGGTGACATAATACTGCACAAAAGAAGCCACACTCGGGTCAGGGATTTAGCTCAGTGGTTCTGCCACCTGCCTTGCAAGCACAAGGTCCTGAGTTCAATCCCTGCTACAAAAAAAAAAAAAAATGGAAGGAGGAGGAGAAGCCAAACTCAGAATAACAGTGTATGGTTCCCTCTAGATGAGGTTTTAAACAGCTAAAACTGATCTCAGTTGATAGAGGTTAAGAATGCTGTGTATATTTGGATATATAGTGACCATCTTACCAGCCGATTAAGGGTTCAAGTGAGCCTCTTGGAGTGGCGGAAATATTCTATATTTTGATAGGTGTTATGTTTATACAAAGTTATTCATAGTAGAAGTTCATAAAATTTATAGACTGCACAGTATATGGATTACACGTGAATTGAAAACAATAAAAAAGTGTACATAATAAGTTTCTGCTTCACTAAAGTGTGTGAAAAATTAGTGAGATAACAAGTTATGTTGGGCTCAAAGATGATTTAAATTTTTTCAGACTTTGTCTGATTTTTTAACATTTCCTACATAAACATGAATTTATCATGCACAGTAATATGTATCTGTCACTAAGCCATTGAAATCTAGTTAGCAAAAAGCTTGTATTTAATAAAATTTAACTCAGGAATAAATGTTGAAGTAGAATAATAAAACCCTGGCATAGCTTTCAAAGTGCTAATTCAGAATGTAAGACCTGCGCTGTAGGTAGAATGTCATTTTGATTGCTTTAAAAATTTAGAACTGTATGGGGGTGGGGCGTGGCTTCCATCTACCAAGAGGATCCGCTTCTTAAAACTGCTTCCCGAACTTCCGGCTCCTTTTCATCCTCTGTGCTAGTGTCTCAGCCCTCTGAAGTGCTGTTTAAGCAAACAGTGCAAAGTATGATGAGTAAGGTCGATTAATTGGAGCTGAGTTTTTGAAGTAAAAGATAAGGGTGACAAATACGGAATACTGAATTTCTTTGCATGGTGTATCAACCGAATATGAAAACAGCCTCGAAAAGAAGGGTTTTCAAATGTTTTAAAAAGTGTGGAGCCTCTCAAGGAGGCTACTTTGAAGAAATAAATATATTCACTTGAATGCATAAATTATGGATTGTTGTTACAAAGGGCAATTCTGATGGAGCTGAGCAAACTTTGCTTCAATGTCCTGTAGGATAAAACCTTAAACAAGGTGTTTACATAATCAGGAAATGATTAAGACAGTCAGAAGCCCTGCTAATTAACATTAGTTGAGGGAATACTTGAAAATGGAATTTATGTTAACTAGAAGTTTCCAGATGACATGCATCTTTATTAAAAGAAACAGAAGTAAACAACACATTAATTAAATTTCTAAATATATAAAATAAGGAGGCTTTTAAAATGCCATTAAGGGAAGAGAAATAATATAGTGGATTTTTATCAAAATATCAAACCATTGATAGGAGAAATAATACAATTAGGCTTTGAAGTTTATAAGATTACACATCCAGAAAGAATGTCACAATTTAATATATAAATGCATCAATGGCCTTCCTGACTTTATATTTTTTTATCTGCTTTATTGACTCCCTTGTCCCGTAACCGGATTCCCTAAATATGCTGAAACCATTTACACATTTTCAAAGTCAGAAATTTTTCTCTAATACTCTTAAAGGTAAGGACTCTACCTATTTAGCTGGTTGTGGTGGCACATACCTGTAATCCCAACACACTGGGAGGCTGAGGCAGGACAGTCAAAAAGTTCAAGCTCAGTCTGGGCAATTTAGTGAGCTAATAACACTCTGTCTCAAAAACATAAAAAGGTCTGGGGAGGGAGCTCAGTAGAGAGGCCCTGGGTTCAATGTTTAATATTACAAAATAATTAGAGAGATAGACAAGACTAACCTATTTGGCGGAAGACAATTAGAACAATTTATCGAAATTTGAGATCATGTGAAGTACACTGGACCTCTCAATATGTTTTGAAAATGAAATGCCAATGCCTAGCATATATTGTAACCGATCTGTGACACTCCTTGCCGGTGACATGGGTGACTTTTACAGTACGGTGCCCCATAGCCCTGTTGCCAGCTCTGTGCTGCGCTGTGACGCCCCGAGATTCCTAACCCCCACGCGTGTCCTCCGGTTCTGCTTCAAACCGTTTACTTCCCACGCCTTGTCACCCCTGTTCTGTGTTTATCTAAATCCGACCTTCACAACCGTCAAACTGCTATTTCCTTAATGAAAAACAGCCCTTTCTTCCCAAGCAGAAGTGATCGTTTTCTGCTCTATGCTCTCGTGCTGCTCACTAGTGCTATCATAAATTAAAGGCTCTGAATGGCTGGCTCATTTCCCCTGCTCAAGTGCAGCTCCGTAAACATCTACGCCTGCTTTGCCTACCATTCTCTTCAGGGCCTAGCACGTCGCCAGCATTAACATCATGTTAATATGAGTTGTAGTGAATACATTACCTTTCTAAAAAGGAAATCTGTTTCATTTTTCTAAAGCTATGGAAGAAAACATAATTTTATACATCTTTTCAATATAACCTGAATCAAATAGTTTTTGAACAAGACAAATATTTTCCTTTAAGGCAAATATGCTTAAAAACCAAACTGCGATGTAAAACAAAGCAATAGCTGTTTCATGTCTGGGCTGACTGTGGTGTGCTTTTGTAATATTAATGATACATTAAGTTCCCCTTTTCGTGCTAGAAAATTCATGCCCCACATGGTGATCGTTTAGAGAAAACATCATGCTCATTTGCCACCTACTGATGTGGAGGACATTATTTAACTTTGATGAACTTCAGTTCCCTCATCTTTAAGAGAAGAAATACTATTTGCAGCCTGACCTATTCCGCAAGTTTACTTTGACAGATAATAATACATGGAATAGCATTTTGTAAACTGTAAAATTCTGTACAAATATAAGCTATGTGAGGAACATTAATATTAGGGAGGGTATGGTAGTAATAAGAGTGAGTAAATAACTGACATAGGTCAGATTTTTCCAGTCAAATTTATATGAAATGTTATAGGAAATGCTGGATGCAATGAAGGATTTTGGTATGCAGTAATTTAAGTTCCCATCACAAGAAACTGAGTAATCCCAAAGGGCAAGTATGAAGATTACTGAATTACTTTGCTGCTTTATGAGTTGCATATGAGCAAATTCAATCTAGGAGATCCTTACAGATGGAAGAGTTCCAAACCTAAAATAATCTCCAATCTAATTTATTGACTATTACCAATTAGGAAGAATGGTTCTGTTTTCTTCTCTCATACTGCTCAGGTCAGGTCAGCTTAATAAAAGTCTAAGACCTTTTCCATCAGACTTAATATCGTCCTGCAGGTTGGTTTTTTTTTTTTTTTTTTT
>NW_022900938.1:17086031-17140091 GCF_012274545.1 Fukomys damarensis
TTTTTTTTTTTTTTTTTTTTTTTTGGTACCGGGGATTGAACTCTGGTCTTTGCGCTTGCAAGGCAGGGCACCAAACCGCTGAGCTAAATCCCCAGCCGGCCCTCTCCTGCAGGTTTTAGTATACTTGCTGAAAAGGAACATAGAATGTAGGACCCTATGATGACACTCAGACCTCGAATCCCTCTTTATCACTCTTACTGTGTCTAATCTTAACATACCTCGATGGCTCCAGCTCAAGCAAAAGAGATGGACCTTGACCGCTGATCTCCAAATTGTGAGGCTTTTCAAAGTATTATTAAAAATAGGATCTCCAGGCCAGATGTGATGGCACACGCCTGTAATCCCAGCACTTGGGAGGCCGAGGCAGGAGGATCACTGTGAGTTCAAGACCAGCCTGGAATACACAGTGAGTTCCAGGTCAGTCTCAACTGCATAGTGAGACCCTGTCTCAAAAGCAAAACAAAAAATAGGATCTCTCACCATTTCTGAGTCCTGAAAGCCTTGGTTTGCTCACATGCAGACTCTTGTAATGCAAACGTAGAAACACAACACTACTATTTTCGGGTCACTCCTTCCCTCTTGGTCATCTAAGCCTATGGCACGTAGTTCTGAATTAGCTAGAGCAATTAACAACTATATTTTCAGTCTGAATTCCCTTTTCTCTTAATGAGAGTTAATCAGCATATCTATAGACATTTTCTAAGAGTACTGACACTACTAGAATTAAGTGTGGGGTGGATTTTGCTGTTGCCTACAATGCTCGGGTTTCTTTCCCAAAAGAGTCCCTGAGTGAGCCTGTCTTGAATAGTAAATGAACTCCAGATTCCGTGAAAGTCACTCTGACCCCTCATAGCCTGCACATAGGCCTCAAGGATTATAAGCATTCATATCTACATGATCAAAATGCTGAAATATCTTTAGGTGATTTGGCTAATTTTCATATTATACTTATGATTGATGTCATTATTGAAAACGTTTTATTTAGACTGGCAGTGATTAACAAGTATAATGTATACAACCCTTGTCCCTTATTTTTTGGCTAAATTTCATTGCCATTCAAAGAACAGCAAAAACTTGACTAATCATAATGAAAATGAACCACATTTCTTCCCTCTCCTCCACCCTAGAACCCAAAGTTAAAAATTTTAACCTGAAGTAAAAATTAAACTTTAACTTTCTATCCATGTCATAATTAAAACACGAGGCCAGGTGTGGTAGCGTATGCCTGTAATCCCAGCACTTGGGAGGCTGAGCCAAGAGGATCGCTGTGAGTTCGAGACAAGCCTGGGCTACATAGTGAGTTCCAGGTCAGTCTCAACATATAGTGAGACCCTGTCTCAAAAAAGAAAGAAATTAAAACACGAGTGGCCCAGCGAGAATAACATCAGCTAATGCCTTCCTTCATGTTACCATCATCTCGTGTAGGGGTAGCTGATTTTTGTATTAAAGCCTTCTCTAGAGCATGGCTTATAACGTAAGGATACCAGACAGAAAATTGCCTGCTTTAAGGAAGAGAACGAAGTTCTTCCTTCATGAGTCACCATGATCTTGAAGTGACCTAATATGGAAACCGATGGCTTGGGATTCTGTTTAAATCCAGCTTTATGAAGTAAAATCTGTGCTAGTGTAAAAATTGTATCAGTGAGTCTTTCTATTTAAGATAGAAGTCAATTTTCTATTTTAATTCCTTTACGGTGATTCATCTGTGTTTGTGTGATAATAAGGCATTAACAGTATCTCTGTGTCTTCCTTAGAAGATAAAGGGAAATTAAAAGCCAACAGTCCCAGTCAGCCAGCAGGCTCCGAAGGTGGCTCGTTGCTCCTCAAACCTGGCACAGCTGCCCTGCCACCTGCAGCAGCCACTTCACCCTCCAAGAGTACAAATGGAGCTCCTGGGGCCATTGCTGAATCAGAAGAAGAAAAAGCCAAAAAATTGCTTTATTGTTCACTATGCAAAGTGGCTGTGAACTCCCTGTCACAGCTAGAGGCACACAATACAGGTAAGCCACTATCTTTTGAATCTAAATAACTTTTACAACAAAACCCAACTTTTCCCATTAGTATATCACATCTATTGTTCAGAAATTGTTTGTTCAATGTCTTCTCTACCCTTTTGATCCAAAGGAATGTTTTAGAAAAATATGATCCTAATGACTTTGGAAACAAGCAAAGCAAAAGCAGGTTGGAGATAAAACTTGCTCTATTTATTTTCTCAAAGGCATCTAATACTTGGTAAAACTCATTTTACATTTTGATGAAGTATAAGAAATGAACACAAAACTTTCTGCACAATATTGTTACATACTTATAAGAGGAAAAAATGAAAACAACTTAAAAATCCATCAGTAGAGAAATATTGAATAAATTACAGTGGCCCAATGTGATAGAGTACATTACCCAGCCATTAAAATGTAATGATAAGAAAATATGAACTTGATTTGATATTCGAAGATTTCAGATTTTTATTTATCATAATCCCAATTTTAAAATATATTTTTACTATGCAAAAAACAAAGAGCTGGGTGACAGTGGTTACTTTGGGTAGTGAAAAATCTAGGAATCCCTTATTTTCTTAGGCTCCTTTATGTTTTCCATACTTTATTATATACTCTTACGTTGTTCCATTTTTTACCATAAAAGTATGTTAAATGTATAATCAGTGCTAAAGTGATCCTAACCAGCATTGGGAACTTCAGCCCAAAGACAAACCTCTCAAGCCTAATACAACAGGGAATTTCCTACAGCTCTAAGCAGCCATGCAAAGTATGTCTCTTCCCATCCTAGGGTCTAAACACAAGACCATGGTTGAGGCTCGCAATGGAGCTGGTCCAATTAAGTCCTACCCTAGACCAGGATCGAGATTAAAGACGCAGAATGGCAGTAAGGGGTCAGGACTCCAGAACAAGACGTTTCATTGTGAAATCTGTGATGTTCACGTTAATTCCGAAATTCAACTCAAACAGGTAATGTATCCTGGATTCGTGTACCCTGTTGTTTGGGGCCACCCTTCTACTGTCAGTAATCTCCTCATCCGTGAAATGGTTTTCACTGTGCTCCCCACTGAATTTTCTAACCTTTAGAGGATGCATAACGTACAAATGCTGTGTGGAAAGGGGAGTCAGTAGCCAACATTCTAGCATGCATTACTGTCTATGTTGGGTTCTAGGCTAGGTGTCAGAGAGCATGGTGCATATAGTCCAGCAGGAGCCAGTCTGTCAAGAACCCAAATCTGCTTAGGGAAACAGACTTGTCTTTAAAAGGGGTGATACCGAGCAAATTCTGGTAAGGGCTGTGGAGCAAAGGAGGATGGAAACATTACAGTCAAGTGGTAGCAAGTCTTAATTGAGAAGTCCTAAAGATTTTACCCAAACCATATTTGAACAGAGGACCTAGAGCTGAGAATGAAGAAACCAGCTACCTCTGTGTAGGAAATACATTCACGACTCAGCTAACTCCTCAAACTTTTTTCAGCACATTTCTAGCCGAAGGCATAAAGACCGAGTTGCAGGGAAACCCCTGAAGCCGAAATACAGCCCATACAACAAACTCCAGCGGAGCCCCAGCATTCTAGCAGTAAGTTTACCTCATCTGCTCACCTGCTTTGTGGGGCCAACTTGCTGAGTTGGACATGGGCTTTCCAGAGAGCTTATGAACTAATGATCATGAAAAGTTGTACACTGATTGCCTAGTCATTAACATTATACAAGAGATTGAACCCATGGCCTTCACATGAAGCTACATTCCCAGGTCCTTTTATTATTTTTTATTTTTGAGACAGTTACGCCATTGCCCCAGCTGGGCTCGAACTTGAGATTCTTCTGTCTTAGCCTCTCACAGTGCTGGGATTACATGTATACCTTATTTTTCTCATTTTTAACTTTTTGCCATGCTAGGACTTGAAACCGTGGCCTCACACATGTTAAGCAAGTGCTCTACCACTGAGTTACATGCTAAAGTCACAACCTAAAAGCTGTGAATTTAAATAGCCCTCATTGGTGGAAATTTTAGAATGAACTTCTGAGTTTGTGCTATAGGACACCTTGAACAAAGCTTCCTTAGAAAAGGGAAACTGAACCTCTTTAAAAGCTAACACCTGACTCTTTTACCAAGACCTTGTCAAAAAACTTTCTTAACCGTGTTAAAAAAAAATAAAGCTGGGCATGGTGGTGGCTGCTTATACTCCTAGCCACTTGAGAGGCTGCGGCATTAAGATCCTGGGTTTGAGGCCATGTGAACCTGAGGGAAGTGGTTTCATGAAAGCAAAAATCTATTCACTGAATTTAATATCTTCCTGTTTTCCAGCTTGTGGGCGAGCATGTGTGTGCAACATGTATTTGTATTGCTCTTTCTATTCTATAGCAGGCATGCTGGTAATGAGCCTGTTTTACTTGGTCTCAATATGCACTGTTTTCAGTTTCTTAGCAAAAAATCCTAGAGACTTCAGCAATAGGTGTCACATAAATGGCCAGACGTATGGATTTCAGTCTCCCTGGGACTTTGCCCAGCATAATGTTCAGTCTGAGAGGAGGCTGGATTGGGCAGCTGGAGGCAAGGTGATGCTGAGATTACCTTCCAGGGCCTCCTCCTGATGCTGCCAGCAGGTAGTACCTGCAGTGAGCAAATCCAGCTTGCACAGCTCCTCCTGATTGCAAAGAGAGAAATTAAAGATTGATTTCTTACTTTCCAGGAAGATTCTGCTCAGGGATTCCTTTAAGTAGAGAAACTTTCTAGCCTACTTATAGCTATTCTCTGCAACAGAAACTCTATTTAGCTGCAGTTTCTCAGGGAATACTGTAGGAGCAATAGAAATTGACTTTGTTTTTTTGACTCTGTGGGTCCCTTCCTAAAGCCCAGCTACCTAACCTCAATGCAATTTATCTAAAAGAAGTGAAAGGACGGGTTATGCTTCTCCAAAACAAAAGCACAAAAACCTCTCCCTAGGCCACGTGCCAGTTTAAGTCTGAATCTTGAGCTCCGCTGCCTAAACGGGAGCCAGCAGATGTATCTTACTCTTGCTAAGTACGTTTGTGTCTTCTTAGGGAGACTTCCTAGGCCGTAGGAACCAGGATCAAAGATCAAAAAAGAGCTGAAATGGAAAGAAATCAAAGTAAAGCTATGCTGAGAGCCACTGAAGCCAGCTTCGTGAATATAATCACTTCTGGACTTCTGACAGCTTTTTTTTTTATTATTTAAAAAAGCTTGTTAATGCTAATATATTTTACCTATGGAAATATATCTGTAGTACTGTTATTCCAAAACAACATCCTCGCCAAACTCCTGGTTTTTCTCCCTCCATTAGGCAAAACTTGCATTCCAGAAAGATATGATGAAGCCTTTGGCCCCGGCTTTCCTGTCCTCACCCCTGGCAGCTGCGGCCGCCGTGTCCTCTGCGCTGTCACTGCCACCCCGGCCGTCTGCGTCGCTGTTCCAGGCTCCAGCCATCCCCCCAGCTCTCCTGAGGCCGGGGCACGGGCCCATCCGCGCCACCCCCGCCTCCATCCTCTTCGCCCCTTACTGACTTCTGCAAACCCCAAGACAATCCAGGCCAGTAGGAACGCTGAGAAGAAAAACGTAAAGGATTGCAGCAGTGTGAGCATTTCGGGTTGCAGTAAGTACCCCACACGCACCCACAAAATGCAGCCTGCCTTCCTGAACCCCAACTCCAAAGAAAAACCAATCGCTAGATTCCAGAGTGCTTTAATGGACCGCTCCTGTCATTTAGGAATGTGAGCAGTAGGCTTTACCTCCTGGTTCCCCTCTCGCCTACCCCACTCAATTGGTCAGAAAAAAAATCAATCTCTATTTTCCCATGGATGTGATCTGGCTTAGAAAATACGGAATATTTTCCTGACAGACTTGAAAACTGGGATCTTCCTCAGATGTCTGTAAATAACTCTGGAATCCAACCGGGCATATTCTAGTGTGGAACAATATAGAACACAAGTGCTTACTTGTGGAAACCATTTACCAATGGATCACGACGTTTTCTTTTTGGTGTACTGTTGTTGACAGGGATTGTGTACTGTTTTAGACCCAAGTATTGTTGTATCCTGTGTAGTACTAGATCGTATCTCTCGTCGGAAGTCAGCATTTTTAGTTGCTGTGTAAATGTTAGGAAGCAAAGTAGCTTTGAATTTTCTCTTTACGAGAACAAAAGATAATGTATTTTCTTTATTTCGCATTTTATTTGGAGATATTTAAACAAAATAGAAAGCCATATACCATAGCTATAATTACTACCTTTTCGCTACTTTTGTTTAACTTATTTTGTAGCCTATTCACCAGTTTGAGTTGCTAAGCAAATACAAACACAAAAAGAGCGTCCTCAGTCACACATTTTCGCACCTCCTGTGCATTCTGCAAGAACACAATGAATCCCTGTGTTTCTACATCATTATTTCCATTTTAACCTGTTTTTATTTGTAATGACGCTACATGATTTTGTGGCTCCCTAATGCAATAATGTACAGAAGATATAAAATTTATAATTGAACCATTTGTCTTTCTGTTTGCGGACAGTATCGCAGGTCATGCTCCCCTGCCCCCCTTTTTAGGCTGATGTCAACAAGACTGGAATGTTTGTGCTGTCAGGGGCAAGTGGTAATCATAAAACAACAGAATAGAGCTATCTCTTTTAGAGCACCTATATCTGCAACCTGTAAATGGTAAAATGTCTGTGTATTTTTTTAAATGTACCTTTTCAATAAAAGCACGAAAAATAAAAATCGGTTTATATTTTCAGTGTTATTTTCTCCCGAGACTCCTCCAATCTGAAATCACCTGACGAAGGATCGTTATCGTTAGTAGGTACAAAGATTGCTTCTTACATATTTAGCGTTTTTAGATTGTATTTGTTGCATATTTATTTGTCATGTTTATGCATTACCATTTACAGCATTTGCATGAGGTGAAACTTTACTGTTCTCTGAATCTCTAAACCAAGCAAAGTGGTAAGTTTGCCTAAAATCATGGTAGCAGCCTGTTAAAAATTGTGATTCTGATTTCTTTAAACTCACTATAGGTCCTCCATCCAAATCCCTAGCTCATCTTTTCTTGGTGTCTGTGACATTTATGGTCTCTTCTTAGAGGATTTAACCACACCACTCCCTTTTCATCTTCTCCAATCAACACATCTTTCTTTTCTTTCCCTCATTCTACTACTTGTTAAGTATAAAGATCAATAATACATCAGTGCTTATTCTGGTGATCTGGTGAACAAATGACTCTAAATTTAGTGGCTTAAAATAACTACCTTTTATGACGTCAGGATTTCATGGGCCAGGAATTCCATCAGGGTTTGGCTGTGCTTTTCTGTTCCCTGAGGCATCAACAGAGTTCCACCACCACCACCACCACCACCACCACCCCCCGGGCTGGCAGGTGGGCTGGGCTGGAGGGCTGATTGGTATCCTCACATGGTGCCCAGGGGGCATGGCTAGAAGGTTGGATTCAGCTGGACCAGCCTATCCACAGCAGACACGTGGCCTCCCCCAAGTCTTCCTTTGTCATCTTGGGACTGTGAGTTTTAAGAGGCTGGAACTCAAGGGCCTTTTATGAAATAGTCTGAAAACTCCTGGAGTGTCACTTAGCCTATATTCTGCTGTTTAAAAGAGTCACTAAGACCCATCTAGATTTAAGGGACGGTACTTAGACTTCACTTCAAAATGTTAAGAAAAGCAAAGAACTTACACCATCACTGATCTATACTATATCGTTGTAGAATTTTGAGAGGAGTGATAACAATACTTACAGATTCCCTTTCTCATCTTAAGACCAAACACTCTGTTTTTGAAATTGAAAACTGAATTGCTGCAGAATTTATATAATCTTTTTTTTTTAAAAAGTCATCAAGGCTAGTCAATGGCAGTTTAGCTGTGATGCACAGTGATATATCTCCCCCATCAATGGATTTATCCAAATGTACGAAAATTGTTGGACTTCATATATTCAAGTTTGTAACAGGTTTCTTTTAGAGTGTAATAGATCCCAGTCTCACTTTCTGAATTTAGGTTTGTTTTAAATCTGATGCAGTTGAACTGTAACCAGTATCAGTTAAACTTACTGTGGGGTGGAAATTTGAGACATGATTTGTACACATGCTCTGAAGGGGTGATGTTTTAGTTAACACGTTGGAGAGCTTTTTATTTTTATGGACTTCAGCGGCAATTATATTTGATTTATCTTGCCTTGTCCTGTGTCTCAGTGAAGCTTACTGCAATCTTCAAATATTTTCAAATGTCAATATTTAATAGACTTAGAAATTTACTCATTAGATTCATAGAATTAAGATTTTTTTTAAAAAATCACCTCAGGGACAAAGTACAAAAGGATAGCAATTAATTAAGATGAAATGCCTCCAGAAGGAGCCATGAGTAGCTACAAGCCATGATTTATGCAACACTATTAAACAGATATATCTTATCATCTACCCTGATCTGAGGTGTCTGAGTGATGGACTCCAAAGGATACACATGCATCTTTGAACTAATCCCCTTCCCAGGCCATTCACAATGGAGAAGACTGCCACAGTACTCCACTTCGTGTGGGTTTAAAAACATGCTGCTTCCTCTGACATAATCCGGCTATGGTATTGGTAAAATCTGAAACCCACTCTCACGTAGGGTGACCAGATAAAATTTAAACTAGTCGGTTAAATTTGAATTTCAAATAAAATAGTAATGACTGTTTAGTGTAACATTCATCTTAATAATTTTTTTTTTTTTGGTAGTGGGTATCGAACTCAGGTCCTCGTGCTTGCCAGGCAGGTGGCAGAACCACTGAGCTAAATTCCCGGCCCTCATCTTAATAATTTTTGCATGAGATTGCATTTGATATAAGTATATCCCATAAATAAGTACACAGTGTTTGGACTACACTAATACTAAAAGGTTACTTGTTTATCTGAACTTCAAGTTTAGGTGGATATCCTCTGATTTTATTTCTTAGCTGGCAACTCTTTTCTCAGGAGAATTCCTCTTCATCTCAGGTACCACGATGCTTCAGAAAAGAAGTTCCCTCTTGGGTATTAACAACTAAATAATGAGTTTTTAAAGGCACATTGTGAATTACTCTCACAGGCAGAGGAAGTCGCAGTAAGTAAAAGTCAATGATATTTTGACAATGACTAAGACCAGGACAGGAGGAAATGTAGGTTCGGATACCTTCATTTAAAGTTACATTGATGCTTTTTTTTAACAAAATTAAATTATTGGAAAAAGCAACAAAATCTTCTGTACCCAAATACCACCTCTGATTTCTTCTCCATCCTAAGAGAATTCTCACTTTCCAGAGATACAGTCGTATAGAATTTTTCTCTTGGAGAGTAACTTTAAAGAAAACTACACTATAGTTAATGCCTAGAAGAAATGAACCAAGGGTGTTCCCACAAGCCCTCGGGGCAGGTGGCACGGAGCATACAGAGGAGAAAGAGCTGCCAGCATCACATGCTAAGACTCACAAAGGACATCTAAAGGAGACTCACTAAAGAGAACGAGCATGGGGATATTTTGGGAAATGGGCACCCACTGTCTTAAGGTGCTATAGGAAAGGGAGATCGTGGTGGGGAAGACATTGTTAGGAGCATGGCGGTAGGCAAGACTGAAGCGAGCGCGAAGATATACAGCCTTCGGAAGCACAGACATCTTGAGGCCAAAGGATTTCACTTCACCTCTGTACATGTACAGCGCGGATCTTGGCCTCTCTTCATAGCATTGCTTCCATCAGATGCTTGTTTTGTTAAAATGATGGCCTTTCATATCATCAGAGGTAACATAGGCTCTTTAGGAAAACACCAGTTCTTGTACCTTGGGAGAAGCAGTGTAATGCAAGAGCACATTCCACTGGGGACGCTCATCTCTGCCTCCTTCCTTCCTCCAACTAATTAACTCTGTAGGGGAATCATCGGGTGCCTATGGTGCAGGTTCTCAGCCACTATGGAGTGTGACTAGGGAATTGCCCTGATTTCTTTGGCTAAAATTTCCAAAGCCAGAGTGACGATATAATGTTTTCTTTTACTCTTAGCTAAGTGCTTAAAATGCATCAAACCTCTGGTTGTCAGATAGAATTTCTTCTGTAGGAATAATGGAAATATCTTTGTGTCACTTTCTGTAGTTTAAGAAGTCACTTATCTACAGATGATTGGACAGGCTTGCCACTAAGCTTTCCATGTTTATTATAGTGAAATAGCAAAATTAAGAAAGGAGAATTATGTAAGAATAATACAATGTCCTTAAAAGACCTGAATTTAAATCTTGATCATGTCCTATGCACATTATTAGCTCCATGATTTTATAACAGAAAAAAAATTTATGTCATTTTCCTAAACTCTGTTTTTCACATATATAAAACAGATACAATGGTATCCAACTTAAAGAATTGTTCTAATAAGCAATAAAATTCAACAGAAGAAAATGTTTTTGTAAATTATAGAATGCTATATGAATTTTGACAATAAATGAATAAAATCAGTATTTTTTCTCATTTTAAATTTCTACATTTTAAGATGCTTTCAAATTAGCCAATTTTGTCTTTAGTGATCAAGACTCACAGGAAAGTACCTCTGTAATGAAGAATAGCAAATTCACTAATTGTAATTTTATGCTCCTATTCTCAAAGATCTAATTCAAATAGAGGTAATATTCAGATAATGGGCCAATATGTCACAAGTAGTTCTGAATTTTCTTTTAGTCCATGTAAGAAAAACAGAATCTCAAATTGAAATGAAACCATAATGTTTTTACATTGTAAATGAAAATAACCTGGAGGAGTGCAAGTTTGAGGCCAGCCTGGGCAACTTAGCAAGACCCTGTCTCAAAATAAAATAGAACAGGCTAGGGAGGTAAATGAGTGGTAAAGCACTTGCTCTGAGTTCAATCCCCAGTACTGGGGCAGGGACTGGGAGACATATCATGTTATTAAAAAGTTTGAGCATCTAAAAAGATGAAATAAGAAAAATTATGTAACTCATATGACATAAAAATTCATAGCATTATTCAGGAAATTCATAAAAATGGGTTGGGGGAGCACTTCAAAAAAGAAAAACAACCAAATAGAAAATGTGGGCCATAACCAGGTATGAGGCAAAGGCTCAGGCAGAAGGATTGCCTCAAGTTTGAGGCCAGCCTGGACTACATAGTGAGTTCAAGGACAGCTTGAAATACATAGCGAGACCGTGTCTCAAAAAAAAAAACTAAAATAAAAATGAAAAAAGAAAAGAAAATGTGGGCCAAAAAGGTAAATATTTATATATTCATATATATGTATATATACACACATAATTTTACTCAATATGAAGTTTGTCTTCATTGAATTTATATGAATAACATTAACATTTTTGTTATATGAATAAAATCAATATTTTTATGTAGCATATTTTTAAAATATGTGCATTTTAGAGCCATTGAACCATGTGGGCAGGGAAATGGACACATTCACACAACACAGTAATAATGAAAATTATCATTGATATCGTCTCATCAGTTATTTACAATAATTGGTCCAGGAGTTCCAGGAGTTCCAGGAGATATATATATCTATATAGATAGATATATAGATATAGATATATATGATGTGAAAAAATGATTTATGTGTATTTCTAAAATAATTCATCTGTAGGGGTTATATTCATCCATAGGGAATGAATAAATAAATTATGGAACTAATTTGCAGTAGAAAATAGAGTTATCATTGAAAATAATGACATAGTGCTCTGAGTATTAAGATGGAAAGTTGTCCACAACTTGTCTCCAGGTATGGGAAGTAAAAGTTACAGACCAGCACACTATTATCTCATTTGTGTTAACTTTTTTATAATAATGAATACAGCATTTATTGGAAGCAATACATATTAACTCAATATTTAAGGCTTCCGATCAATACAAAAATAACAACAACAAAAAAATAAGATAACGTAACTCTAGAACAGGAACCTTCCCGAACACAGGGAGCAAGGCCGCCCTCTGCAGGCCACCAGCAGCATTGCCTTTTGAGGCTTCCTGCCCCGGCAGAATCTGCTGTGGCCCACACTGGTAGACCCAGAGGGCCAAGGGCATGTGTTTTATGTCTGAGGTGGTCTGGGTAAGGCTGACGGTGACCTTTTTAGGAGCCACCTGCCTGGGGTGGGGGGCAGTGATGGCCCCACTGGAGATAACACGGCCAGCTGTTGGGGAAGTCATCCTGTCCACCAACAGCTTTCACAGTACTTCTTTGTCAGATTGCTTTCACATACTTGAGTACTGCTGAGCTGGAGCAGCAACAGGCAAAACAGCCACACACAGCTCTGCGGTCCCCATGCCACACTGCATGTCACCTTCCTTTTCCCTGTTGCTTCATAGAGTGATTCCCAGATGTCTCTGGAATTAGGAAAGTTTACCAGATTTTTTCCCCATTAAGTTTATTAAAGCAAACAATACAGTTACATTCATCATTGGGATCTTGTATCTTTACATGATGTCTTGGTTCTTGTTTTTCCCCTTGTCCCTGCCCTCCCTTCACCCCCTTCACCCTTCCCTATTTACAAAGACTTTGTTTCCATTTTTTATTTTTTTATTTTTTTCACATTTTTCTTTTCCCTTATTTGTGTGCATATATATATGGAGAGATGTCTGATAATAGTAGTTATTCAGACTTATGGAAGAACTTACATTCGAGTTGCAAATTTTCCTAAGGCTTTACATTTTATTTATAATTTCTGGCATAGTCTGAATTTCTTACAATAAACCTGTTCTGTCACTGCTTTTGGAATCCAATAAATCTAATCAGTCATCCTATTATACTCAAGTGAGATGATCAATACAATACAATGATAGATCATGTCAAAAGACTTCAAGACAATTTAGAAGTAAATATGTAATAAACATCAAATGAAATAGTTAATTATAAAAATTGAAAGCAAGGAAAGAGTTTTAGTTCAGTTTTTCTGCCTTAAGGAAAAACTATTTTAGTGACATGTTGAGAAACTGTAATAAGGTTATTTTGAAAAGGAGAAAATAATTTGCTTAAGTGATGTAAATGGCCTCTAGTCTCCTAATGTCAATGCCACTCACATGTCTCTTCCCAGCCTTTCCCTATCTTGAGGATTCTTCTGTTGCCCAGCTAAGGACTAAACCTCAGATCTTCGAAATTACACAGCCAATGCATAGATTTATGTGAGCCCATTTTTTTCAAAACACTGGGAAATTGTGCCTAGTTATTTTAGCATTAACATTATTATTCAAAATACATTTATCTCTCACCGTTGGTTGGAAATCCATGTCTCCTATAAACTACATCTTTTGGTGAATAGGCCACTGGGTATGAGGTGATCACTATCTTAGTTATATTTGTTATGGAAAAAAAGGGGGGAAAATAGGCTATATAAATACAAATACTGGTAAGATTTCCTTGAAAAGAAACTGACAATCCAGGAGGTTGAAATGATAAAAAGATGATGCAAAACAGAAACTCTCCTCCCCTTTCAGGAGTCAGAATATCATCTAGATGCCCTCCGTATTTGGACACCAATAATTGTTTCACTTCCCACTAAATAGAAACACAAGGCATGTAGGGGACTGAACACTAAAATCAAAGCTTGCATGATAAATAGGAAAACTCTAGTGCAGAAACACTTTGCATTTGGAGCTCTAGATTTCCAAAATAAAGATCAGTAGTTTCCTCCTCCTGATGGCTCCCCGTACAAGAGGTCCTTGTGAGATGCAGTGTCATTAGGAACAATGGTAGTCAAACACATGCCTTCATTAGAACGAAAAACTAGTTTTAATTTGCACCCAGAATTCTGAACATGGCTGATCTCACTCTAAATCAACACATGGGGCAGTTGAACACTGAAATTAGTTCGGAAGCAGAAGCCAAGCGAGTGTCAAAATTACTAATATAAGTCAGAAAGCGGAGCATTCCTAATAGGGTAGTTTACTTTGTTTACAGACAAACAACTTGAACTGACTGAATCTTCACTAAGGTAAGTGGAAAGGGCAACCTGGACCTCAGATTCTCAAGAGCAGTATGTAGAAGAATCACGTAGAAAGTTTGCTAAAATGTGGATGACTGGGTGCTGCCCCTTACAGATCATTATTCAGAAAGATATGATTGGCTTCCAGAAATCTGAAGTTTAGCAGATGCCTCCCAGTGTAAAATGAAAGTGTTCTTGGCCTCAGGATGCCTATGGGACTCCTGTGGCTAGGCAGGGCTATATTTGAAGTCCAGACTAATGTGGTCCACATCTCCAAGAATTATACTGAGTAGTTGAAACTTCAGATTTAGACTCCAAGGAAATTCCCTCTGCAAGAACGAGATACTTTCCAGTAATAAACAAGAATGTTTAAATGCCCTGGGAATCAATTCACTTGCTTTTTCTTCCTTGCAAATAAAACCCTACATAGCCCTTTAAAAACAAAAGAAAGAAATAGTTGGTAATATGGAAGAGGGCCCGGTAAGTCAAGATCAGCAGAAAAAGTAGATTATCTATAATTTAAGAATAGAAATGAAGGGAACGTGGTTTGAGGAGTTTATGAAAGATTTGGGCTGGGTCTTAGGTAGCAATTCTAGAAAAATAAGAGGAAGATTACTGAGGGTAGCTTTCAAAGCAATATCTCTTAAATTTACCCAACTTGTTTGGGCTAGGAAAGATAGGAGAATAATCCAGAACATATCTCAAGGTGCAGTTCTAACCTGTGATTCTAAAATTCAGCTACAATAATATTAATTTTTAAATTAGAATAATGTGTCTAGTGTAAGTCTATTTTTCATATACAAAAATCTTAGTCTCTTCAGAATGACATTTCTCTTGGTTTTATGTAAACTTTTGGATGGAACATTTTCTAAAACTTGTTAGCCATGGTCTTGTCTTCCTAACATGATATACTAGTTAATAATCTTTTTTTTAATGATTCAAGTTCATCACTGAAACAATTAGTGGTCTAAATATAGATGGGATGCTATTATGGACAGCTAAATTAGGTGGAAATATCATAGGCATCAGATAGAGCTGGGCCCTCCACAGAGGCAGCGTCAAAGGTAGAAACACATTACAACCGTGTCTGGAGATGCATCTGCTAGAGACTATGCCTCAAGACAAAGACAAAAGGACCAGGCCTGCATACTTCCCCAAAGGACAAGATAAGCAGTAACATCTGGCCTAATGAAGTCTGGATAGATATTAATCACTCTGGTGGGTGACCAAGACCTCCAGCCCCATCATTTCCTAGAAAAAGTCTTAGTTCTTTCCCTGCACACTTGTTACATGACTTGTTCCCTATTGGATCAATATTACTTAAGCAGCTATACTCAGAACCTTATTGGTCGATCATAGCTATAACCCATGTTGTTCTGCTCTCTAAAACTTCCCTGTAAAGTGGGGGTCCTTGGCTATTCCTTCAGGACCCTCTTGCCTCTCAGGAGCTATCCTCTCAATCAATACTTCCTACTCTTAACCTCTGCTGTTACTAGAATTCATTCTTCCATTTTAGAGAACACTAACTCGGTGTGTCAGCCATCGAACAGGTTGGGAATTATAATATTTCCCTTATATCATTTGGAGGTCCTGTTTCATCTCATATATCATCCCTGTATCAATACATTTATGGAAAGAAGAAAAAATTGATTCCCAGGGCATTTAAACATTCTTTTTTGTTACTGGAGAGTATTTCGTTCTTTGCAGAGGGAATTTCCTTGGAGTCCAAATCTGAAGTTTCAACTACTCAGTATAATTCTTGGAGATGTGGACCGCATTAGTCTGGACTTCAAATATAGCCCTGCCTAGCCACAGAACTCCCATAGGCATCCTGAGGCCAATTTTAGTCTCGAGAGCCTACATTTATTTATACGTTTACATGTTATCTTCAGCAGGTTTGAGATTCACTATCCTCCTCTATAAAATATTAATGCTGCCACTACTTCTGTATGTACCAAAATTTGTTATGGGGGTCAAATTCTAAAAATCATACTAAATACTCAGTGTATTTTTAGCTATTCTGTTACTGGATGTCAGGCACTGCACATAACCAAGAAACAGACAAGGACTGGGGTTCAGGTAGATTTGCACAGATTAATCCCAGACAGCCTCATGCCATTGCCGGTGCCCCCATTACTCTGCTGTACCCCAGTCAGAGCACCAGATTCCACGGTCAGATCCTGGGGCCCATTTGTGGAAACACACAGCTTGTGTACTGCTTCTAGAGATTCCTGCTGAGACACAACATCTCCAGTATAAAGATGGGAAAATGATGAAGAAGAGCTTTCAGTGAAGTCCTATCGAGATTACTTTTTTCAGAACTGGCAAGGCAGTAAGTGGAGAAAGGTGGTCGAGACCATTTGTTTGTTTGTTTAAAATCCTGGTAACCTGAGGGAGGAAGGGCATGGGAGGGAAAGAAGTGGCTGTGAAGACAAACACATTGTGGACATTTTTTTCAATGCAGCTCAACTGGTAGGATAAATGCCAAGGTAAACTGTAGAACAAGGTAGCTTGGGGGAAAGAGGGAAAAGCCTTCCAAAGAGAAGCAATGGCATGAAGTATGAGGGAATACAGAGTATGGAGTGCTCCAGAGCAGCTCACAGAAGAGTTGAAGACTGGGAGGTAAGTGTGGATCAGCACGAAGAGCTTTCTACAGCAATCTGGACCAAATCCTGTAGCCTGCAGGGAACACTGATTTAGAGTAAAAGGGTAGGATTCGCATTCAGGGAGACCTTCCTGATAGCTACAGAAAGAAGGGTTGGAAGTTGTTCTGTGCACCAGACAGTATGAGCACAAGGATGGCCTAAATAGGACCTCGGGGGTAAAAACTATGAAATACTTCGGAAACAAAGCAGCAGCAGCCTGTTGCTGCATTTTAAGCATCCCAAGAGCAAGAGTGACGGAACCTGGTACCTGATCCTCAATGTGATCTCCATCCTCTCCAAACCTCCATTCTCTAAGGTACCTTGCACTAGCACAGCCTAGCAAATGGATGGATGATGGGAGCCACATCAGAGAGGCCGGGTTGATCTGCATTCTAAGCAGTACCAGCGCTCTGAGTACCAGTACTCTGACTTCCACTGTTTCTTTCCTTTGTAATGTGTTATTTTCTTTAGTGTCAAATTGCGAACTATTTGTTCTTCATCCTTTAAGTTTCTTTGAATGGGGACACTAAAGAAGCAAGACAGAACTGTGTGTAAAATAGGAGCAGAGCTCCCTGAGCAGCCCCGGGGACACTCCCAGGAATAGTGTGTATTCCAATCATTCTTAGTCTATTTTAGCTGCTGAACAGCAATATTTTTCCTTTCTTACCTTTGAGCGTTCTGTAGTGTTTAGAAGTTGAGGATGCCATAGAAATGATTCTGGAAAGGTATTATGAATCATTATGCTATCATGCGAATAAACCACAACTGCCTTAATTCATTCTGCAAACCACAAAGGGCCAGCCACTGCATTGAGAATACTAAAATCAAGAAGACACCTACCTGGACCTGAGGGAATAATGAAGACCCTCAAAGAAAACAAAGTCAATTATTAGGATAGTGGATTCCTTTTATTCATTTGTTTTACCTTGATTTGTTCTGATTTGTGGGTAGCACAGAGATGAATTTTATTTAGAGACCCTCAGCTGGGCTAAGGATCCCCTGTGAAGCTTTCAAAACATGACAGAGCTGCAGCTCAACATCAGATCAATTAACTCAGAATCTGAGACGGTGAGGCCCTGCGATTAATATGAAAACAGACTCCCCATGTGACCTTATCAGCAGCCTAATAGTCATCAAAGGGCTTGAGGGTCTGTGATCACCCAGAGCTGAAGAGGGACCACAAATGCGGTGCCAAGAGAAGTTCGATACTCCAGATACTTCCATGTGAGGGCAATTTGTGTCTCCTAAGTTGAGAGAAAAAAATAAACCAGCTTCCTAAGTGTGAAAATGGCAAGAGAAGGGAAGAGAGCATAGTAAATAATGTCTACTTTAAGCAGACCATCTTCTAATTTTTTTTTAAGGAGGGGAAACAGGATTT
This sequence comes from Fukomys damarensis, assembly GCF_012274545.1. NCBI lineage: Eukaryota > Metazoa > Chordata > Mammalia > Rodentia > Bathyergidae > Fukomys > Fukomys damarensis. Next base: position 17,104,000 of record NW_022900938.1, read on the forward strand.
CATTATGTAATTCAAACTGGCCTTGAACTCACACATAGCCCAGGCTGGCTTTAAACATGTGGCCAGCCTCCTGCCTCAGCCTCCCAAGTGATGGGGTTACAGGCGTGCGTTATAATGCCTGGCTTAGCTCATCCTCTAATTTCACTCAGGCGTGCAGCTCTAGACCATGTCAACCGCACCAGGCACTGTGTACATGAAGACTGTAGAGAAGAACATTATCATGTATTAATAAACGTCTGGTGAAAGAATAAGCTCTAGAAGTTAATCTTCTAAAATTATTTCTGTAAATATTAAATCCCCACAGTGGCGCAAACTAATTTGCTGGATCATTCATGTTAAAAAAAAATCTTTAAATATTTAACTCTACACAATGTACACATTTCTATATGGTGCGACTCAAAACCCCTTAGGGCACTGGCATGGCCCTAAATTCGGCTCACTAAGGCTTTCTGATTAGGCCAGTATTTGGGTCTATTAATCAAATTTGCACATACTTCATAAATAATAAATGGAGGCTGGAGATGTTGCTGCTGAAATGTCAGAGATGCTTCTGAACTATAGCATATGTGGAACTCTCTTGAACAGGTCTATGCGATCTGCCAATGCTGAGTGCGAATTTTGCCGGCCTCCTGGTGGTAAAGTCAAGATTTCCTTTCTGAGCCCCGCAGGCCACTATCATCAGACTGCAGGGGGACCTCACCTCAGCCACACACACTTCCTAGGGCTGAACACACAGGAACTGGAATCCCATTGGGTAAGACAGAAGGAGGGGCAGGGGACTGGCTGACTCTTCCTACTTTCTCTCTCCTTGTTTTGAACTCTGCTGGCCAGATGCAAATGCTTAGCAAGGGCTTTCTCATTTAGAAGTACCACCCTCGCTCCAGTTGTGACTATCTCAGAGAAACGCACCTGTTAAAACTGGCTGCACATGCTCCAAATAGGCAATCCCGAGATCCCCACACCCCACACCTGAGAAACCAACAGCAGAGAAAAGGTTCCCTGGAGAGGCTTCCTCTCCCCCTTCCCTCATACTGAGGGGCTAAACCAGGCACCTTGGCCAGGGCAGGGAGGAGTGTGGCTTTTAAGCCAACTAATAAAGCCAGTGGCTGTGAGCCTCGTGCTGCCCCAGAGCAGGTAGAGCTGCTGAGGGGCTCCACAGAACCAGCTGCGGGAACCTGGTGGCGCTGGGCATCTGCAGATGTCTCCACTCAGGGCTGATACCACACAGTCTGCTCCCCTACTCTGGTCTGGAGAAGTGGGCAAAATCTTGCTCATTAAAAGCAAGCGCAGGTAGCACAACTAAGCTGTTAGGCAGTGGTGGAACTTGACAATGTAGGATAAGTCAGAATCCTGGGGGGCAAGACCAACTTGGCATTTAGGGAGATCAGAAGTCATTTTCAGGGAGCGGGGGAGAGGGGGTGCTGCTTTAGCGGCAAGGGCTCTGCTGCTGGGTAGCCTGACTTTCCGCACAGCTGCCTCCTATGGACACTTCAGTCGATAAAGGGACCAGTCTGGAGTAATTGCAAATGTGCTTGGCTCTAATCATAACAATCAGTGTGAAACCTTGATCCAGCTTGTGTCGAAGGCAATGCAGTTTTGTTTTCCTTCTCGAGGGAGCAGATGGGAACCATTACAACTCAGAGAGCCAAAGGAAGAGGAAAGCCTGAGGTTCTGCTGCCCCTGCAAGTAAGTAGGGAGTAGATTCCTGCTGTCCCCAAAGATGCTTGGAGGGAAATGCGTTGTTCTAGGACAGATGTCTGAAGAGGTAAACAGGCCATTTCATTAACTGAGCCACTTTGGAACAAAAAGACAGGAAAAGTTCAGAACTAAGTATAAATCAACACAAATTTATATAAGGATGAAGTCACTGCAGAAATAATCCTTCCCCCAAATTTCACCCCAGATATGGGTGGTTTCTCCCAGCCATGGCCATTCCCTTACTTTTTGTTTGTTTGTTTGCTTTGCTTTTCTGAGACAGTCTCACTATGTAGTTGAGCCTGACCTGGAACTCACTATGTAGCCCAGGCTGGTCTCGAACTCACAGTGATCCTCCTGCCTCAGCCTCCCGAGTGCTGGGATTACAGGCGTGCGCCACCACGCCTGGCTTGATTCCCTTTAAAGCAATGCCCACGATCCCATGGGAGATGTGCCTCTGTATCCAAGAACCCCAAATCATGATAGCACTCTCAGTTCTGCCTTACACAGTGGCCCTCACAACTTAGTAAATTCCTCCTGGCTTGACTGTGGGGATCATGGTGATGAAATGGCACCACTGTATTTGGTTATTTGACCTTTTCCCAAGCAGTGAAGATAGGGCGTAATATTCATCCACACCCTCCATTACCGCTCCTACTGTCTCCCCAGAATTAGTTGGCATGCTCGCTAAGAAAAAGGATTTGTTTTCCCCAAGGCTGTTTTAAAATGGTATAAACACAAGAGGACTGGCAAAATGGGCAAACTTGCCTCTTCTGTGTTTAATGACACCGGGGGAGTAAGGAGGACTTTTGAACTCAGTCTTTTCCTGGCATAAGGGAGCATATTTTGGAGAACTTGGAAGGAGGAAGGGACTTGTAAGGAGGAGCAAATGGACTTCTCTCAGCTGCTCCTGCCCCAAAGTGGAGGGGCCGGAGGAGCCCGGCAGGTGAGGAGAACTAGAGATTGAAGCACTTGTGGCCCAAAGCTCTGGAGCAAGAGGCAGCTTAACCTCCTTGGCTCTCAGACTCCTTTGAGAACCTGCTGAAAGTGCTGGGCCCTCTCTACAGAAAAACTGACCCCGGCCTCAGCAGCACTCATTCCTTAGGCGATTGCCGCGCTGTCCACCTCCTAGAGGCCAGCTGGTGGCTCACTGCCCAGGGCTCTGTACCTGGGGAGGCACTTTCCCAAGCGCTCCTGCTCCTGGGAAGTGACTGCAAAGAGCATGGCACCCCTGCGTGTCTCCACCCAGGGACCTGGGTACAGAGCTACGCCCAGGCGGGGAGGAGGCTGCTGGTCTCAGTTCTGTAACATCTGGTGTCTTTCAAACGTAAAATTTGGTGTCTTGCCCATTCCACCTCAGGTGCTCACAGGACAGCCACCAGCACCAGACACCTGTCCCCAGAGCAGTGGGACGGCGCAGGTGCTATGGAGGGCCCACCAAAGTCTTGGGAGCCGAAGGACTGAAGTAGATGACGGCATGAAAGGTGAGTGTAAATGCGGCAGTGAAGTCCTCTGCACCCTTAGGTGGTGACACCCAAAGACATTCAGGCTAACCCTAACCATTACTCCCTTCCACTGGTTTTTCCATTTATGATATGGAGGCATTTCTGGAGTAAAGAGGGAGACTTTCGAAACCTCAGTTCACTAAAACTAATGTTTTTAGCACCTCTCCAGTCAATATTGTCAAGATGTTAGAATTACACTAACAGTTCTTGAAGCAGACATTTCTGAACCCTGCTCTCAAATGGCGGAGTGTGACAGAGCAGGTGGACATGCTTCTGACACGGGAGCACTGCAGGGGCCTGAGCTGGCCCAGGCGAGGTGGGAGGCAGTAACTGTGCCTGCAGGTGTCCATCTAGCCCACGTCAAGAGGCCACACTGACTTGCTGAATTTTAGGACTAAATCTGCCTCAAAATGCAGGCAATTAGTGTCTTTTGCTCCTATATTCACTTATCTAACTCCTGCTCCAGTGTATTTGAAATAGGAAGATTCATAGGCGATATTGACAAACTGGAGTAGGAGAAATAGATTTGCAATGAAACTGTTATTAGCATCGATGTCCCGTCTAATGGGAGAGGAGGGCGGTGCTCGAGGCAGTGCCCAAATGGAGCAGGTTTAGAGTCTGCTAGGGTGCACCTGGGAGCTTGAGCAGGTCGACAGGCCTGGCCCTTAGGTGCAAAATGAGGGGTGCGGCTTGCTTCTAATTTGCCTTCTACTAAAAGTTACTAAGGGTCAAATCACATAGCTGGTCACAACCTGTGACGATGCATAGGTCTTCCAGAGTCACTGAGCACTTTCCTTCACTTAGTCTAGGTTACTGGCTAAGAGCACAGGCTCTGGACCTTCACTCCTCCGGCTCTCCCATGGACAGTGAGACCTGCATTGGCTTTTCTGTGCTTCAGTTTCCTCATCTATAAATGTTCAATCATTTCTGCCTCATAAAATGGCTGTATTGACTCAGTAAAGTGTATATTGCAGTAGTGTAAAACAACGTTTGCTTCATCACAACTGCTCAAGAAATATAAATGGCAATTGTACTTGGTTTTAAATTTCATCTCCGTCTGGGTCAGTGCCTCCTTTTAATTTTTCATTTTCTTTTTTCCCTTGCTATTTTCACTCATCTTTTGCTTCTGCCATGTCTCTGTGGAATCAATTATTCAGTGTAGTTCACAAATCTGAGCCTGTGATGGTCAACTCAAGTGCAACCTTCTGCTGTGTGCTTAGAGATACTGTTTGAAGCTGACGTTCTCAAAGATGTCTTTGGAAGTTGTCCTTTTGCCCATTTGTAGCAGTCAGACATCTATGGTTTCACAGTTTATTTTCTTCATAAATAGATTCCAGCCAGGAGGTCAATTTATGCATGAAACAGAGCCACCTTTCTGCAGAGGTGAAGTGGCTGGCGAGCAAATGACATTTAAGACTTGCTATGAATCTCTCTATTTCAAAAAGCTCCCACTAACCACTCCATCTTCCTGCCAGCCTCAGCAACCCTTTCTCCTACGCACACTGAAATCCCCACCATGGCTGTTTTGGTGACCGAAGTATATAACTCACTGCTTTGGGGCCACAGGGGAGGCGCTGTATAGCTACCTCGGCATACACACATGTTCACAAGGCATCTGAATATTAATTTCTGTACACCTATCAGTGCACCCGAAGGAGCAAGTATTAGCACAATTTAGAGATGAGGGAACAAAGAGTGAGGCTGAGAGAGTTGGCCAAAGGTATAAACATTCATTCGTTTGCTAAGCAACCAGTAAGTATCCAGCAAGGTCTCTGTTGGGAAGCTTAAAATACAGACCTAAATTTTAAAGGAGCCTAAAATTGAACCTTGCCTCCTCGATTCCCTTAGAGTTTAGGCACTGCATTTAGAATTTCTAGGTTCTAAAGTGGCAGTCACTTTGAAAAGTAGAGCAAGCCTTGTTGAGAGAAAAAGAAACCACAACAGTTGCGTGTCAGAAGGAGGTAAAGTGCGAGGGGATGGGAGCACATGTTTCACATAAGGGAACAGTCGACAGCCAGTCCAGAACTGTGACGGAGGAAAGAGGGCCCCTGAGAGCAGGGTCAGAGGCTCGAGCGCACCCTGAAGAAGAGGGGAAGTCTGTCTTGGCCCGGCCTGCACCTCACATGGCCCCAGGTTCAGCCGAGCTCTCCAAGTATTGAATTACCAGCAACTGGAACTTTCTCCTTCTGGCTGGAAGGTTGAGGGAGGGCTTGCTTATTAACCATCCAGGAAAACTGCTCCTTGGCACTGTCTGAATAATGTAGTGATGTGGAGTTTTTTTATTTTGATTTATTTATTTGTGTTTTTTTGAAACAGGGTCTTCCTTTGTAGTTCAGGCTGGTCTTGAACTCATTGTGTAGCCCAGGCTGGTCTCAAATTCATGGTCTCCTCCTGCCTCAGCCTTCTGAGTGCTGAAGTTACAGGCCTGTGCCACTATACCCGGCAGTTTTATTTACTTTTTTTACTGTTAATTTTAGAGCTGGAAAAGCAATGAATGTTTTCATCTTGTTCCCCTCCAAAACTGCGTTGCTGATACTGACCTCTATTTACTCTTTGATTACTCTTTGACCTCTATTTACTCTGCCTTTCCTGCCTCATCCTGCTGTCTTGGACACCTGCCTCTCAATACTTGTCTGTCAGGAGTATCTTGTTCAGTGTGTGTCCTGCTCGGCACCCACTGCCCCTTTCATCTAGCAGCAGCACCTGGATGCCCCTTCTCCTCACCACATGCTCTGAGGGTTTGCCGTGGATGGATCCTGGACCGCCCCGGCAGCTGGCATGTGACTCATGCCCAGGAAGCCACATCCTCCCAGGATGGGGAAGATTAGACATCTTTCATTAGGCAGTGGTGTGCTGTACTCATAGCCGCTAGTTGCTCTCTAGTTTCTTGTTACTGCTCTTGTTCCTGTCTTTTCCAAGACCCAGCCACTCACTGAGCTAAATCCCTGGCCCCACCGATCTTTTCTTTGATTTTTGTAAGTCCTTCTGTCCTATCCTACCAGTAAATTCTCCTTTCTCTTCCTGTTGCCCAAGGTCATCTTCTGTTTGCTTGCATCCAGTGGATTCATAGCTGATACAGAGTTTCAGAGCAAAATAACCGCTTCCTCTGTAAACATGAAGCTCCAATATGTTTAAAGACAAAGACCTTCTGTTAGGTTGAGAGAGAATATCACTCAGTGGGTGATAATGTAGGCTCTTCCTGATTTGAATCCTGGCTTTGTTACTTACTGCAAATTGAGGCACATAGTATCTCTGGTCCTAAGTAGCTTCTACCTCATAGAATTCTTAAAGTTCTAAATCATATTATATATATTCATTCAACAGAGTCTAGAACTTAATAAATTCTCAACATTAGCCTTTATGTTCCCTGTTCCTCATATCCAGTGAGTTCATATTAAATCAAGATGAACCAGCTGAATGTTCACAATTTGAAAATTTTCCCATCAAATAACTGCACCAACATATTATGTGATTTCCATAGCGCCTCCATTTGTCTGCCATAAAATAGAGCAAAACAGATGGGTTGTGAGTTAATGAGTATATAAACTACTGTGAAATCCTTAGATAAAAGCTGCCCCTGAGCGTTGTTATCACATGACAAGTCATTGGGCATTATCACAGGGCAGGTTTTATATTTTTAATATATTTTAAATGGATTTTTTTTAGTCAACAAGTGGGATGAGGGAAATAAAGTGATGTTTGAACAGAAACTCATAAACAGTGGCATAATTACTTCTTGGCTTACACTCCTTGTTATATTCAACTCACTGCACAAAGAGTTTGCAAAATAAAAATCCCATTTTTCTAAGGTTTGCATTTTCTGGGATCTAGACCTGATAAACAGAGCTATGCCAAGCCTACTTTTGTGATTTGGAAAAGCGGAAGCACTTGTGAGTAAACATACAGCAACCACTTTTAAGTAAACTTCAGGACAGAATCAGCATCCTTTCCCAAAACGGCTCTTTTTAGTGTCTCAAATATGACATGACACTTCCACAGGTATCAACACAAAGGTTATATCACAAAGAGGCTCTCCCTTTTGTTAAAGGAAATATGATAGAAATAACCACAGTTATCCCCAATGCAGAATAGACATTCCAGGAACAGCATGGATTATAACTGGACCTGGATTTTAGTTCTGTCTCTGACACTTAGTAGCTATATGACAATGACAAAATATTTACCTTTATTTTAGCAAAGTAAAATATTACATAATCCATGAACTACTATGTGAAAAAATATCTAACCCTATACCTAGAATGTAATGAATATTTCTCTCTTTCTAGTCTTGCTAGAAAAAGTTGTTTAACCTTGGTATGCTCATAGAACTTTTAGGTTTTTAGGTCATTTTCGTGAGGGTTAAATTAAGATTAAAAGACATTTTAGAGTTATGATTTTGCTAACTACTCACCAGGTCTCCCAGTAGAATTAACAGGAACTCCTGAAGCGGTTTCCTCTCTCAAATTCCCCACCTAGGAATTCTGTGCAGTAATGAGAAATCTTGGGACCAAAAACAGAACCTGGTAACTTACTCCTAAACCTGCTACATCTGCAGGCCAGAGCCTGAAGCAAGGCACCCACAGCCCTCTGGCGCCCCCTGGAGGCCTCCGGAAGCATGCCTCTCAATTCCAAGAGCTCCAGTCTAAATTGCAGAACAGGGAAACCCAGAGCCTCACTCTTACAAGAGTTGGCGGGGGGAAAGAAGAAATAAAATCCAGAAAATGATAAATAAGGAATTTGTCTATTTTTACAAATTATTGTTAGACAAAATAATTCTATAGATTTTTGGATGATGAGGGGACCTGATAAGGCTTAGATCAAGACTGTCCTCTAAAAGCCTCATGTGCTTTTGAAAGGTAAGTTATAAGGGTAATATTGTTGATTTGCTAATTAGGAGGTGGAGCCTGATTAGAGGGGGTGTCACTAGAGGTGTTACCTAGAAGGTATATCTCCCTTCTTGGCTCTTCCTTTCTCTCTCTTTGCTTTCTGGCCACCATACTGTTTCCTTTTTGGAGCTAGATGATTATGGACAGAAACTTCTAAAAATAGACTTCTCCTTTAAGTTGTGGGTGTCAGGTATTGTGCCTCAGTGATGAAAAAAGTGGCTCAGCAGATATTGGTACCAGGAGTGTATTTGTTGCTATGACTATACCTGACTAGATTGTTTAGAAACCTTCGGATATGCTTCATGGGAAAAGTTTAGAAAGATTTGAAAGCTCAGGTTAGAAAAGCCTTAGATTCTATAACCTGAGCTTGATGAGAGATTCTGGTTGGAACTCAGAAGACCAGAATGTGGATAGAAATGCAGACAGTAAAGACCAGACTCAGGAGATTTCAATTGGGAGCAAGGATTTCATTGGCTGTTGCACTCCAGACCACATGGGTTATACTTTGGGAGAAAAATTGTCTACATTTTGCTCATGTCCTGACACTTTGCGGTGTCACTGAGATTAAGGTTAGTGGACCAATTAATCTGGGAAGGAAATTTCAAGACAGCCTAACATTCAGGCTGTGACAGAAGTACTAGTGCTGGCTTTTAGCATATCAACTGTGAGAAAGACCAAAGAGCAGAGCTGAATAATTTGAAAATTTTGCTTGGCGCCAGAAAAGAAACACCTATAGAAATGAGACCTGTAGAGACCAGCAGCAGCTTGCAAACCTCTGGTAGGCCCACCCCTTTGACCCAGTGCACCACAGGAGCCCAGCCACTCATGCACCAACACAGCAGTGGTCATGCCCCCCGCAACACACACACTAACAAGAGAAAGAGGGCCTCACTGAGGCTCCTAGATAAAAATTGAAGCCCACTGGAAAAGTGAAGAAAATCTGCGATAAAGAGACACCATACCACAATAGTTGGTAAGTTGCAGGGACCAACACCTCACCTCAGAGTCTGGTCTAATTTCTGGGGAAAGACAGCTGGAACCTGCAGTAGAACCTCGCAGAGTTCAACCCAGCAGGAGGTCAGATATCTCAACTTGGGCCTTGCGGCCAAAAATCAGCTGTCTCGGGACAGCTGGCTTGCTGAGACTAATTAACTTAGATCTGCACACTCCTACCCATGCTATCTACTGTATCAATAGAGGCATACCCTGGAGGAGGCCCCTCTATTTCTATTTGTATGTTTTATTTTCAAAGCAATATTTTTCTCCTATCTTTAATCATTTAAAAAACTTTTTTATCATTTTCTTGTCTCAAATTTTTGTCCTTTTAAAAATCTTTTTCTTCTTTTCTCTCTCTCCCTCCCCCTACCACCTCAATCTCCATTACTCTACCTTTTTGTTCCTTTCATATTGTAATTCAAATTTATTTTCTTTCTTTTCCTTTTCTTCTCTTTTTCCTTCTCTCAATTGTCATTAGTTTTAAAAGAAAGTGATTACAGTCTCTAGTCTCCCGATTGCTGTTAGTGCGTTCTGTTCCTGGGTATATTGTTCTGTCTTCTCTTCTCTTCAGCAGCTCCCTAGAGTTTGTGTGATCTTCCTGTGTCCTCTGACCTCACTTCTAACCTTTCTCTATCCTATTTATCCATCCCTCCCCAACTCCTTCTAAATCCCTATCCTGAAGGGTAAAGTTGCTATGTGGAAGAGTATTTTGGGCTGGCTCATGATTTTGATTTAATTCACACAGTTAAAGGTAATAGATTAGTAAGTACTACACATTGCCATTTTCTAAGCTGTGCTTGATGTTTTTGTGTTGCTAATTGTATCACTTGCCCTAAGGTGTTATGATTGATCTAATCGGTTGTTCTCCCTGGTATAATGAAAATGAGATTACCTTAGAGACATTAGACTCTCAAAACCTAAAGACCAGCTATATCTGGAAGATCAAAGTATTAACACAGGAATTAAACCAAGGACAGTACCAGTGACAAAAATAGAAATGAGAAGACATTTAAACAAGACACAAACACAGCTTTCCACCTCACCAAAAGTAAACTCTGGGGAAAATAAGGTGGAAAAGTCTGACAGTCAACCATCTGGACAACCTGAACCAATAACACAGGAAGTAAAAAAACAGATATATATGGCTCTAGAAAAATTCAAAACAGATATAATTTTCCAGGTAACTACAGAGATGTTGAGAAAAATGAAAGACATGATTAGAGACTCTAGAATAGAAACAGATAAAAATAGATGAGCTCAGGACCATGACAGAAACCATGAATGCCCAGCATAGGAAAGAAATGGAAACCTTGAATGCCTCACATAGGAAAGAAATGGAATCCATGAAACAGATTCAAACAGATATCCAGGAGATTAAAAAATGCTATAGAAAGCATTCACAGCAAGATGAACGAATATAAAGATAGAATTTCAGATATAGAAAATAGGATTGTGGTCAGTGACCATGAAAAGAGAGATCTCTTAAAAACAGTAAGGGACCATGAGAAATCAACAACTCTTAGATACAAAGAAGAATAATATAAGACCAATAGAACCCATGAAGTAGCAGGAGAAAGTACAAATTACATTAAAAAAAAACATTCTCAGAATTAATGACAGGAAACTTCCCAAATGGAGGGGAAGAATTTGACATACAGATAACTGAGGCATATAGGACTCCCATGGCAACTAGCCGTGATTTTAAAAAAATCTACACATAGACATATAATAATCAAGATCCCAGAAACCCAACAGAGGAACAAAATACTACAAGCAGTTAGAGAAAAGAAAGAAATCACATGAAAAGGAAACCTCATCAGCCAATGAGTGCCATTGGGATCTTCTCATCTAATTTTAGGTCAATTACACCAGTCTGTTGTAAGCCTGCCTTTAACCTATAAAGTTATGGTGCATATACACTGTTTGAGGGGCCTCTATCTCAAGTATTTAGTAGATTTCAGACCATGGATTTAGCTCAGTGGTTCTGCCACCTCACTCAAGAAGAAGAATTATTTATTTGTTCTCAATATAAGGGGGCCTTCTTATTAATTTGTTTTATAGTCATATGTATAGTCATATAATCATCTCATATTTGAGATACTTTATAATTGTTGGCTCTCACAATAAGACCCTTACTCTTACTTAATAGGGGTCTAGTCTGTAGAGAAACTTCAGTGGCATTTTTTTTAAAAAATGGTTTATGTCTAGGATCATTAAGGGTGTAGTTTATAGGCCATTTGATTACCTTGTAATATTGAGCTGAACTATGAATCACTGGACTTTTTTATACCTCATCAATGTAGTCATGTAGCTTATTTTAATCATCTCTTTGAAGTGGGGATACCCACCATGGAAGTCTTGATGTACTTGACAAGGGGAGCAGGCTACATATCCAGCAAGGTGTTTGTTGTAATGACTCTGTATATTTCTCTGCCCAGACTAGAAAGGAATTATATTTTCCTTTAAATGATAATTAGTAAAAAGGTAACATCATAGATCAATTATCTGAAGACTTTTTCTTCTGTTTGAACAAGAATTCCAAGTCTTTTATGGGTTCACAGGAGTATTGGTTTGGTTGCTCACACTTAGTGAAAGTCTCTGGGTTTCAGGGCTTGGGTGTATTGAGGATTCCAGGCCTACCACCTTAATAGTGATGAAGTTTACAGAATCACAGTGTATAGTCCTTTCAAAGTTGGTCCTGGGAAAGGATATGATGAGGAAGAGACTCTACCAATCTCTGGGTTGGAATATGGGATTTTCCTTTTTTTAGAATGAGCTTCTGTTAGCTGTTGAAGAGTCTAGTCAAGGAGGTGACATCTTTTAGTAAGGCATTTATTTCTTTATTAAAGAGAAAGTCATTAGTGAGAAAATGGTGTCCATAAAGCATTTTCAGTGGACTGAGACCTAGAATTTGTGGCATATTTCTTATTTTGATAAGAGCTGAAGATAGTAAGTGAAGCCACTGTATGTGGGTTTTTTGAGCCATTTTGTGAAGATGTCTCTTTAGTGTCTCATTTGTTTTTTTAACCTTTCTCAATGTCATGGCCTCCGTGCACAGTGAAGGTGATAGTTAATGCCCAGTGTCTGGGAGATGCCCTGTGTGACTGTTGCATTAAAAGAAGACCCATTATCACTCTATAAGTACTTAGAAAGTCCAAATCTGGGGATGATTTCTGATACTAAAACATTTATCACCTCTTCTGCCTTTTCTGTTCTACAAGGAAAGGGCTCCACCCAGTTCATGAAAGTATCTACCCAGACTAATAGGTATTAGAGTCCCTTACTCTTTGACATATGAGCAAAACCGAGTTGCCAGTTCTCTCCAGGGTATTTACCATGTCTCTGTGTACCTGGAAAAGCTATGGTCTGGTTAAGAAGATTGTTCTTTTGGCAGAGCTCACATGTCTTAACTATGTGTTGTATTGTCTGAGAAAGTCCCTTTAATATGAAAAACTTTGAGGCCATCTGGTGGGTCTTGCTGCTCCCCAAGTAAAAGATTTGATGTAAAGACTTAATAACTTTCTGTTGACTGGCACCAGGAAGGAATGATTTATCATTATCTGTTTGTAACTGTCCTGATTGTAACTAACCAGGAAGGAACTGACACTCATGGCATGGATTTGAGCCTTTTCTTTCCTTTTTTGATAAGGTTGGATAAGGGTTTATCAATTTTATTTATTCGAAAAACCAACTTTGATTCATTGATTTTTTTGTATCATTCTCTTAGTCTCCACTGCATTGATTTCTACTCTGATCTGATCTTTGTAATTTCCTCCCTTGTATGAGCTTTGGGTTGTGCTTGTGAGATAGGCACAATGTCACTGAGCTACATCCCCGGCCCAAGGAAACAATTTTTACTAAGGTATCAGATACTGAGCTATCTGGAGCAAGTGCCATCTTTTATAGCTTTTTTATAATATCTGAGGCTGTCTAGGTAATAATAAACATGTCTTTAAGAATAATCTGTTCCTTTATTGAATCAGGAACTAGGGATGTATATTTTTTTTCAATGCCTCTTGTAAGTGATCTAAGAAGGCAGAGGGATTCTCATTTTTTTCCAGTTGAATAGTTGACAATTTAAAATAATTGAAGGGTTTAGTTCTCATCCTCTCAGACCTTTAAAAATACATGTCTGCAACAGAAAAAAAAAAGAAAAAAGAAAGAAAGAAAAGAAAGGGGCCGGGGATTTAGCTGAGCGATTCGGTGGCCTGTCTTGCCAGGGCAAGGACCCGAGTTCAACCCCTGGTACCAAAAAAAAAAAAAAATACATGTCTGAGGTCAGGGATTTAGTGGCACTGCAGCTGCCTCTCAAGCACAAGGTCTGGAGTTCAATCCCCCACATCAAACAAACAAACAAACAAAACAAACCATGTCTGAAGATGTCTCTACTCTAATCTCATCTGATTGGTAAGCCAGTAGGGATCTTGTTGCATAGGGACTGCTTGGGCAGGAACCAGCTGTTCCCTTGCTGCCTGTCTTCTGGCCTTCTAAAATTAACAATATGATATTCATCTCCAAAAATAATAGCAGCTTATAATGTTATTTGTCCCCTTAGAAGTCAATGTTTGATTTAAGAGTAACATTACATCTTTGTAGTCTAGTGTTTAGGTCTGAGTAAATCCTCTAAAAACATCAGTGTATTTATCAGGGTTGTCTGAAAACCTTTTCAGGTCTTCTTTCATTTGTTTGAGGTCACTGAGAAAAAAGGACATATGAACATGATGAGTATGTCTGAATTTGCCATTTACTTCTTGTAAAGAGTATTGTCCTTGAGGGACTTGAACAAAATCAGCTATAGGTGGATGTATCCAGTGGAGCCTTTAATTATGGATAGCTTAGAAGCTTCACCCTTAAACTCCAAAGGGTAAGGGGGAGGGACCTTGGATACTAATGGGAACGTGGAGAAAACCTAGGCTCAGTAATAGTGATTTCGGCTTTGATTAAGGCTGCCTTGGAAACCTATTCCTCAGGTTTTAAAGTTCAAAGGTGGGAAATCTCACACTTAGTGGTAGTAGATACCTTAGGGGCCAGAGATATCTAAATTTCCTGTGGCTTATATTTACATTTTGAAAACAGGATTATCTCTTATTATAAAGAAAGTCTGGCCTGCAGAAATCTTTCCCTGAGCTCTCAGATGAAGCTTCTAAGCCATTTGTGTTATCTATCTAATCACCTAGGCAACCTTTCCTAGCAGGAAGACAAAGCTATACTTTTTATAAAATCCTATTTAAAATCTTTATGTCTCTGAATCTCATAGGTTAAACTTATACCCATCACCTAGCAACCACAATTTACATGTTAGTAAAGGAACATTTATCAGTTTTCTGCATAAACATGAAGAGGAGAAAGGCTGACTAAAAATCCCTTTTTTACTCCTAGTTAGCATATGTAAAACATAAATATAAATTGATTCTCTAATGGCTTTTCACCTCTGTGAAAGGCAGACTATTGTTGCAAGCTGCCTCAGCCTAAAACCTCCTGTACAGAGGTGCAGTCTGATGCTAAGGAGTTTTAAAGTTGACTCTCAGTGAGTTGGACTGAAAAAAAAAAGTGAGGGAGGGTTAAACATAGACCTTTGCCCCATCAAGGATTTGTCTGGGCACCTAGAGACCTATTGTTTTGTTTTTGTTGCTGCTTTTTTTTTTTGAGACCATCTGCTTGTGAGGCAGGTGTGGTGCCACTGAGCTAAATCCTGGTGAGAGTTATTGTTTTATTTGGGGCTGGGCCTATAGGGATCTATCTTACTAGCAGAGAGAGAAAAGTCCAAACCTGTAGCTCACCTCTTAACAGAAAGGGCTCTAACAGTATTGTCTCATGTTGGGAGCAATTCTACATGATTTGGACTTTCTGCAGAGGTTCTAATAATGTCTCCTTTCCCTGTTTCCTACAGTCTCAGGTCACTATGAGAGAGAGAGAGATACCTGAAGGTCACTAAGACCTTCACTGAGACAGTCACCTCACTGAGGAGTATAGGTAGAGATGATAGATAAGTGGAGATTTTTTGCTGGCTTCCTAGTCAGGCTGTTGGGACTCAGCTTCAACTGAGGAACCTTTGGGTATCTACCAAAGAGTCACCTGGCCATGACTCCTCAGTTATCCTCTCAATTTCTACTTCTCCATGGAACCAGAGATCTTTCTTTAGAAAGGAATCCAGCTGCCTGTCTGGTCAACATTCTATTGGCCCCTGGCTTTGGGATTCACTAGAAGGAGCCTGGGGAACATATCCTCTGCTTTGAGAAAGTGTCAGCTGCTCTAAGAGCATTTACTAGCTGGCAGATTGACCACTGTTTGGTTTAGCGTTCTACAAGGGATAGGTAAAAGCCTGAGCCATTTTTATCCAAGATGTCTTTGACATGAACACTCATTTTCTTAAAGGTTTTTAGTTGGAAAAGGTTGGGGCAGTTCAGAGATCTTCTCTTTCTCTATTCTTGCATGTGGCAGGAAAGATCAGAAATGAAAGCCCCCCCAAAGCGGGGGGCTCTTTTCATGCTCACAGTGAATTTTTAGATAACTTATCCATGAGTCATCACTCTCATCCTGGAAAGGCAAGAATGGGGAATCTCAAGTTCCATGGTTGCCTCCTCACTACTGGAAGATCAAACCAGAAAGGAAACTGAAGCAGAATAGGCTCATTTCTTTTAGCACATAGGGGGGATTGGGCCAATCTGTCTAGTGAAATTTGTCCTTCAAGTCTTAAGACTGGTTATTGCCTTTTAACTTGATTCCTTTTAACTTCAAATGGACTCCTGTGATTTATTAAGAGACATGTATATTTTCTAAATATTAACTAAATTTCATTTCAATTATTTTTTCATTGAGTTCATTGGTACAATCTAGGTCTACAATACAGTTACATTCATTACTGGGATCTTGTACCTTCACATGACAGACCTTGGTTGTCATTTTTTCCCCTTGTCCCTGCCCTCCCTTCACCCTCCTCCTCCCCTCCCCATTAACAAACTCTTTATTTCCATTTGTTCATTTTATCATATTTTTTTCTTCTCCCTTATTTCCTTGCCCCTACCCTTCCCCCTTTCCCTACACCTTTAGCCATTTTCTTCCTATTTCACACTCTTAATTATCCCATTAGGATCTTGTGTACTATTATAGTTTTTCACACCAGAGAAACGATTTGGTATTTACACATGTGTGACTTATGTATTTCACTTAGGAGTATATCCTCAATATGTGTCCATTTTCCTATGAATGATTCTAATTTCTCATTCTTTATGGCTGAATAGTATTCCATTTTATAGAAAAACCACATCTTCTTTATCCAGTTTCCAACAGATGGGCAGATGGGCTTTTTCCAAGTTTTAGCTATTACAAACTGTGCTGCTATAAACATTGGTGCACATATATCACTGTGGTATGATTCTTTTAAATCTTTTGGAAAGATACCCAGCAGAGGGATGGCTGGGTCAAATGGAACCTCTAGTCCCAGCTCTTTGAGGTATCTCTATATTGCACCAGTCTGCACTCCCACCAACAATGGAGAAGGTTTCCTTTCTCCCCGCAACCCTGCCAACATTTGTTATTGGTTGATTTCTTGATAGCAGCCATTCTTTGTGGGGTGAGGTGGAATATCAGTGTTGTTTTCATCTGCATCTCTTAAATGACCAATGATGTGGAACATTTTTTCATATATTTACTTGCTGCTTTTACTTCTTTGCCTGAGAAATGTCTGTTCATTTCAGATGCCCATTTATGAATTGGGGCTTTATATTTGTGGGGGGCTGATTGTTTTGAATTTTTTTTTCTTTTTATTAAGGTTATTGGTACAATCTAGGTATACAATACAATTACATTCATCATTGGGATTCTGTACCTTTACATAATAGGTCTTGATTCTCATTTTTCCCCTTGTCCCTGCCCTCCCTTCACCCCCTCCTCCCCTCCCCATTTACAAACACTTTATTTCCATTTTTTCAGTTTTTCATATTTTTTTCCTCTCCCTTATTACCTCTCCCCCACCCTTCCCACTTTCCTTACACCTTTAGCCCTTTACTTCCTATTTCACATTATTAATTGTCTCATTAGGATCCTGTGTACTATTATAGTTTTTCACACCAAAGAAACTATTCGGTATTTCAGTTAAAGAAATCTCTGTATGAACATAAAAAATAGGGAATCCTAAAATAAAACTAAAAAGGAAAGTAAAAGAGAAAAGTCAATGATGTAACATCAAAATAATCCTTAATTCTGGAGATGAAAATGGTCCCTGAACATATTTAAATTGCTTCTCGCTCTTATAGTCTTATCTTATTCTTTTTTCATTAGAGAATACTTTCTTAGTTTCTGTAATCAAACCCACATAGATATAACCTTACATATTTAGTACAATGTGTTACCCCTGTACACAGGGAAAAAAATAAAAATAAAAATAAATTAACTTTTCTAGACCAATACGGTTGTCCTTTTCTGTACAATGCCAAGTCAACACAGTAAACTGGGATGACTTTTTCCAAAGTGGCAGCACCGTTAAAGTTTCCCAAAATTCAATTTATATATATATATGTGTGTGTGTGTGTCCACATATATATATATAAAGACTAATAATAGTATGTTATGCATCGATAGCAGCAACAGCTTTTCCAGGTTCTACAGTCATTTGAACAAAATTATAGATATTCAGCACATTCCATTAAAAAAAAAAAAGAAAAGAATAATATCCAAACAACAGCAAAGTTCTGTTGCTGCTGTGGTACCTGGCACCATTTTTTCTATTAGCCTCTTAATCGTCATCTGGAAAGAGAACATTCTAGAGTAATATCATTAAATGTAGCTCTGATAAAGCACGGTCCCTACTATGTATGTGTTTTGAGTTCTTTATATATTATCAGTAGTAGTCCTTTGTCTGAGGAGCAGCTGGTAAAAACTTTTCCCCACATTGTAGGTTGTCTCTTAGTTCTGTTGATGGTTTCTTTTGCAGTGCAGAAGCATCTAAAAGGATGAGATCCCAGTTGTTGATTCTTTGTGCTAGTTCCCGTGCTACTGAGGACTTGTTCATAAGTCTTTTCCTATACCAATGTCTTCAAGAGTTCTCCCTAATTTATCTTCCAACAAGTTTAGTGTTTCTTTTTTGATATTTAGATCTTTAATCCACTTTGATTTTAATTTAGTGCATGGTGGAAGATAAGGGTCTAGTTTTAATCTTTGGCAGGTTGAGATCCAGTTTTTCCTACACCATTTATTAAAGAAGCTATCTTTCCTCCAGTGGGGATGGTCAGCTCCTTTGTCAAAGATGAGGTAGCTGAGTACATCTGGAGTTGTTTCTGTATCTTCTAGTCTTTTCCACTGATCCTCAGATCTGTTTCTTTGCCAGTACCATGCTCTTTTTATCATAGTGGCTTTGTAGTATAGTTTCAGATTGGGAATTGTTATACACACTGCCATGTGTCTGTTGCCTAGGATGGATTTTGCTATTCTGCATCTCTTATGGTTCCAAATGAATTTTTGGATTCTTCTTTCTAGTTCTGTGATGTATAGTGTTGGAATTTGAATTGGTATTGCATTGAATCTGTATAGCAGTTTTGGTAGTATGGCCATTTTCACTATGTTGATTCTTCCTACCCAGGAGCAGGGGATATTTTTCCATTTTCTTTTATCCTCTTCTAACTCTTTTTTCAGAGTGCTGTAGTTTTCAGTGTAGAGGTCTTATGTTTCTTTTGTTAGATTGATTACCAGTTACTTCATTTTTTGGGGTGCTATTGTGAATGGAATTGTTTCCCTAATTTCTCTCTCAGTGAGTCTGTTATTTGTGTACAAGAAGGCTGTTGATTTTTGGATTTTGACCTTGTATCCCGCTACTCTGCTAAAAGTGTCTATTAAGTCAAGAAGTCTTTTGCTGGAGTTTTTTGGGTCTTCAATGTAGAGTATCATATCATCAGCCAATAATGACAGGTTAACTTCTTCCTTTCCTATCTTTATTGCTTAAATTTCTTTCTCTTGTCTAATTGCTATGGCTAATGTTTCCAGAACTATATTGAAGAGGAGTGGTGATAGTGGGCATCCTTGTCTTGTTCCTGATTTTAACGTGAAGGATTTCAATTTTTGGCCATTTAATATGATATTGGCAGTTGGTTTTTCATAGATAGACTTTATTAAGTTGAGATATAGACCATCTTTTCCAATTTTTTGCAGAGTTTTTATCATGAATGGGTGTTGAATTTTGTCAAATGCTTTTTCTGTATCTATTGAGAGGATCATGTGGTTCTTCTCCTTGACTTTGTTTATATAATGTATTACATTTATTGATTTACATATATTGAACCATCCTTGCATCCCTGGAATAAATCCAACTTGGTCAGGATGTATGATCTTCTTGATGACCCTCTGTATTCTGTTTGCTAGTATCTTATTGAGGATTTTTGCATCTATATTCATTAAGGAGATTGGCCTGTAGTTCTCTTTTTTAGTTACATCTTTCCCTGGTTTGGGAATCAAAGTGATACTTGCTTTCAGGAATTAATTTGGAAGTATTGCTTCCCTTTCAATTTCATTGAGGAGTCTAAGAGTAATGGCAGTAGTTCTTCTCTAAATGTCTTGTAAAATTCAGCAGTGAATCCATCAGGACTTGGGCTTTTCTTGTTGGTAAGTTTTTAATTACATTTTCAATTTCACTGATTGTAATTGGGGTGTTGAAAATGTTTTTATCTTATCTTCTTCGTTCAACTTTGGTAATTCATAAGTATCTAGAAATCTGTCCATTTCTTCTGTGTTTTCCATTTTATTTGATTACAGTTTCTCATAGTAGGTATTAATGATCCTCTGGGTTTCTGTGGGATCTGTTGTGACTTCACATTTTCACTTCTGATTGCATGAATCTGAGCCTTTTCTTTCCTTTTTTTGATAAGGCTTGCTAAGGGTTTATCAATTTTATTTATTCTTTCAAAAAACCAACTCTGATTCATTTATTTTTTGTATCATTTTCTTAGTTTCCATTGCATTGATTTCTGCACTAATCTTTATAATTTCCTCTCTTGTTCAAGCTTTGGGTTTTTCTTGCTCTTGTTTTTCTAGTAGTCTAAGAGTCATCAGTAGGTTGTTTATTTGAGCTTGCTCTGTTTTCCTAATGTGGGCATTCAGGGCTATGAATTTTCCATGTAGAACTGCTTTTATTGTGTCCCGTAGATCCCTGTATGTTGTATTGGCATTTTCATTTATTTGTAAAAACTGTCTGATTTCTTCTTTAATTTCCTCTGTGATCCATTGATTGTTCAGGAGAGTGTTATTCAATTTCCATGTGTTTGTGAAGTTCCTACAGTTTCTTATGCTATTGATCTCCAGCTTTATTACACTGTGATCTGGTAGCATACAGGGAATAACTTCAATTCTTTTGCATTTATTCAAACCTGTTTTGTGAGCTAGTATGTGATCTATCTTGGAGAATTACCCATGTGCAGCTGAAAAGAATGTATATTCTGATTTTGTGGGGTGAAACACTCAATAGATGTCTAATAAGTCCATGCATTCAAAAGTTTGGTTCAGTTCTAGTATTTTATTGTTGATTTTTTGCCTAGATGATCTGTCTATTTGTGATAGTGGGGTATTTAGATCTCGCACTACAATTGTACTAGTGCTTATTTGGTTTTCCATGTTACTTAATATTTGTTTTATATAGTTGGGGGGCATTTATATTTGGTGCATATATGCTTATGATTGTCATTTCTTCCTCTTGGATTGTTCCCTTTACAAGAATGTAGTGGCCATCTTTGTCTCTCTAATCAGTTTTGGTTTGAAATTTATTTTGTCTGACTGTAAGATTGCTACCCCTGCTTTTTTCTGGGCTCCTGTCACATGGAAAATTGTTTTCCATCCTTTCACTTTCAGTCTATGGGCTTCTTTCTGCACTAGGTGTTTTTCTTGTATACAACATATTATTGGGTTTTGCTTCTTAATCCATTCTGCCAATCTATTTCTCTTGATTGGTGAATTGAGGCCATTGACATTGATGGTTATAACTGATATGTACTGACTTATTATTGTTATGTTGTTGTCCTTTTGTTGACTCTTTTTAATTTTTTGTCCTCTCCTTTTAGTTTCTTGCCTTGGCTATTTGAATTGCTCTGTTGGGCCTCATGATGTTGTGATCTTCATTGTCTTTTTCTAGGATATTGTTTAAAATTCCTTGTGGTGCTGGTTTAGTATTCATGAAGTTTCTCAAGTATTATTTGTCATGGAAGTATCTTATTTCTCCATCCATTTTGAAAGAGAGTTTTGCAGGATACATCAGTCTTGGTTGGAGGTTGTTTTCTTTTAGGACTTGAAATACCTCACTCCAGGCTCTCCTTGACCTGAGAGTTTGTGTTGAAAAGTCTGCTGTGATTCTGGTGGGCTTTCCTTTGCATGTGATTTATTTCTTTTCTCTTACTGTTTGTAGTATTTTGTTTTTCTGTTGGGTTTCTGGGATCTTGATTATTATATGTCTAGGTGTAGATTTTTTTTTTTATCATGGCTATTTGAAGTCCTATATGCCTCGCTTATCTGTATGTCAAATTCTTCCCCTCTGTTTAGGAAGTTTTCTGTCATTAAATCTGTGGACAGCTTTTTTAAGTCATTTGCATTTTCTCCTGCTACTTCATGGATTCTTATCAGTCTTATGTTATTCTTCTTTGCATCATCTAGGAGTTGTTGGATCGATTTCTCATGCTCCCTTACTGTTTTTAAGAGACCTCTCTTTTCACAGTCGCTGTCTGCGATCCTATCTTCTATATCTGAGATTCTATCTTCGCTATCTTTTATTTTGTTGCATATGCTTTCAGTACAGTTTTTAATCTCCTGGATATCTGTTTGAATCTGTTTAATGGATTCCATTTCTTTCCTATGTTGGGTGTTTGTTGTTTCCATTTCTTTCTTACGCTGGGCCTTCATGGTTTTTATTATATTCCTGAGCTCATCTATTTTTTTGTCAGTTTCTGTTCTGGAGTCTCCAATCATATCTTTCATTTTGTTCACCATCTCTATGTTTATCTGGGAAATTATTTCTGTTTTGAATTTTTCTAGAGCTTGATTGATCAGTTTTGTTATTTCCTGTGCTGTGAGTTCTGAGTGTCCTGAAGGTTGACTATCAGACTTTTCATCCTCCTTTGCCCTACTGTTTGCCATTGGTGGACTGGAAGTCTGTCTTTGTGGCTTGCTTAAGTGTTTTCTCATCTTTATTTCTGCTGTTGGGTTGCCCTTGATTCAATCTCTGGGTCATTAAATTTTGCTGATATCCTTGCATCCCAGCCTTTGATTCTCTAGTGACTTTTATAGAAATTCTCATTTTCATAATTGAGAAAACAACTCATCAAATCAATCCCTATCCTTTATCCCAATCGATACAATCAGGAACACGATAGGATCAGCCACCACCCTTTATAGCCAGCCATGCCCCTGCAGAGTGCGTCCAAGGACTGGCACAATCACGGGATCTGAGAGTGGGGGGGTGCTTAGTGGTGTCCGCATGGCTACCCTCCTCACACTGCTGGGTCCAGACAATCAATGGCGCCCACCAGGAAAGGTGCAGCTCTGGGGGAGGCCCATAGATCAGGCCTAAATTTCATTTTGAAAAGACCCATTGTACAGCATTTTCTGTTTACCCTACAGTAAGTTTGAGCACTGCTGGAAGGCATTCTAATGTTATTTTTCCCTGGCACTGCTGAACAACTCAATAAATTGGTCAACCAAAGAACACTAATACATTTAGTAACTAAGCCCAAATGCAGCATATAAAAATCAGGAGTAAATTTCACATTTTTTGATAGGACATATCCTTCTATGCTGTCAACTTAAATTTACCATCATTTTAACAAAAGGCAATGTATAAAAGAGACAAGCAATTGACAAAAAACAAGGTATAAAAATTCAAAGCATGAGCAGTTAACAAACAAAATAACAATTTTGATTACCTAAGCAAGTAACAGTCTGGAACCTATGAAACAAAAGCAAACTTCAATTATCTCACTGGGGCCTGCAAACAGTGGAGGAAGTGATATCAAGATCTCTAAATATGATATAAGGGAAATACTATAACTCCCAACCTGCTAGATGTCTGATACACTGAGTTCCTGTTCTCTAAAATTGGAGAATAAATTCAAGGAGAAAGAGGTTAAGAGTAGGAAATATTTATTGAAGGGGAAATATAAAGCTCCTGAGAGGTAGGAGGGGGCCTGAAGTGGGTGTCAAGGACCCCACTTCTCAGGGGAAGTTTTATAGAGCACAACCACCTGGGTGCAACCTGGGTTACAGCTATGATCAGCCAATAACATTTTAAGTATAGTCACTTAGGTAATATTGATCCAATGGGGAAGCAAGTCACGTAGCAAGTGTACATGGAAGGAACAAACAACTTTTCAGGAAGAGGTGAGTCTGAGGGCCTTGGTCACTCACCAAGGTGACTGAAGTCTATTTAGACTTCACTAGACCAGGTGTTACTACTTATCTTGGCCTGGTCATTTTGTCCTTATCTTGAGCCCTGGCCTCTAACAGATGTCCTTCTGGCCATAGTTGTAATGTGTTTTAACCTCTGTCCTGACTCTCTCGAGGGTGTAGCACTGTCTGACTGCCTATAATATTCCTATAATATTGTCTATAATAATTTGACACATGAATCATGGTTACTGCTTACCCTAATTTTTACTCTCTCCAGAACTGTGAAAAGTTTTGCCAAAATGCAGACTATTTATACTCTCATTAGCTAGCAACATTTCTTTATTGCTAGCATTTTCCTCAGTTATATCACTTACTGGCATTTCTATTGTCTACTGAAAATCCATTTCTCCATACTCTAGCATGCTATTTCCTGAAGAAGAAAAAAAATCCAAGTAGCAAACAATCAGGACCAAACTAACTGCTGTATTTCTAGGGGATCCAGTTCATTGCAGTGGAGCTGGCCAGCAACTTCTAAGTTTATATAAGAGGAATTCAGTTACCCATCTCCTCTTCTTTTCCAGGACTAATGCCTATTTCTTAGAATTAGGTAAGTGTGGAGTTTGGATACAAATGAATGTCCAAGCCTTTTGGATAACTTCATAAATTTAAAGTCTCATCCGCTAAAATACAACCAAATAATAGAAAAATTTAAAAGTATAAATCCTTATCTCGAGGGGTATCTACCAAAAGCTATGGCAGTATTAGAAATTTTAGAAATTTTCCACTAATAATTTGAATTAAGAAAAAAAATAACTCTTATAACCACTCTGGTGGATACATGTCATAATGGGTCCACACACATAGAATATACACCAAGAGTGAGCCCCAGCTAAGCTGTAGACTTTAAGTAATTACTGTGTATCATTGTAATTTCATCAACAGTAACAAATGTACCACTCTGATGGAAAATGGTAATAGGAGGACTCTACATGTGTGGGAGCAGGGGACATATGGGAATTCGCTGTAACTTCTTTTGTTTCCCAGTGAACTTTAAACTGCTTTAAAAAATAGTGCATTGAAGGAGGAAGGGGAATAATTTGTCACTTCAGCTGATTGCTAAGAAAATGCCATACTCAATTTATTAGAATGCATTTATGAGGGTCCAACTAATATATTCATGGAATACAAGGCACACAGCTACTCAAATTCATGGCTAAATCGCTCAATTGATAGAGTAAATTGCTGACAACAGAAACATTTGTATTGATCAAGCACTATGGTTTCATTAAGTTTGCTCATTTATTTTATAAATTCGCTGTAAAGCCATTAGAAGAGTTTTATTACTCAAATTATGAGGCTGAGTCAGAGTGGCCTTTTAAATCTATAAATTAATTAGAGCTCTATTTCCAGAGCCCTGGGAATATTCACCCTTTTCTTTTAATGAGTATATTTTCTTTCTTTATTACAAATAAATTGTGATTAAGTTCACAGTTTTCCCAGTTTGACATCATTCATATGTATGGTACTTGGATAGACCAGCAAATATAATTAAATTTATTATCCCTTTCTGGATAGATGAGAAAGTCTCATATATATGCATAGCATAGAAGAAATTAACCTCAGATCATTTTCTACATTCAATATACAATTTAAACACATACACTGGCAACAATGTAGCTCTGGCCTGTCTTTATTTTGTATGCACATACACACAAAAATGTTTTGCTTTCTTTATAACTTCAGCATAAGAGTTACCTCAGCCCAGCATTTCTGCAAATATGTACAGATTTGGTGTCACTTTGTTCTTTCTATGACTTTATCTTCACTTTCTTGATTTTTTTATGTCATTTACTAATCATTCTCATTAAGGTTTTTCCAACTCAAAGCCTCATATGCCAGGTTTGGTGCAGGCTTTTATTTCTCTTTAAATCATATGTGACTGCACCCATGTGGTTGGAGCAAGCCTGGCTTTGCTATCCCCGTCCTTGTTACAACACCAGTCCCAGGGATGGGTACATGATCACAGGCTGGGTAATCTGGAAAAGGGATTTCCATACTGACACACCCCAAAATTTTATCTGAGAATAATATTCCATAGGTGTGAAGGACCTTTTTTGAACACCCAGATCCAGTTATCCTTGATCAATTTATTGATTTTTCATTCTGATGAAAACAACGATTTTCCTAGGGCCAGTTGGAATTCTTTACATTTTCTATAAAAATAAGAGATCCAATACCTTTATTTTGTTGAAAAATATTGTATCACTATGGTTTGAATGTGTCCCTCAAAAGTCTATGTGTTGCTCAATGGGAAAAAAATAAATAAAGAAAGAAGTATGAAACAAACAAACAAAAAAAGTCTATGTGTTGGAAACTTAATTCCCAAATTCATCCTGTAATTGTATTTGGAAGTAGGGCACTGGGCAGGTAATTAGGATTAGATGAACTCATGACAGGAAGGACCTGTTATGTATGGCATTAGTAGCTTCATGACAAGAAGAGAGGTCTGAGCTAGCACTGGTCTAGCTCACCCTATGATGCTCTCCACCAAGTTATGATGCAGTGATGGGACCTTTACTAGGTTTCAACACCAGGCTCTTGAACTTCCCAGGTGCTCAAACCATGAGCCCCACTACTTGAAGGAGGAGATGTTTGTTTTGGTTCACAGTTTGTAAGGGTTTCAGTCCATAGTCCAGCTGCTCCAATGCAGGTCAGTACGATAGAGGGGAGGCAGAGGGGAATAGCTGCTCATGGCACAGTGAACTTGAAGAAGAGAGAGAGCCAAGGGAGAAGCCCATCCAGGCTATGCCCAAGTCACTTCCTGTTCCAACCAGATTGGACCCCACCTCCTAATGGCAAGTCAGCTATAAGCCCCTGTAACCTAATTGCCTTCCAGTGGTCTTACCTTTGAGCTCATGAGGCTGGGTGGTGGGTGGCATCCAGGTATAAAACATAATAGTAGATGAAAGAGTGCAACATAGTTTTTGAGGTCAAGAAACAGAGGAAAAGAAAAATCGAGTCTCCAAATCGAAAGGGGTTACCATGTGCATGGCACATTAGATGAGGAAAGACCACATCAGTCAAAATTTCCATAATAAAAACATTAGGTCACATTTTTTTAAAAAAAGGTGGGAGCCTGAGAATGGCATTGCCTTTGACTTATTCAGAAGTGGCTTTGCAAATTTGACGACATTGGAGCAACTCCTTCAAAGTGATGAGGCAGTGTAATTTTGAGGCCCATATTTTGTATGAAAATGAGAGAAAACCAGTGGTATCTTCATATATGCAGAGGGTAAGATATTTTATCCCTATGCACTTTTTTCACCAGTGAATGCACTTTTTCTCCATTAAAATTAGGGATGAATGAGAAAGGGAAAATGTAAAACCTGAAGCAAAGTAGGGCCAACTTAGCAGCACAGCAAAGAGGAGTCCCAGGTAACTGGCTATATAGCCACGGCAGAGTAAAAGATGAGAGACCTCATTGGGGTCTTCAGGAACGATCTGTTCAGTGGAGGAGTTGATGTGACAGTGAATTTTGGTTGGGGGTGGTGTGGGAAAGATACATGGATGGCAAGTGCAACGAGTGAAAACATTTGACAAGTTAAAAAAAACTAGTGACAAACAAGAAAGTATCCTAGTATATGCTTTAGCTCGAGAGTGTATATTTACATTGTTATGACTTTACGCTAAGCATTGATTTAATTTAAAATAATGGCATCCAATAGATGTATAGGAAGGAGGGTGAAATGGTATGAGAGATGGATTTGTATCTGTCATAGCCAGGTCTCTAAATTAATGACTTGAGAAAATAGGAGCATAGGTTTGCCACTTAGAATTATGGACTTGATAGAGGAAACACAGAGATATAGCTTTCGCAATTAGCAAAAGAGATAGAGATAAAAAGGAGAGGAGCGGAAGAGGAAGTAAAAATAATTAAGATTCATTGTGTATTCGCAAGGCAAGGACCCGAGTTTGATCCCCGGTACCAAGAAAAAAAAGATGCATTGTGTACATGTACTGACTCCCCATGATGAGTGTAATAATTATGTACTGCAAACATGGAGTAATAAAAATAACTAACAAAATAAAAATATATTTTTAGTACTTTAGGTACCTCATATGAGTGGGAAGAAATAGAAATACAGGCTGGAGAATAAAAGAAACCAGTAAAAACAAGATTAAAAATCAAAAGATTGTGATGAGGTAAAAAGATATGAATTTCAGGGTCTTTTCATTTTAAGCTTATTGGTGCCTTTGGATTTTTCAACCATCTTCAGATATTAGTGGATTTTTATTTCATAAGTTTTTTGTTTAAAGACTGAAGAATGAAGTGATGTGTAATATAAAAGTATTGATAGTTGTTTCACCAGCCTGGGCTCTATGTTAAAGCTCTGAAGATAAGTCATGATGGCAGATCCCTGTGGTTTATGTCTACACAGGCAAAATTTTAAATATTTAAGGACCAAAATGCTTGTGTTGATTCCAGCTGAGTCATTTAATTGAGTATCTATGTCTAAAGGCTCAAGTAAAGTCGTGAGGTCCTTCACTGTGTTTCTCTGACAGGATTCTAATAGAAGATTTGTGCAACTGCTGGCTTTGTGAACAAAGCACTCAGACACCCCACAGTCAGAGGGTACTGAGAAGTTGTTAGCTCTCTTGAAATCTTATGGATTTTTAGACTCACATCCTAAGTTAAAGAAAATGTCAAGATAATCCCCAGCAGACCAGAATGTAGCTCAGGAAATACTCCAAATCTCTCAGACAGAAAAAGCTATAAATCTGGTAGGTTTCTTCGGAGAGCCTGAAGAGAGAAGATGTGTTTAAATCTGTGAATTACGTGGGAGAATTAGGTCAGCTTGGCAAATCCTTGCCATGATGCTACCATCCTAGAGGGAATTCGTCCACACGTGCTACACTGTGTCAATGGGAATAGACAGAAATCGATGACTTCTATGCAGTAGTGCACTCCTTCAAGTTCCTGAGCTCCAGAAGCCTTGAATATGCACAGATGCCTCTGGATAGAATGACCAAACCAAATGGATTTGACTAAGGGTTTTGAAATCAAAAGTTAAAAGTTTTGAAACCAAAACTTCTTGTCTATTTACCTTCTACTCTTTCTAAACTACTCCAACTCATTTCCTCTCAAGAAGGAGCTTTTCTTTCACCCAACACTAATTTTATTTTGTTTTGTTTTTATATAATGATTGACTATTTTTCATTTAATTTTAATTGACTCCTTATTTAAAGCAAGCGAATCAACTGATTGATTTAGTTGCTTACTTACCTAACCTCTGCAATAAGCAAATGAGTCTTTAATTTAATCATCCATGTAATAAGCTTTACTGAGCCTAAATTTTTGCCCAAGCTTTCTATAATTGTTATACTTAATAAAATGCTGGACTCACTGAGGTTTGAAGTCATGTTTGTAAATTATTAGTTTTTAGTACTTGAGGTAAATGATTTAAATTTCCTCATTTTTAGACATGAAGAATATAGTTTTTCTTTTTTTTTTCTCATTGAGTTTATTGGTACATTTTAGGTATACAGTACAGTTACATTCATCATTGGGATCTTGTACCTTTACATTCCAGGTCTTGGTTCTCATTTTTTCCCCTTATCCCTGTCCTCCCTTTACCCCCTCCTCCCTTCTCTGTTTCATGTAATTTTCATATATAAACTTATTCTGGCATGAAATAGCATGTATAACTAGTATTAAAGTGACATCACTGAGAATAGACTGACATCTTGCTATAAATTATATCTAAATGTCCCACTATAGCCTCGTGTGATCATAGGTAGGGCTTTTGGGAGGTTATTGGGTCATGCATGTGTGATACTGAATTAGTCCACTGATAGATTTATAGTTAGGCATGATGTTAAAATGTCAAGCCTGGTGCAAAGGGGTAAGTCATTGTGGGAGTGACCTAGAAGGGTGTATATAGTCATCCTTCTCTCTTGATGCTGTCTCCTACCTGCTATGCCAAGGACTGTTTCTCTTCTGTCATGCCCCTCTGCCATGCTGCCCTGCCTTGAAGCCAGCTCACTACAGATTGATGGTGCTACAAACTGTGAGCCAAAATAAACTTCCCTCTTTCAATTTGGAGGTGTTGGGTATTTTGTCCCAGCAATGAGAAAGCAACTAAGTCACATCTCTACTTTGTATCTGCTCAATACTTGGGAGTACATGAATTGTTTAAGGAAAAACATGTTTTTAATGCAAATACTTTCATATCTTTCAAATGTTTATTTTCAGTAGGGTTTATCCCTGTTGTTCATCCTTCTGGTCAGATTCCAAATCACTGTCTTCAAGGAAATTAATCCAGGTTCTGATAAATAATCAACATACAAAAATCTACAAGTATATTCTCTGCCTAGATGTTTATTGGAAAAATTGATTCTTGCCCTTCAAATCTCAGTTTGGATGGTGCCTCAATTTTGAAACCTCCACTATGTTGTAAATCTCAAGAGAGAAGAGGGACAGATATGGATTCCAGTTAAGGGATGGAAACAGGATTAATTGGAAGGATCTTGGATAACTTCCACAACTCTGAAGAGGCGCTGACAACTCACACTAAGAGATAACAGAACCTAGGATGGCTCCAGAGGCTTCTATAGCAGCAAATGTATCTTCTCTTTAGAGTCCCACCCAAGATGACTTATGACCACTTTCTATCCATGCTTACTTTTCAAATTCCAAGCAAAGGTAACATAGCCTAGATAGGATGGCACATAGACCAAATTCAGCCACTATGGGAACTAGGAACTATGAAGTCACCCCAGTTGATATTACCTGTCACCTTTAACTCGGATGCAGTTTCTCCTAAATCCACAAATCTCCTTTATACCAATCTTATGAGGACAATGATATATTCAAATACTATAAGGTTGAGAGAATTTTTCCAATTTGTACCCTGTATAGTACACAGTGAGTGATATATAAGCACTGAAAATTGTAGTTGTGAGTTGAATTATATTTTATTACTTTCCTACAATCATCTTCAGCCAGAGAAATCTGGAGTAGGAACTGAGACTGAAATACCACTTTTGCTCAGTAGCAGACTTCATGTAAGTCTGTCCTTTGGCCTCATCAGTTGGCATGGTTGCTGAGCTAAAAGCAAATGAGACAGAAGCTCTACTCTAGCTGTTTGGAATATACAGACTGTGCATGTGAATTCCATTTTAATAAATATATTAGAGATTTCTATAAATTGTGTAAAAGCTACTAAAGAGATCCTTGTGAGAGTAACAAGATGGCCTGTAGATGATATTTCTGAAACTCAAAACCAAGAAGAGTCTTACACATGGTGCCCAGAAAATAAGGTCAGTGGGCCCAATGGTCAGTGCAGTACAGTGGCACCTTCAACTCCCTGTCTCTACTGCGATGCCCAACAGTGTGCTCTTGTCAGCTATGGAGCCTCTAAAATCAGACCAAGACTTTCTTGGGGCAATTTGTGGTAGAACTTAGCAACCCATTAACCACTTGTCTCCACAACATAAGATGTGCCATCTTGTTCTTACCCCTCATGCTCTGTTACCTACCCTTTTAAAACTTGGAAATAAAATGCTTAATACTTTTTTTAAAATGCTTAATACTTTTTTAAAAAGTTCTTCTAGGAATGTTCCAAAGCTGAGGAGCATAAAGCCTGCTTGCTCAGAGTTTGAAATGGGAATATTTGTGATATTCCCCACTCAAGAGTCATTCCCACTTCTCCTAGAACCAATCCCCTCAGCAAACAAAGGAAACTTTCTGTTAAAGTGGAGAAAAATATATGCATTTCATCTAGTCAGTAGATTACTTCCCCTCAGTCTTCAATACAACTTCCAGTCATACAATAGAGAAACAGAAATGTCTACTTTGAAAGAATAAACCAAATAGATAAACCCCTAGCAATCTTACCAAAAAAGGAAAGACTCAAATCAAAGAATTAGAATTGAAAAAAGTAAAATCACAACAGACACTGCTAAAATCCAAATTACTCAAACTTTGAGAAAATGTCCTCTAATTTGAGAATTCAGAATGAATGGTTAGATTTATAGATACATATGAAATGCCAAAACTGAAGAAGATATAAAATCTCTGAATAATTGAATAAAAGCAATGAAATGGAAGAACTAATTAAAAAATACTACCAAGTGAAAAATGCCCAATGGATTCACTGCCAAATTCTACAAAAACATTAGGGAAGATCTAATGCCAGTACTTCTCAAACTCTAATGAATGTGAAAGGAAAGGGAATAAGGGAAAAGAAAAAAATATGAGAAAATATAAATAAAGTGTTTGTAAATGGGGAGGGCAGGGACAAGGGGAAAAAATGAGAACCAAGACCTGTCATGTGAAGGTACAAGATCCCAGTAATGAATTTAACTGTACTGTATCCCTAAAAAATACCAGTAAAATCAATAAAAAGAAAAAGAAGAAGAAGAAAGTAAAGGAGTACTCACAAAGTCATTTTTGGAAGCTAGCATTACCCTGATTCCAAAGCCAAAAAAGGATTCAACCACAAAAGTAAACTACAGACCAATCTCTTTAATAAACATAGACAAAGGGCTGGGCATTTAGCTCAGTGATGCTGCTGCCTACCTTGTAATCACAAGAACCCAAGTTTGATCCCCAGTAGCAAATAAATAAATAAACAAACAAACATAGACCCAAAAATCCTCAACAAGATATTGGCAAATGGAATGCAGCAAATTGTCAAAACATCATTCATCGTTACCAAGTAGGAGTCAGCCCAGAGATGCAGGGATGGCTCAACATAGGCAAACTAATTAATGTAATACATGCATAAACAGAAGCAAGAACAAAAACCACATGGTCATCTCATGTGACACAGAAAAAGGCTTTGATAAAATCCAACATCTATCTTTTTTCTCTCATTTAGTTTATTAGTATATTTTAGGTATACAGTACAGTTACATTCATCATTGGGATCTTGTACCTTTACATGACAGGTCTTGGTTCTCATTTTTCCTTGCCCTCCCTTCACCCCCTCCTCCCCTCCCCATTTACAAACACTTTATTTCCATCTTTTCATTTTCTCACATTTTTTTCTTTTCCCTTCTTACCTTTCCCCTACCCTTCCCACTTTCCCTACACCGTTAGCCCTTTTCTTCCCATTTCACAATGTCAGTTATCTCATTAGGATCTTATGTGCTATTACAGTTTATTTACACCAAAGTAACTATTTGGTATTTACACATGTGTGACTTATTTATTTCACTTAGTATATCCTCAATATGTATCCATTTTCCTATGAATAACTCTGATTTCTCATTCTTTATGGCTGAGTAGTATTCCATTTTATAGAGAAACCACATCTTCTTTATCCAGACTCCAACTGATGGGCAAATGGACTGTTTCCAAGTTTTAGCTATTACAAACTGTGCCACTATAAACATGGGTGCACATATATCACTGTGGTATGATTCTTTTAATTCTTTTGGAAAGATACCCAGCAGAGGGATGCCTGGGTCAAATGGAACCTCTAGTCCCAGCTCTTTGAGGTATCTCCATATTGATTTCCATAGTGGTTGCACCAGTCTGCACTCCCACCAACAATGGAGTAGGTTTCCTTTCTCCCCGCAACCCTGCCAACATTTGTTATTGGTTGATTTCTTGATAGCAGCCATTCTTTGTGGGGTGAGGTGGAATCTCAGTGTTGTTTTCATCTGCATCTCTTAAATGACCAGTGATGTGGAACATTTTTTCATATATTTACTTGCTGCTTTTACTTCTTTGCCTGAGAAATGTCTGTTCATTTCAGATGCCCATTTATGAATTGGGTCTTCATATTTGTGGGGGGCTGATTGTTTTGAGTTCTTTATATATTATCAGTAGTAGTCCTTTGTCTGAGCAGCAGCTTTTAAAAACTTTTTCCCACATTGTAGGTTGTCTCTTAGTTCTGTTGATGGTTTCTTTTGCAGTGCAGAAGCATCTTAAAAGGATGAGATCCCAGTTGTTGATTCTTTGTGCTAGTTCCTATGCTACTGAGGATTTGTTCATAAAGTCTTTTCCTATGCCAGTGTCTTCAAGAGTTCTTCCTAACTTATCTGCCAGCAAGTTTAGTGTTTGTTTTTTAATATTTAGATCTTTAATCCATTTGGATTTTAGTTTAGTGCATGATGACAGATAAGGTTCTAGTTTTAATCTTTGGCAGGTTAAAATGTAGTTTTTCCAACACCATTTATTAAATGAGAGTATCTTGCCTCCACTGAGGATGGTCAGCTCCTTTGTCAAAGATGAGGTAGCTGAGTACATCTGGAGTTGTTTTTGTATCTTCCATCCTGTTCCACTGATCCTCAGGTCCTGTTTCTTTGCTAGTACTATGCTGTTTTTATCACAGTGGCTTTGTAGTGTAGTTTCAAATTGGGAATTGTTATACCCGCTGCCATGTCTCTGTTGCCTAAGGATGGCTTTTCCTATTCTAGGTCTCTTCTGGTTCCAAATGAATTTTTGGATTCTTTTTTTCTAGTTCTGTGATGTATAGTGTTGGAATTTGAATTGGTATTGCATTGAATCTGTATAGCAGTTTTGGTAGTATGGCCATTTCACTATGTTGATTCTTCCTACCCAGGAGCAGGAGGTATCTTTCCATTTTCTTATATCCTCTTTGATGTCTTTTCAGAATGCTGTAGTTTTCAGTGTAGAGGTCTTTTGCTTCTTTTGTTAGATTGATTCCTAGATACTTCATTTCTTGGTATGCTATTGTGAAAGAAATTGTTTCCCTAATTTCTCTCTCACTGAGTCTGTTATTTGTGTACAAGAAGGCTGTTGGTTTTTGGGTGTTGACCTTGTATCCAGCTACTCTGCTAAAAGTGTCAATTAAGTCTGGAAGTCTTTTGGTGGAATTTTTTGGGTCTTCAATGTAGAGTATCATATCATCAGCAAATAATGACAGTTTAACTTCTTCCTTTCCTATCTTTAATGCTTTAATTTCTTTCTCTTGTCTAATTGCTATGGCTAATGTTTCTAGAACTATATCAAAGAGGAGTGGTGATAGTGGGCATCCTTGTCTTGTTCCTGATTTTAATGTGAAGGTTTTCAATTTTTGGCCATTTAATATGATGAAATCCAACATCTATTCATGATAAACC
Organism: Fukomys damarensis; assembly: GCF_012274545.1. Lineage (NCBI taxonomy): Eukaryota > Metazoa > Chordata > Mammalia > Rodentia > Bathyergidae > Fukomys > Fukomys damarensis. Next base: position 17,138,531 of record NW_022900938.1, read on the forward strand.
CTGAAGAAAATATTTTATAGGAAGACCTTATCTCAATCTGATAAAACCCATTTATGACAAACCAATAGCCAACATCAAATTAAATGGGGAAAAGCTGAAAGCTTTCCTCTAAAATCAGTAACAAGCCGGGCATGGTGGCACATACCTGTAATCCCAGCCCTTAGGAAGCTGAGGCAAGAAAATCACCATGATTTCAAGGCCAGCCTAGGCTACATAGTGAGTTCAAGACCAGTCTGAACTATGTAGCAAGACTTTGCCTCAGAAAAAAGAAATAAAATAATAAAAAAAAATCAGGAACAACACAAGGATGTTCACTATTATTATTGTTGTTCAGTATAGTTCTCAAAATATTAGGCAGAGCAATCAGGAAAGAGAAAGAAAAGGAATATGTATAGAAAAGGTAGAAGTCAAATTATCATCATGTGCAGATGACATGATCCTCTAGATGAGAAGACCCAAAAGATTCTATGAAAAGACTCCTAGAATTAATAACCAAAGTCAGTGTAGGGTACAAGGTCAAAACACAAAAATCAATAGCATTCCTGTACACCAATAATAAACTCACTGAGAAAGCAATTAGGAAACCAATACCATTCACAATGGCATCAAGAAAAATTAAATATTTAGAATTTACCTAATCAAAAAATCAAAAGATTTCTTTCTGCAATGAAAACTACAGTACTCAGGAAAAGGACATGAAATAAGAGTTGGAAAATGAAGAGACAACCCCTGTTCCTGGGCAGATAGAACCAATATTGTCAAAATGGCCGTACTTCCAAAACTAATAAGCCAATTCCAGTCAAAATATCAGTAGCATTTCTTACAGAACTAAAGAAAATTATTCTAAAATTCCTATGTGGAACCAGAAGGACCTAGAATATCAAAAGCAACTGGGAGCAATAAGAGCGAAGCAAGAGGCAACACAAAACCAGACTTCAAGTTACACCACAAAGCTACAATGATTAAAAAAAATCATAATAATAAAGCTTGGTATTGGGGGAGGAAAAAGGACACATGGATCCATGGAAAAAATACAGGAAGCAGAAACAACTCCAGGCACATTCAGCTACCTGATCTTTGATAAGGGGGTCAAAAATATGCACTGCAGGAAATACAGCCTCTTTAACAAATGGTGCGAGGAGAACTGGCTGGCCACATGCATCAGACTCACTCTAGACCTATACCTCTCATCATGTTTTTAATTGCATTTTAATTGCTTAAAGTTAAAATCAAAATAGATCTAAGACCTAAATGTTAAAATAGAAACATTTAATCTGCTGTAAGACACATAGGGAAAGCTCTTGAAGATATAGGCATAAGCAAGGAGTTTCTGAACAGAGAACCCCAGTTGCACAAGAAATAATATCAAGAATCAACAAATGGGATCAGGGCCGGGCGAGGTGGTGCACGCCTGTAATTCCAGCACTCGGGGCTGAGGCAGGAGGATCACCATGAGTTCGAGGCTGGACTTCATTGTGAAACCCTGTCTCAAAAAACATGGAAGGAAGGAAGGAAGAAAGTTGGGGGCAAGATGTTGTAAAGGCAGGCTGGATGTTTTCAG
>NW_022900938.1:17140411-17168072 GCF_012274545.1 Fukomys damarensis
CAAAAAAAAAAAAAAAAAAAAAAAAAAAAAAAAAAACCCAAAAAACAAAAAAAAATGGGATCATATCGAGTTAAAAGCTTCTGAAATCAAAGGAAACAATAAATAAACAATCTACTGAAGAGAAAGAATTGCCAGCTATTCTTTGGACTGAGAACTAATATCTAGAAAATATTTATAAATATCTATAAAATCTCTAATATCTAATATTATAAATATCTATAATACCTATTAAACTCAAAAAACTAGACCCCTAAATAAAATATTCAGTCAAAAAATGGGCAACTGAAATGAATAAACACTTCTCAAAGGAAGAAGTACAAATAGCCAATCAATAAATGAAAAGCTGTTCAACATCTCTGGCCATTAGAAAAATCCAAATTAACATGACACTGAGATTCTGTCTTACTCCAGAAAGAATGGCTACCATCAAGAAATCACATAATAACAAATACTGGTAAGCAATGGGGAAAAGGAACTAATAAGAGCTGGTGGAATGAAAACTACTCCAAATATAATGGAAATAAATATGGAGATTCCTTTAAAAACTAAAACTAGAAATTCCACTTGACCCAGCTATTCCCCTTCTAGACATCTTCCTGAAAGAGTTAAGGACATCATGTTTATAGCAGCACAATTCACAATAGCTGAATATGTCTATCAACAGATAAATGGATAAGGAAAATGTGCTATTTAGATACAATAAACTGCTACTCTGCCATAAAGATCATTTTTTTAGATAGGATCTCCTTGAACTCACTATGTAGCCCAGGCTGGCCTCAAACTGCAGGGGATCCTCCTGCCTCAGCCTTCCAAATATGGGATTACAGGCATGTGCCCACCACACCTGGCTATTCTGCTATAAAGGAAAATAAACTTGAGTATTTGCACCTGGAGTCCATAAGTGAAACGAATCAGACACCCATAGCTTAAATACTTCATGATTTCTCTTATATAAGAAATCCAAATATAAATACAGAGCAAAATAAAAGATAGAGAATAGGAAATAGGGAGGTGGATCTTTTGAAGATAGGAAAGGGATCAAGAGATAGAGGAAGGGAGAGAGAAGGGAGTGGAAAGGAATAAAAGAATGAAGATGTGTTATGTGTATGTACCAACTCCCCATGAGTAATGTGACCATTATGTGCTACAAGCATGTGCTAGTAAAAAAATTTTAATTGAAAAAAAAAGGAAGTGGATGCAATGACTGTATGCTTTTAAAAGTCAGTGTCACAAAAGAGTGTGAGATTGTTCCAGATGGAGGCGAAAGCAGCTAACGACTAAATGCAATCCTGGCTGCATATGGGATCCTGTTCTGGAAGAGAGAAATTTATATAAAGGCATCAGTGGATCTATTGACAAAATTGGAATATGAGCTAAAAGCATTTTGTCACATTTAAATTTATTGTTTTTGACAGCAATAGTTATGTAAGAAAATACCTTTATTCTTCAAAAATACAGTATTTGAAAGGAAGGGACCATGATATAAGCATCTTACCCTTTAATGTTTCTAGAAAAAAAGCAAGCATATAAATACACAGTTCTTTCAAGTGAACATTATCTTATCGACATCTCAAAATTTATATCATTATCATTATTATCATGCAATAGCTATGATTAATATGTCAAGTGTTATCTAACTCCTGGGGGAAATTCTCTCTGAAGAGCTGACAATTGAGTTAATACTTGAGTAAAGCAAAGAAGAAATTATATAGCACCATGGGACAAAGTGTGGAGATGGAAGAGAATGACACATGCGAAACCCCTACAAGGGTGTCCAGCTCTGTGCAACTACGGGAGGGGGCAAAGGGCAGTGCGTGGGAGACCAAAGAGAGAAGAGTAGTAAATGGTAAGGTCTCACCACGGGGTCCTGGCCATATAACCATGGTTGGCCATAGCACGATAATTAGAATGTATTGTTTTTTTCAACAGGAGAGTTTTGTGCAGTTAAATTTTATATTTATGCTTTACAAACAATTCTGACTGTTGCGTGCAATGGGGGTCTAAGTAAGCTATGGCTAGAACAATGACAGGGGAATTAATGAACAGTGATTATGTTTGGAATATATCTTAGAGGCAGAGCTGCCTGTGCCTGATAAAGCATGGTTGAGCGTGATAGAGGAAGCAAGGAATCAAAGCTGTAGCATGAGATGCTGGCATGGTGACTATAGCATTTTCTGAGAGAGACAAATCTGGTAGATTAGCAGACTTTGGAACCCCCTGAGACCTGAGTGAATATGCCAGTCTAGCAGTCTTGGGGCTGAGGAGAGAAGACTGGACTGGTGTTAGAGACCTGTGATTAATCAGCAAAGTAGGAGCCCACCTAGTGAGAGACTATAGAAAGAGAAGACAAAACCTAGGTCATTCAACTTTAGAAATCAAGAACAGAAGAGACTGGGCCAGCAGAGGATACTCAGAAATAGCGATTGTGATTGAAGAAAAACTGTGAGAGTAATGCATTTCCAGTAAGAAGTCTTCATCTGTAATAGAGATCAGAAAACTCACCACTGGAGTCGGCAAGGTGGAAGTAATTTGTGATTTCAATGTGAACTACTCAGTGGAATAGTGAGAGAGCAAGTTAAGAGGATAGAATGAAATGAGAGAAGAAAGAGTTAAGTGCAGAAATTCTTCCTTATGATTTCCACATTCTTGTACATGAGGATATGAAACAAATGCACATTTGTGTTCCAAATAAATTATATCCATAAGAAAGTTAGGGTCAGCATGTGTCCATCAAGAGCTCTCCCACAATTCCCTGTGCAACCTCTTAGTGTGTTAAAGTGGAGAAGAGTCCAATTTAGAATACAGACATACAACATTAGGGAATGGAGCTGATTCATTTTGCTTTTCTTTTTTTTTCTTTTTATTGAGTTTATTGGTACAATCTAGCTCTACAATACAGTTACATTCATTACTGGGATCCTGTACCTTCACATGACAGGTCTTGGTTCTCATTTTTTCCCCTTGTCCTGCCCTCCCTTCACCCCCTCCTCCCCTCCCCAATTACAAACTCTTTATTTCCATTTTTTCATTTTCTCATATTTTTTCTTTTCCCTTATTCCCTTTCCCCTACCATTCCCACTTTCCCTATACCTTTAGCCCTTTTTTCCCTATTCCACACTCTTAATTATCCCATTAGGATCTTGTGTACTATTATAGTTTTTCACACCAGAGAAACGATTTGGTATTTACACGTGTGTGACTTAATTATTTCACTTAAGAGTTCATTTTGCTTTTCTGACTACCCTTTATTCACAGCACTTACAGTTTTCCAAAGAAATGCATTTCATTATTATTTAATGTTTTATTGTTATATTTAATAACCTTAAAATATAGACAGAGTATTTATGGTCTGAAGGACAATATGTTATAAAGGAAATAAATGTTTTGAATCCTATACCTAATTTAAGAACTATGTAATTGCTAATATTATCTAACTATAGGACCCTCCTTTCTGTCATCTGCTGACTCCACTTCTCACCAAAGGTAACCAATATCCTAAATTCCTTTATAGAAATAGAAATTCAGGGGGCCAGGGCTTTAACTCAGTGGTGCCACCACCTGCCTCTCAAGCATAAGGTCCTGAGTTCGATCCTCAGTACCAAAAACAAAAACAGAAACAACAACAAAAAAAGAAATAGAATTCAGTTGATTCTATATTATTTAATCAAGGCCAAAAAAAAAAAATCTGAAACCAGAGCCAGCTGTAGTTGGTTCATAAATCATGCTAACATTCACAAGAGCTAATCTTGTAACATAAAGTCACTATAGAAAAGTCTAATCATGACTTCAAAATCGTATTACATTGCATCAGGCAGGCAGTTATAACCAATTATTTGAAGCATTTAAAGCCACAAACTGGATTTGAACAAAAAGGCCTACTAGTTGAATAACAAAATGTAACTGGTAATTCCAGTACTTTTTCCCCAAGAATAATAAGATTCTGCTTTCATTTTAATGTTAAAAATGCCTTTTAATAATCCATGTGATTTGTTGTTGACAAATAAGTATTGCCGCATACCTAGGGATGATTTATTTCTCTGATTTGAAGAGAATACGAACATTTCACCTATGTTTCTATGCCAGGAGTTCGGATACTAGGAATGTTTTGTTAATGAAATTAATGGTCCTGTATTATTACAGAACCTCAGTGTTAAAAGAACAGCTATATTATCTCTGTGCTGATATTATCTTCTTTTCTCAGGTCAGGTCACATGACTTCAGCTAGTAAACTTTACCACATCTGCAATATTGTTTGACCAATCAGTTTTTAGTCCAAGATTTAGGTCTTTATTCAATAAGTCAGGTGACACTTTTACCTCAAGGTAAATCCTCTATTTTGTGTATAAATGTGACATTGGATTTCTGTATTGTTCCTGAAACTAAGCTTTCACATTATATCTCAAAGCTTAGGAACTCAACTGCTACTTCTGACAACACCATCCCACTTGGCTGTGGATAACCCACACATCGGCAGAGCACGTAGCCAGTTCTGGCAATGAAAGTACCTCTCACCCCAAACTGCAGTGACCAGGTCTAAAAGGCCTTGAGAACCAAGTCTGGCCAATCTGATGGAACATGGGGACATTTCTACAGGGACTACCAGAAAGGATATGTTTCTATGACAATGATGATGGTGGTGATGATGATTGGATATAATCTTATTATACTGTACATGTCTTGAAGTATTAGCTGCCTGGATGTAGGTCTTCTAATGCCAACAGCAATTTTGTTCGCCCTTTAGGAGCCATTGGAGAGAATGTTTCCAAGAACTAGAGGTATCAGTGGAAATCATTCTCATATCATTGGAAACTCCCTCCCATTTTTTCCAAGCCTGAATCCAATCCAGTTTTCTAGATGTTTCGCTAACCGAGCTAAAAGGACATTTTCCTTTAACTAGCTTGAGTAGAAATTCTAGGCTTTCAGCTTTAAGAGCCACGGCCAGCACATAAATTTGTACATGAAAATGGGATATGGCAGGCAACGGACCTTAAAATGAAGAGTAGAACGAGTCCAGGTGGAATGTTATGTGGCCATAAAACAGTTGATTAAACTGTGTGTATTGCATTTAAGGATACAAATCATGTGTTCACCCAGGCTGTACCTTTAGTAACTTGGTAAAAACATATTCAAGGACTTCTGAATCTAAGATGGACTAACGGACTCCTGTGAATAACAATTAAAAAATAGAACAAATAAAACAAAAATTGATTTTCAGACATTGGATAGCAGGTGTCATAGGACAGTGTCCTGACTGAAGTCAATGAGGTGAGTCATAAGAGTAGTTAGTGGAGCTTGCTCCCGCAGAAAGTTTCCAGTTTGCAGCACAGAGAGCAAGAATCCAAGTCTCCTAGGTTGGAAACAGAATTGGAGGTTTGAGGAGAACAATTGGAGTTCGGGCAAAGAAGGAGAGGGGAAAGATACATGAAGAGAGCTCCGGGGGGTTTCAGAAGTCTTCATCAAGTCTTCCCCTGAGTTCTGTCACTGCACATGTCTGTAAAACAGCTGAAAGTTAGGCAAAGAACCACCTGAAAGAGACCTGCAGAACAATCACTGGGGCTCACTCAAGGCAAGAATAGTTGCTGTTTGTTTCACTCAGAGTAGTAAAATGGCATCAAGTGGAATACTCAAAAGGGTACTGAGTGTTCACTCATGAGCAAGATTAGCCTTAAATGAAAAAGATAAGTAGGAAGCAGGGACGCATTCAAATACTTCCCCAAATTACGTATTCTATTGTTTTAAAATGTTTCAGTATATGGGCTAATTTGATTCATTTATACTAATAGTTTATCTTAGTTCCTTGAAAAGAAAGTGTCTATTATTATCTATTTCTTTTTGGTAAGAATCTTTTTGGTTTATATCATCTACTGAGTAACTGCTTTGAAGACAACGATATACAGAGTAATGACAATTGTTATTCCCTTATTTGGTTGGGAAATTTTGTTTTTGTTTTTTTAAATGAAAAAAAATTTTTTTAATTGAATCCTACTCTGGCACCACCTTTTTAAAAAAAAAGCTTTAAAACGCTGAAGCTCAGTGCTTTCCTGCATGTATAGCATGTGTGAAATCCTAGGCCAGTGGTGGCAGACCTATGGCACATGTGCAGCTGTGGGGCTGTTTGTAATCAATAAAAGCTCTAAAGAGTTCACCATCACTGTCCTGGGCTCTGTCCCCAGAAGCACAATGAAAGACAGGTCTCAAAAACATTAAACTGTCAAAAGTAATTTAATTGTGTCCTATGATCAAGCTCATGTATATATTTTAAGAAGATGACTAGCCAGCATCCAAACAAGTAACATTCTCAATGCCTGGCATTCAATCAACATTAATCACCATTTAACTGGAAAATGATACCCTTAATATGTAGACAAATCAATCAAACTAGAAACAGATGATAGAACTAGCAAACAATCATTAAAATAATTATTGTAACTTATTTCATAGGTTCATATATGTAAAGGAAAATATAAGCATGATAAACAGGAAGGGTATAAAAAATTACCCAAGTTGGCCATCCAAATATAAACAATACAACATCAGAGATTAAAAATACTGCAACCCAAAGAGATCTGACAAATAATTCCTGTTTGGAATTGGTTCTCACTGTGCTAGGTAGGTATTAAAAGGGTTAAATAAGCAAAGACACGCAATTCCCAACAGTCCTTGACTCAGAAAGAGAACTCACGAATATCAGATCATAAGAACAGTAATATATCTCATTTACACATTTCGCCTGGTGACTCTGCTGTGTGTGCACAGCTCCCTCTGGGCTCCCCAGCTGCTCCTGCCTCTCAGAGTAACCAACTACCCAGCACCACTGTCCTCAGTCCTTCCAACTTCACTGGACTTCTTTCCTCATCTTCAGGCGCCTCTGACAATAGTGCCCCATCCCTCTCGAAGGTCAGTGTAGTTTCTGCTTCTTTTTCCCAGTAGGTTTAGTCTGTCCTGCTGTTTATCAAATTCACTGTTCTCTTTCTGACAACAGGGAGCCTTGAAAGTCATCCAGACCAATCACTAAAATTCTATGTGAAAGGCATTATAAAGAATGTATTTTGTTTTTCTAGGCTAGAAGTTTATTTCAAAGACATAATATACACAACCCAGTTTTACAAAGTTTTTATTACTGAACTGATGAGTTTAAATCCAATAATATAAAACATTATATACTAATTTATAATCTATACTATACACAGCATATTATGTACCATAACACAGAGTAATAGTGTATTATATAATACTGCATAGCATTATATTCTATAAAAATATAATTTTTACTAATGAAAAGTAATGAACAAATTACACTAATAGTAGCTACTAATAGGAAGAAAAGGGCTAAAGGTGTAGAGATAGTGGGAAAGGTCGGGGAAAGGTAATAAGGGAAAAGAAAAAATATGAGAAAATGAAAAAATGGAAATAAAGTGTTTGTAAATGGGGAGGGGAGGAGGGGGTGAAGGGAGGGCAGGGACAAGGGGAAAAAATGAGAACCAAGACCTGTCATGTGAAGGTACAGGATCCCAATAATGAATGTAACTGTATTGTATATCTAAAATATACCAATAAACTCAATTAAAAAATAGTAGCTACTATTTTTGAGTAATTTTGTGCCAAGAATGTTTTTATATGCTATTTCATTCATGCTTTTAAAATTCTATAGGTGTTTGTTATTGATACTCTTAGTTTATAGATGAGAAAATTGAGCTTTGGAGAGATTGAGTGACATAAAAATCATGTAGTTAGGAAGTTGATGATCCCAGATTCCAATCCATGCCCTTCTGACTCAGAAGCCCGAGTTCTTAACCATCCTGTGTACTGAAATAAAATAAGTCCCTTGAATAGAACCAACACTCCCTATTACACTTTGAATAGTATGTTAGTAAAGCACAAAACCAAGAGATGGATAATATTAAAGTTGAAAGGGCTCTGGAAAACTACAGATAGAAATAAATCCTGGCGAGAGAGAACTACCACACTATACGTTGAATCATCCATGAAGTTAAAACAAGTATGAGGCCCAACTATAGTTAGAAATTAATTTTCTTTCTAGTTTTTCATAGCTTCTCTTTTCTTACTCTTTTTTTAAATCTTTTTTCTTTTTATTTATTTTTTATTAATTGAGTTTATTGGTACATTTAAGATATACAGGACAATTATGTTCATTATTGGGATCTTGTACCTTTACATGACAGGTCTTGGTTCTCATTTTTTCCCCTTGTCCGTGCCCTCCCTTCACCCCCTCCCCTCTTCCCCATTTACAAACACTTTATTTCCATCTTTTCATTTTCTCACATTTTTTCTTTTCCCTTCTTACCTTTCCCCTACTCTTCCCATTTTCCCTACACCTTTAGCTCTTTCCTTCCTATTTCACACTGTCAATTATCTCATTAGGATCTTATGTACTATTATAGTTTTTCACACCAGAGAAACTATTCAGTATTTACACATGTGTGGCTTATTTATTTCACTTAGGAGTATATCCTCAATATGTATCCATTTTCCTATGAATAACTCTAATTTCTCATTCTTTATGGCTGAGTAGTATTCCATCTTACAGGAAAACCACATCTTCTTTATCCAGACTGCAACTGATGGGCAAATGGGCTGTTTCCAAGTTTTAGCTATTACAAACTGTGCCACTATACACATTGGTGCACATATATCACTGCGGTATGATTCTTTTAATTCTTTTGGAAAGATACCCAGCAGAGGGATGCCTGGGTCAAATGGAACCTCTAGTCCCAGCTCTTTGAGGTATCTCCATATTGATTTCCATAGTGATTGCACCAGTCTGCACTCCCACCAACAATGGAGTAGGTTTCCTTTCTCCCCGCAACCCTGCCAACATTTGTTATTGGTTGATTTCTTGATAGCAGCCATTCTTTGTGGGATAGCAGCCATTCTTTGTGGGGTGAGGTGGAATCTCAGTGTTGTTTTCATCCGCATCTCTCAAATGACCAGTGATGTGGAACATTTTTTCATATATTTACTTGCTGCTTTTACTTCTTTGCCTGAGAAATGTCTGTTCATTTCAGATGCCCATTTATGAATTGGGGCTTTATATTTGTGGGGGGCTTATTGTTTTGAGTTCTTTATATATTCTGGATAATAGTCCTTTGTCTGTGGAGCAGCTGGTAAAAACTTTTTCCCACATTGTAGGTTGTCTCTTAGTTCTGTTGATGGTTTCTTTTGTAGTACAGAAGCTTTTTAATAAGATGAGATCCCAGTTGTTGATTCTTTGTGCTAGTTCCGGTGCTACTGAGGATTTGTTCAAAAAGTCTTTTCCTATGCCAATGTCTTCAAGAGTTCTTCCTAACTTATCTTCCAGCAAGTTTAGTGTTTCTGTTTTAATGTTTAGATCCTTAATCCACTTGAATTTTAATTTAGTACATGGTGAAAGATAAGGGTCTAGTTTTCATCTTTGGCAGGTTGAAATGTAGTTTTTCCAACACCATTTATTAAAGAGGCTATCTTTCCTCCACTGAGGATGGTCAGCTCCTTTGTCAAAGATGATGTAGGTGAGTACATCCAGATTTGTTTTTGTGTCTTCCAGTCTGTTCCACTGATCCTCAAATCTGTTTATTTGCCAGTACTATGCTGGTTTTATCACAGTGGCTTTGTAGTATAGTTTCAAATTGGGAATTGTTATACCCTCTGCCATGCCTCTGTTGCCTAGGATGGCTTTTCCTATATTAGGTCTCTTCTGGTTCCAAATGAATTTTTGGATTCTTTTTTTCTACTTCTGTGAAATATAGTGTTGGAATTTCTATTGGCATTGCATTGAATCTGTATAGCAGTTTTAGTAGTATGGCCATTTTCACTATGTTGATTCTTCCTACCCAGGAGCAGGGGATATCTTTCCATTTTCTTATATCCCCTTCGATTTCTTTTTTTTAGAGTGCTGTAGTTTTCAGTGTAGAGGTCTTTTGCTTCTTTTGTTAGATTGATTCCTAGATACTTCATTTTTTTGGATGCTATTGTGAAAGGAATTGTTTCCCTAATTTCTCTTTCAGTGACTCTGTTATTTGCATACAAGAAGATGTATCTTACTCTTTAAACTGTCCTGATCTGCCTTCCTACTGTGACTTATTTCCGGTAATGTGTAGTACGAATTGCAGCATCCTCACACCTGGTGGGCTGTGTAGCTGTGCATCCTGGGATGGGCAAGGACTCTGAGAAACCGAGGAGGTGAAGCACAAGCCAGCACCATGCCAAATGTGGATGGGAGCTCTGAGGATGGCGGGAGCTGGCCAAAGGCAGCAGCAGCAAACAGGAGCACCCTCACTTGCAAAAGCAAACTCAACCAGTAGCAACTGGAAAAGCGCTTTGCTATCAAACCACATGTTTTAGTCAAGCAATTTATCCTGTTAAATTATGTGCCTTTGATCAGAAAATGCGTGTTTATTAATTTATCCTGTCAATATGCTCATTATCTAGTCAAGTACTGTGCTGCATAAAGGGAGTACAAAAAAATAGAAGTTGCAGATCTTAGTCTTCATATTCTGGTAGAAAAATCAAATATGTAATTGGTAGAAAAATCTGATAGAAAAATCAAATATTTGGATGTCCTCCAGCCAAACACTAGGAGCTTACCTGTATTCAGATGGAGTTGGGTTTATTATTTGCTACCACATGGGAGACCATGAGGGAACAAGAGGAATCTCAGAGATTTGTTACAGGGTTTTAGGTGTGAGCTTATGTTAGGTAACTGGGGAAAGCTCAAGGAAACAGGATTTCTGTGCATTGAATATAATGAGAACCTGGGAGCCACCCTATAACTTGACATTTTAGTAATTCTTATCTAGGGAAAGGGAGGATAGGGAGAAGGAGGAAAGGGATGGAGTTAAATCTGTAATTTGTAAAGTAGCAGCTAACCTGTTAGCTGGGAAAATGGGATGTGTGGCCATTTCTGTGGTTAGTACCATGTTCTTATTTTTGTCTGTGCTTGGATGTGATTATGGAGGGTTCTTGGTTGTGGTTTGATTCATGACATGAATTATCTACAAAGTAACATCATATAATTTTGTTTTTCTGTGAAAACATAATGTCTGGATACTTTTTCTTCCTCAAAATTGAGCTACACTATTCCTTGATAAGTGGTAGGTGCCATGAATGCTCACATAGTGTGCAAGTTTGGAGGCTAATAAATTCTATTTATGAGCAGTTCTTTGCAAAGGTAATGCATGTGAGTGATGTCTTAAAGAATATATGGAAACTTATTAACCAAGGGAGGGTCAAAAGTCATTTCCAAGGCAAAACAAAGTGTTGAAGCACTCATAGCAAGACAGAGAGCTCTGGGCAAAGCAGTAGCTAGAACTAATCAAAAAGCTGAGCTGGTGAAATTGGGGTTGAGTCCACAAGTTATGGTCAAGTCATGATGCTTGGACTTCATTCAGCTGGTGATACAGATCTTTAAAAAATTATTAGAATCACAGTATAACACAATCAAATCTATATTTTACTGATAGCAGATTTTTGCAGCAATATGGAGAGCTAGCTAGTGTGAAGACAGCCAAAATATAAAAGAAAATTATTTTAGACAAGGGATCAGTGGTTAAGCCGAATCAGTAGCAATGGAGATGCAAGACGGAGCATAAACAGATCTGTGGCACACAAGTGACTAGATTTGGAGATTACATCCTGCACCCAAATGTGAGCTACATAAGGGCGGGGATCAGGGGCATCTGCTTGCTACTGTGCGTCTCACACCTGGTACAGTGTAGCATGAGGTCTTTGCTTGTGGAATGTTGGTTGAGTCGATGTATGAATGTGAGGGTGAGCTGGGAAAGGAGATGTCCATGAAAAGAAGTTGCAATGGTTCCAGGTGGTGGTGCTGGATGAATGGTGATTCAATGAACTGCAGTAAAGAAGCATAATAGTTTGACTTTTGAAGGAACCTACAAAACAAAGCAGATACTGTTGGTTGCACACATTTAAATTTTTTCTAGGAGTATTTTCTTCTTTTTGTTTGTGTTTGTTTCGGTACTGGAATTGAACCCAGGGCCTTCCCACTGAACACCTCAGCCCATTTTTGTTTTTCATTTCGAGACAGGGTCTTGCTGAGTCACTAAGTTGCCCAAAGAAGATTCAGACTTTCAGAGGGCTGAGATTACAGGTGGAAGCCACCATGCCCAGCTTGGAAGTATTTTGTATTTTCAAAAGGATAATAACCTGATGTATGCTGATTAACAGAATGAGAACCCAGAATCCCAAAAGTATTACTTTATATTAAAAGAAGTTAATAAGTTCCTTCCACGCTCAAAACTATCCTGCAATGGATAAATCCTAGACTTATTAATTATATTTGGTGACTAAGGAGACAGAGCTAAAAACATAAGCTTTGGAAAACGTAATTAGCACATAAGCTGAAATTTTCTTCTTGTCTTAACCATACACTCTTTCACCTTTATTGAGAATCAATTGTATGTTAAAAACACATAATTTGACATATTTACACACTTCTGAAATTGTCGCCACAATTAAGATAATGAATATATCCAGCATCCCCACAACATCCTTATGTTCCTTGGAAACCCCTCCCTTTTTCCCAGCATCACTCTGTCCTCAAACTCAATCCAACCAACTATAGATCTACTGTCTCTCTCTCTCTAGTTTAGCATGAGGATTTTACCATTTTGTATGAATAAAATCCTACAGTATAACTTCTTTTTTGTCTTCTTTCACTCAGCATAATTATTTTAAGTCAATCCATGTTGTTGCATGTGTCAAAACTTTTTATTGCTAAGTAGCATTCCGTTGTACATCTGATATGCAAATACTTTATTAATTCTCCTGTTGGTGGACATTTAGTTAGATAGTGGCTTTAAAATATGTCTACAGATTCTTTCATACTACTCCCTTTGAAAGATGGGACTTAATTTCCCTCTCCTTTCTAGTATGCTTTCAGCTTAACAACTCATTTCTAATGAACAGATACAGTCTATATGGGTAAGAATGAAGCTCAGTGGTAAAGCACTTGCCTAGCGTGCACAAGGCCCTGGGTTCAATCTCTAGCACTGAAAAAGAAAAGAATAAAGAATAAAGGATAATGATGATATGCAACTTCTGAAACAGGTCATGCAGGGATTTTTATTTTTCTCCTTATACTCTACTGGATCAATCACTCTGGAGGAGGCCAATAGTCATGCTGTGAGGAAATTCAAGCAGCCCCATGGAGAAGCCAAGGTAATGAGGAACAAATCTTTCAGCAGCTCTGTGAGTGAACTATGGCACAAGCAGACTTCAGTCCAGGCAGCAGATGCCGTCCAAGGTCCTAGTGAGATCGACTGCCACCTATGGGAGACTCAGAACCAGAACCACCTACCTAGCTGAGCTACTCACAAATTCCCAATCCAAACAAATACGAGATAAAAATGTTTGTTGTTTTATGTCATTACATTTGGAGTGAATATGTTTCATGACAATAGAAAACTAAACTAATATAGGTTGTTTCAAGCTATAGGCACATCTGTGTACAAGTCTTTGTATGCATGTATGCTTTCATTTCTTTTGGTTTCCTGTGTGTGTTGTCTTCATTTTTATCTTGCCCTGTGTTGTTTTGTACTGAAGTGTCAAGTTGACTCCACAAGGTTATAAGCTCTAGGTACTTAATATTCCACATAACACTGAGCCATGCTAATTGCCTAGTGGGTAATCAATACTTTGAATTGAGATAAATTGAGAATAACAACACATACCCAAACGACTTTCAGTAGGCACCTACAGGAGAAGGAGAAGGTGATTTAACATTGCTGGTGAATATACTGACTGACCTCTCCTATCCTCATCCTATGAAAAATGATTTGTTTTAGGTTCAGAAGAGCAATAGTTCGGAGTCCATAAAGAAAGTTTCCTCCCCAGGTGATGTGAATTCTAATTTGAACACCATATATAAATGGAGAGAATTAATTCAACTACATCCTGGTGAAGATCTGAAGTAACACATTTTTCAAAATAGAAATAAAATTCTCTCAGTCACATTTCCAGACTAACTGTGTCCTCTCTCGGTCTCTTTTGGCTACTGTTCAACCACTTTACGCTATGCTTAGGAGAACTGGCTGCAGCGCTGAGAATCGCAGTGATATTTTTCTTTAAGTTCTCAGATACGGTTGGAAAGAGTGAGCAGGAATCATGTAGGAGTGCCTTATTTTCCAGTGGATTTTCTAGTCACTCAGCTCTTTTACCTGGCATAGAAGATCCCTAGCTCTTTAAAGGGGTAGAACTACCTCAAAAAAGTGCCTTGAGCAAAGGAGATGCTTCCTATACTGGGTTGAATTTATGTTAAATATAATTGCATCTCTTAGTGGACAATAGAACTTACTCTATAGTAGTTTTTGAGAGCTGATAAAATATGTACTTTTAAAAATATTAATAGTATTTTCTATTTTATGCGAATAAATTTGCATTTAAATTATTAAAACAAGAATGCAAAGAGAAAAATAGTGTTAATATTCAGCATTTGATACAAAAAATGCACTATAATCTACCCTTAGTATCTGCAGAATTCAACATTTTTGGAACCGACCACCTGTGGGTTGAAAATATTAAGAAAAATATTGCATCTATACTGACCATGGAGACTTTCTTCTTATCATTATTCTCAAAACACTACAAGAGAATAGCTATTTATATAGCATTTACATGGTATGAAGTATTATGAGTAATCTAGGGATAATTTAAAGTAGCCAGAAAGACATGTATACATAAGATACAGACATGCATTTTCTGTAAGGAACTTAGGCAACTGTGGAGTCTGTGGGGGATCCTGGAATTAGCTCCACATATATACAAAAAGATGACTGAAACTTTGGTTAGAAAAAAAGACAACAAGGGCCGGGGATGTAGCTCAGCGTTGCTGCGCCTGCCTGGCAAGTGCAAGGTCCTGAGTTTGATTCCCCAATACCAGGGAAAACAACAAAAGGGTTTTTAATCTTTAGATAGCCAAGATTGATAATTGTAGTCATGAATTTTGTGCACACAGAAGATCCCATCAACACAGGAAGACTGAGAAAACAAATCATTTCTCAACCTGGTTGACTAGGAAGTAAAGAAGACAGTGCAGAAGGAAATAGAAGCAGTGGGTTGGGGAGACATCAAGACTGTTGATCCCTCCCACCCTAGGCCTCTAGCACCAAATCTCAAAGTACACTGGGGCTCTAGAAATACCCTGATGGGTATGGCGGAACTTGAGGAGGACCTCAGAGTTATTGGTATGAATCCCTCACCAAACACCCAGGAGAAGCTCTGCATCAGACCGCTTTCAGTATTAGAAAGGAGCAGGAAAAATGGAGGCAGAAGCAGAAAGTGCAAGGGTCTGGTAGCCTATTTCTCCACATCAGATATCCAGAAAATCCTCCACATCCTGGTAAGAGAGACAGCGAAAGTACCACTGAACCAACAGAACTTGCTGACTGGGACTTCACTTCAGAGCAAACGCCCGATACAACAGATGTCACTGGTAGAGAATAACCCCAAATGGCCTTTGAGATATGTAGGGTCCCAACAGTTGCCACCTTCAACACACCAATCATAGAAAAAGAGGATATTGTTTATTTCTTCATGAGACTTGCGATGTCAATACATTCGTCAACCTGTGAAATCAGTTTATAGGTTTTATTACTTTGCTGGGGGCATAGATGCTTAAATAACAGAAATTTATTTTGTCACAGTTCTGGAAGTACAAGACCAAGGTGTTGGCAGGGTTGGTTTCTTCTGAGGCTTCTTTCTCTGGCTCATAGATGGCCCTCTTTCCTGTGTCTTCAATGGTTCTTCCTCTGGGCATGTGACTATATCCTAACTGCCTCTTTTTATAAAATTACCAGTCACAGTGGATTAGGTCCCCCTCAAGGACATCATTTAACCTTATATCTTGAAAGGCCCTATCTCAAATATAATCACATTCTGAGGTATGGGGGGGTTAGAATGTTAGCATTTGAATTTGGTAGGGGTTGGGTGTGTAGGGGAACACAATTCAGCCCACAAAAGTAAATAATCAGAAATTAGAGTATAAATGTTATAATTCTTAGGATTTTTTTCTATTTCATTATATTATATATAGCAACAGTATAATTTTGAAGTTTAACAACTCTAAGAAATTCCCACTTAGACACAGAAAAGACCAATTTATGCATTATTTCTGTTAGCCTAGGACTGATTATTACTTGGCTGGCATGCCTTAAAAAAAATGATCATCTAAGTCTGCACTTAGCATGGGTGGGCTCAGTGTGGTAACAAGTAGCAAAGGCTGTTCAAGGAAGAAGACATGGTTTCAACTGCCACTCGTGGGGAATGAGTTATGTATTTATTTATTTTGCTTGTTTGTTTAATTTTGCTTCCCCAACCTCTGTTTTCCCAATTTACTGTAAGAAATAACCATCTCTATTGTGTGAAACCCTAAAAGCATAAAACAAGGTTCTCTGTCCTTCTATAGACCAAGTGTTGCCAGGGACTGAAGCTGGCCAATTAGAACCTCTTTTACTAGGGCTTGGAATTTTAGGTATAAGGAAGGACTATGTTGGAAGAGTGTCCTGAGAGGACTGCCATGTACTTAGTACTATCCAGATTC
The DNA here is from genome assembly GCF_012274545.1 of Fukomys damarensis. NCBI lineage: Eukaryota > Metazoa > Chordata > Mammalia > Rodentia > Bathyergidae > Fukomys > Fukomys damarensis. Next base: position 17,156,967 of record NW_022900938.1, read on the forward strand.
CTAGAGGCCGCTCCATTTCTCTATTTTCCAAGCCTGGTTCTCCTCCTTCTTTCTATCAACTTCCAGTAAATTCCTGTTCTTAAACTACCCAAAGTTGATTTCTTTGCTTAGAAATCAAGACTGCAAGTAATATAACCCTTGGGAAGTAAAGGAATAGAGACCTAGAATTGTCAAGGAAATAGGTCTAGCCCAGGTTCGAGTATAAATTATAATATTGGGGGCTGGGAAATTAGCTCAGTGATGCCGTTGCCTGCCTCATAAGCACAAGTTCCCAAGTTCAATCCTTGGTACCAAAAAACAAAAGTATAATATTGGTACTTAGCATCCCTTAATTAGTAACTTTTCATAAATACCTTAGAGATGCAATCACTGCTAAGACATGAACTATAACTTACTAAGAGACCTAGCCCCAAGGAGCTTCGTGTTATGAGACAATACCTACCAGGAAAATTGTTTTCCTTCCCTAGAAATACCGAGCCACCTATGAAATCTGATTACCAGGACGCTGACCGTCTCCTCTCCTCCAGTTCTCAAAGCCTAACACCTTGACCCAAGGACTCCATTCAGGCTAGAAACACTAGAGGTTTATAGGAGAGTTGACAAATACACAAAAACAAACAAAGGGTGTTTGAGAGAACTAAAAAATACGAGATGATTGGAGGCTAAGAAAGTAATTATTAACAACCCATAGACTAATGTCAAGATAGATAGCATTTGTGTTAGCTTGGTGTTACAGTGTTGTCAGATTTCTGTTGCTGTAACAAAACACACCCAAGATAAACAATTTAAAGAAGAAAGGGTTGTTTTGTTTTTGTTTTTATTTTCAGTACTGGGAATCAGACTCAGGATCTTGTGCTGCCCAGCCAGCCACGGCGCCCTGAATTACATCCCTGGCCTGATTTGTCTCATGAGTTCAGTGGCTTTGGTCTGTGCCATGAAGCGCTGTACTTCATGGGAGAGCACATAGAAAAGGAGGTTGCTCACCTTCCTGGCAACCAGGAAGCTAAAAGAGGAAGAAAAAAAACAGCATCTCATAATCTCTGGTGCTAAGAACATTGAAGAAGGCACATAATTTCTTTTTTTTTTAAATCTCATTGAGTTTATTGGTCCTTTTTAAGTATACAGTACAGTTACAATTCATTATTGGGATCTTGTACCTTTACATAGCAGATCTTGGTTTTCATTCTTTCCCCCATTCTGCTGCCCTCCCTTCACCCCTTCCACACTCCCCTATTTACAAAGACTTTGTTTCCATTTTTTCCTTTTTTCGTATTTTTTCTTGTCCCTTATTTCCTTTCCCCTGCCCTTCCCACTTCCCCTACACTTTTAGCCCTTTTCTTCCTAGTTCATCTTATCAGGTATACAATTTGGATCTTATTTACACTTTTAGTTTTTCACACCAGAGAAACTATTCAGTGTTTACACATGTGTCTTATTTATTTCACTTAAGAGTACGGAGGAGGCATATAGTTTCAAGAAAGGCTTCAAAATGAGGGGCACTGAGTTGAGACTACTGTATATGCATAAGCAGAAGTATTTCAGACTAGGGGCTAGAGAAAAACCATTTTAGTAGCAAGAACATTGTGGGGAAAAGTATATGTAATAAATAAGTCTAATTTTTAAAAATAAGTAGTACTTTAATAATATACAGATTAATTGGGAGTTAAATCAGTTGTAGAAGAGTTGGAGATTTCTGAAAATGAGATCGGGAAAAGTACAATACCTGATGCTTTAAATCTCCAAGGGAAATTTTCAGGAAAATAAACAAGTTCTCAGAAACTAACTTCTTCATAGCCCAAAGATGAAAAATATATTTTAAAAAATATGAAAACAAGTTTGGCCGTGGCTAATAAAAAAAAGATTTAAAGAAGATAAAGCTTTTCGAGGATTTGAGGTCAGCCTCCAACATATAAGGCTAAAGAAAGGGGCTTTATTTGCCAGCATGAAGAAAGCATTAGGGGTGAAAACACAGGTTAAGCTTTGGAAAATTAAGTTTTGTCTTTGTTGTTTTCTGAACTCTTTTTCAGGTTGGAACAATCTTTTTTTAAAAAAATCCATTTACCACCCAGGAGATCTTTATGATAAACAACCCAGTCTTTCATGCTATTACATGCCTTCAATTTTCCTACATTTTCCCTGTAGAGATACTAAAAATTCCCTGTGGGCTTCAAAAAAGCTTAAGCACCTTAGTCATACAATATTCAATTTGAACTGGTATCACTTGTAAGCTTTTATGATTCAAAAATCATATGATATGACATTTGAAAATAGCCTTAAAGAATATCATAGCCTTTCTATAATAATTTGACACCATCACACATCCTAACACCTAAGAAAATGTACCTGGTTTCAAAAGACATTTTTCCCTCAGCAAAACGCCTGTTTCAAAGTGGAGTAAGAAACTTCGTACATCCTGAAAGCACAGACTATCACAAAGCAATGTGTGCTAGCAAAGTGTTGTGGGTTAACACTAACCCAACACCAGATTCCCGCCACACCAGGTTTGGCTTCCAAATGCTGTCTTCAAAGAATCAGTTGTCAATCATTTCAAAGTTGGCAAGTAGAGCAAGTAGGATGTATGCCAGTACTACAGCTAACTAGACCATGGGTGCCCCAGACATAAAGTTCATGATGTGATCATCCCAAAATGAGAAGTGGGTCATCCATGTAGCGGGGAACACCACTTAAAGACTATTTTCACCTATGGTGAGTAGTTATCTCAAGTGTCCCCAAAAATAGTTCTCACAGTTCTGTCATCAATGTAATCTGGGGTGCTTATTTAAAAATTAGTTTCTAGTTTGGCGTGGTGGCACAGATCTGTAATCCCAGAACTCTGGTAGGTGAGGGTGGGGGAAATCAATGGCTGACTGCTTTCTAAAGCAGTGAAGTATTTCACCATCACATTTGTCAAAGTAAGTGAGCTGCCACAGCAAGTGTTAATACCCTTTCCTCGGTTCCCACATTAGAGGAGCTGCTGAAATTGTTCATTCATGGGGGATTCTGACATTGCCGATCAAATTTCTCTGAAAAGAGATTTTTAAAAATTTTTTAAATGTGGATGTATTCTAGCTCAAGAGAAGAGCCAAAACAACCTGAGGTAGCGATTAGCATAAAAAAGAATAAAGAGTAGTACACTGATGGTATTTTTCAATCATGCTGCAAATCATATAAAAGGGCCATTCTTTTTTTTGTACCAGGGATCGAACTCAGGGTGGAACCACTGAGCTAAATCTCCAACCCTAAAAGCGCCATTCTTAATATCAGTTGCATTTACAGGTCTTCAGTATTCCCCCCAGCCCCTAGCAAGCTCTAACTAATACTTTGGAAGCAAAGGCTGGGTAGGTGGAAGGGATTCACACATTCCTAACTGAATGTAAGGCAGACAGCTCCCCTCCGTTCTCTGTCCCAAGGTGACACAGCTCATTTTCTGAGAGTGGATTCCCAAAGAGCCGACCCGTTGGAAAGCAGAAACCCTTGACTTTGTGAAATCATATAAAATGAACCAGAATCTTCTTACTGCTGTTTTGAGGCCACGAGGAAGATGAGTAAATGGAAAATTATGACAAGAAAGAGCTCCGGGCAAGCATAAGTGAGACAGAGACAGAAGAGATCACAATGCCTCTGAAAGACAGAGGTTGGTTTTCCAAGACCTACCTGCATGCCACTAGGTGTCCATAGAGTCCCCGAGATCTCCAAGTATCTGCAATAGCTCACTTTCCCTTTGCTTGGAGCTGTTTTAGTGGGCCTCTAATCTCGAAGTCTTGAAAGGAACAATAGAATTCCTAATAGGATGCGACTGATAACTGTGTGAAAAGCATTTGTTGAGAGGATCTGTGTCCTTACTTGGTGTCATTAGAAGCCCAGCCTTCTAATAAGATTACTGACATTTAGAAATGGGAAGAAAGGAGCTAAAGGTGTAGGGAAGGTGGGATGGGTAGGGGAAGGGTAATAAGGGAAAAGAAAAAAATGTGAGATAATGAAAAGGTGGAAGTAAAGTGTTTGTAGATGGGGAGGGGAGGAGGGGTGAAGGGAGGGCAAGGGTAAGGGGAAAAAATGAGAATCAAGACTTGTCATGTAAAGGTACAAGATCCCAACAATGAATGTAACTGCACTGAATCCCTAAAATGTACCGATAAACTCAAAGCTGAAAAAAAAGAAAAAGCCTGGCCTTGTATCAGCATTTTGTTGCACATTGTATGGATAAGAATGGTGCAGAGATGGTATTTGGACTAACCTCATACTGCCTTGACTTGGATATACATGGTTTTTATAATCAGTTGAGTTTTCTCAAAGGGAAAAAACATTTATTAAATATATTGCATGTGCAGATATCTTTATGGTCCTTAGCCCATTAATCTTTATAGCTTTATAAGACTTAGGCTCCAAGAGGTCAACTGATTTACACAATGATCAAAGTTATAAAATATTAATAGCTATACCATTATGCAGGCATCTGCTTCCTAGTTCACAACTAGGCCAGTATCGCAAAATATACTATACCTACCAATTATGCTTCCCAAGAATGTTTTTTAAAATATTATGAATAATGAAGACATTGCAAATGCTTAAGTTAAACATTACTATCGATTGGGAAATAATTTGATTCAAATCTGATTTTATGAATATATGCACATAGTAAATAGGACAGATGACATATAGGTAAAAATCTCAATTGAAGTTTGACAAATCTTCACCATACCCAATTTATATGAAATTATTAACAACTTGAAAATGTGTTCAAAGTGATCCATTCAGTGCTCATAATAAGTTCAAGATTTGGACCTAAATTAGCTCTGTTCAGGAAAGAATGTTCCTATAAAATCCTATCGTCATGCGATAGTGAAATTATTGCTGTGCAAGCGACATCATTACAGTTTTCCATAGTCCTCTTACTGTGGTTTACATATAAAATGTTCCCCTAAGGATTCACGTTCAGAGGATGAGCTTTGGGATGGTAATTGGATCATCAGCACTCCTGTTTAATCAGTGAATCAATCTGTTGATGAATCCATAGTTTGATGGCATTATTGGGAAGTGATGGACAAAGGAAATGGGCCCTACTTCCTCTGTGAAGGGCATAGACGAAGAGGATGTGAACTTGGGAACTCTCCCTGGTGCTCAGCCCCTTCTTCACTGGCTCTTTCCCTCTGTCTCTGCTTCTGCCTGCCAAGAAAGCAGCTTTCCACCACCACACCCTCCTGCCGTGATGGCTCTGCCTCACCTTAGGCCTCAGAGCAATGCAGCCAGCTGGCACGCACTAAAACCTCTGAAACCCACATAAACCAAATAAGCTTTTCTTTTCTCAACTGCTTTTTTTTTTAGGTATGTGTTCACAATGACAAAAAGCTGAATAAAATACCGGTCGCTGATGTTCAAGATATTAAAATATAAAAATAGGAATGTTTTTTATATCCAATACACATGAATTATAATTGCTGAGTAACAATATAGGTAACTAATGCTTTAAAAATGCCAAAGAGATGTAAATACTCAGCAACTTTGTACATCTGAGAAAGTGTTTTCAGATAGTCAATAAAACAAGACAGGTTCAAGTCAAGGGACTTCAAACACTGCAGAAATCTAGTAATCTTTTCATAATGTGCTGGCTTATTATCATACACACACAAAGAAATGGAACTGTGAAAATAAACTGACTGACAAGTCAAAACTGTGCATGGCTAGATTGTGAACATAAACACAGCAATACCAACAGCCAAAGAGAAAAATCCCCCTTAAGTCTGAAGTTCTTGCAGGGATGTAAATGTGTCATTAAGAGGATTTCTCATACTGAATAGGAGCCCATAACAACACCAGGACCAGATTAGGAAGGAATCCAAATTTCCTTTGTTCTAGCTCACTCCTCTGCTAAGTAGGGGATTTGGGTAAAATCTTGCACCACTATAATATCTATTCCCTCACTCCAAAAATGTGAATAAAAATATCTACCCATCAGGTGTGGTGGCACATGCCCGTAATCCCACCAAAAAACAAAATGAAGCAAACAAAAAAACTACCTGACCAGATGGAAAGATTACTGTAAAGGATCATTGTAAATGGTAGCTATTAAGCAATATTATGCTTAGAAAAAGAGTTAATAAAGGCTTAAATTTTTGCCTTTATAATAAGGTGTTCTTCTTTCATATTTTTCCTATACTTGAGATGGCAATTGTATTACAAATTTTGTTATTTTTGCTAAGAAGAACTACTATTCTGGAATACAGAAGAGCATTTAAAACTTGAAGGCTAGGTAGCATGTTTATAGTGGGATATGAGAAAAACCTTGAATTTAAAAAAGATACCCCCCACCCTGCCAAGAAAAAAATCACAGCAGATTAAGTGGTGCATTGGATGAGATGCTCCAACCTAAACAGACCAAAATAAAACCTGTTTTTCTTAGAATTCTAATAAGGAGTATGTTATCTGTCAGCACATGGGTTCTGAAAGACGTGAAACATCGTAAGTGAGGAGTCCACGTCCTCTGTGCCTATCAGGTTCACACCAACAGCACTTCTGGTTTGAGAGTGTTCTTTCTTTCTCTCACTGCCAACTTGGATCTTACTGAGTCATAAACGCCTATGTCATCATTTTGTTTTCAATGCCTCATGGAGTTTGTCTTCATGGAGGGAAATCCCTGGTGGAGTAGCCTTACCCAACAGGCTTAACGAAAGAGTCCATTGCACAGTTCTACATACATATAAGACGCTTATTTCTTGTTCAACTCAGAAACATTTCTGTATTCACTGATAAATTCACTTCTACCAAGACACACGTTGTCCTTGCAAGTCACTTGATACTCTTTGCCATGGTTAGATGTCAAATCTGATGACCATTTCCCAAAGCCATTTCTCTTCCAGATGACCTACTGAGGTTGTGCCAAGTGCTGTGATTCTAAGTTGCCTTTTATTCCTTTGTCATATTCTTCTGCTCAAATACCTGGATGAAAGGTTGCTTATTGTACCCTCTAGTGGTGACTATGACAATCTTTTTAAAAATGCATATTTCTTCAGCCTTTTACTGTAAATTCAAAGCACAATATAAAACAATTTTTATCAGCCTTTGAGGAAATATAAATGACGTCATGGTGTTTACAGACACATTCAAATAGTTTCATGGGAGATTGTCTCATTAGCCAAAGTTTTGTTCTAGTCTTTTAAAATGTCTAGTTCTCCCTCTTAGTTTGAGATAGAGTCAGTAGATAGTTATGCCTATTACAGAAGGAAGTGCACATAGCATAGCAGAAGCAAGTGCACATTTCCCAAAATATGGCTTGTATTTCAGTTTAGAGGACCTTTACATTCGTGCTCAGTCATGAGTAGATCTAATTTTCTGAGAATTCAAAGAAATTGAAATAAAGAAACCACACATGAAATTTCTGGTTCCACAAGAACTAAGAATCTACCCATGTAATTCCTCGTCTAGTATGCTCCTATTACATTCTTTTTTCTTGGCTTTCCCTACTCTCCATTTTTCCCCACCCTAATGGAACAGGGGAGATCTTTCAACCACATGCTTTGGAAGATCTGGGGCTAAGAGTGTTGCTCTCACTTTATCTAGTTTTCTTCCCAGGTAGAAATTTAATTAGGTATTTTTATTCCTAAAGTTCTTGTCTCCAAATTCTAATGAGCTAGTTTGTAGACAGGGTTAGAATAAATGCAGGTAAGAAAAACAAAAGATAATCAAGCAGAACAGGTGATTCTCAACAAAAACTTGAAATTAAGACTTGTTTTGAACTGAGAATAATCAGAGGTAACCATTAATTAAAATGACTTTGATAAATAGATAAAAATATCTCATGCATGCATACAAAGACTCAGTATTGTAAGGTGTCAATTTCCCTAAATTTGTCTGGCATTTAATGGCATGCCAATAGAATTTTAATAAACTCTAATGATTGCTTCTAAAGTTTATCTGAAAGAATATCAAGTGAGTATAGCCAAGAACAGCAAAAATTTACTAACATAAGTCATAGAGGGAAGGACTAGATTTAATACGTATAAAAAGGTGATACGAAGTCACATTAAATAGTGTGTTCCCTCAGTACAAGAGGTATCCCAATGGAACAGAAAAAACAAACCAACAGAAATGTGATATTTTAGTAAAAGCTAATATTGGCTGTCAGGTTAGCAGTCTGACCTGTTACGAAGGTGATGCCTACTCAACTGAATGGGATACAGCGGAGGATGAAATAATAATACAAAAAGAACAAGGAATAAAGAGTAATAAACAATAGTTTATTACTTGGGTGCCAGGAGTTGACCTTAGCTCTCTCCTGGCTGAAGACCATGAGCTCAGAATTAGTCAGTATTTATGATTACACAACATAGCAAAGGGACGTGAAGGTAGATGTGAGGAACAGCAGAACTAATGCATTAATGAGCCAGGCTATAAAAAGGGAGTAACTGTATATTCTTGTGAAGGATAAGGCACAGTTAACAAGCCACCCTTGCTATCTTGCAGATCATAGCTAACAAGCCACCTGTGTTGTCTTTAGCTAAAGTTTGGTCTTATCTTACAGAGTCATAATTTCCCAGCTCTAGGGTTCCCTTGCTATTAGAGTTACAACCTCACTGATCATTGAGACCTCCATTGTGACCGCTGGCACAGGGAGGTCTATCTCCAAACACCAGCTGAAGGCTCAATTAGCAATTCACACTTAAGCCTTGGAGTGACTCATAATTTTAATCAATAGCCAAATTATAAGCCAACTCAATAATATCTAAAGGTTGCTCAGTGTGGTTTCAAGCTGCAATCCTGCAATTGGCCTTTTGAATTACTGACTTTGAAAAAGGGGATCGGAATAACTAGTTAAGCATTTGGATAAAAAAATGCAAGGTGCTACTCACCTCATACCAAAATCTATTCCAGATCTATGAACTAAATTTTCAAACATAGGGCTGGGAATGTAGCTCAGTGGTACTGCCATGCCTGCCTGGCAAACACCAGGTCCTGAATTTGATCCCCGGTAGAGGAAAAAAATTTTTTTCAAACATAACTAAATATTGAAAATTAATGAATGTTTTAATAAAAGTTGAAGTGAGAGAAATATTTATGAGCAGAACGTGAAACTCAGAGGCCATAAAGATAAATGTAACACTGTAGATGTCTTCTATAATTATGGCCAGAAGATAAAAATGAAAAAAATAGCTATAACATTTGAAAAGGCAAGATTTTTTTGTATGTGTGTGATACTAGGGATCAAACTCAGGCCCTCATCCTTGCAAGGCAGGCAGTGGAACCACTGAGCCAAATCCCCAGCCCTGTAAAGACAAGATATTAATATTCTAATTTACAAAGACTTCCTTTTAATCATTGGGGGAAAAAATAATACAACAGAAAAAAACTGGCAAAGGATATAAACAGGCAAATCACAGGAGAACAAATATAAATGGAGAGAATACAATGAAAAGATGCCCTGGGCCAGGATTTAGCTCAGTGATTCCAGCTCCTGCCTCTCAAGCACAAAGACCTGAGGTGAATCCCCAGTACCAAAAAAAAAAAAAGAAAAGATGCTCAGCCTCACCAAGAATGAAACACAAATCTAAACAGAACCAGAAATCTAAGCAAATTGAAGTTTTTTGCTGGTCAGCTTGGCAAAGGTCAAAATGTTAGATAATGCAAAATTTGTCAGCAAGCGTTAAAGCAGGAGTTTTTGGTACTGTAGGTAGGAATTTAAATTAACACAATCTTTTTCAAGATAAATTTAGCAGTATTCACTAAGTCTGCTTCTGTGGTTTTAGAACTCTGTCCTACAGAAATACACTCTACCTGAATGTGCACAGATCCATATAGAAAACTATTTGACCTTATTAAAAATGACCCAAATCCAACTGTGAAAAACAAAATGGCGGTTCCTAAAGGTATTACACACAAAATGACCATATGAACAGTGATTCCACTTCTGAGGACACAATCAAGATAACTGAAAATAGGGACTCAAACAGGTTTGAGTGTTTGTACACCTGTGTTCATAGCAGCACTAGACACAACTGCTGAAAGGTAGACACAACCCAAGTCATTATCTTTTGCTTTTGTCTTTGTTGCCTTTTGTCTTTTGCATTTTATTGGCAGATGGATGATTAAGTAAAATGTGGCACATACGTACAGTAAACAGATAAACTACTTTAAAGAAAAGGAAATTCTGATTCCTGCTACAATACCAGTGAACGTTGGTGACACCATATGCTGAGTAAAATAAGCCGGTCACAAAAGCATATAAATCCACTTACTCTAGGTACCTACAGTAGTCAGATTCATAGAGATACAAAGTGGGAGAGTTTCACAGTTGGCATGAAAGAGAAATGAGGAGTTAGTGTCTCAATGAACACTAAGTTCCAGTCGTGGAAGACAAAAATATTGTAAAGACAGATGGTGGTGATGGTTGTGCAACAGTAAGAAAGGACTTAATACGCAGAACTGTAACCTAAAATGTGTTGAAACTGTAGATTTTGTTACATATATTTAACAGCAATTTAAAAAGTATTTCCTGACAAATTTTACAATACTCATTGCACTTATATTATCTGTTGAAACATTTTTTAAATAGTTTTTACAATATTTTTAAATGGCCAAAACATTCTCAACAAATTACAATAGAACCATTAAATGCAATAATGTGTAACTGTTAAAAAGAATAAAGTGGACCTGTACTTATTTGCAATAAAGTATAAGATATACTGTCAAGTAGAAGAAGAAATAGAGAAGTAAATTTATTTTATAAAAATTATATCAAGTTAACAAGGATAATGCCATCAAACAAAGATGATGGAAAAAGTGTCATTGTGATTTTCTTCTTGAGGCCACAAAGCCAGATTGCATATTCATGTAGGAGTTGGATTTTCCAGAAAGAGGCAGACATTTTCCACTGCCGATCACCGCAGGAAGACATTCAGCCTGGGATAAAAAGTAAGGACTTAGTGAACAGGAATTAGGGTAAAGGAAGGAGTAAAATGTCCTTTTTTCTCTGAGTTTAAGCCTTGGCAATAATAAGGACCCAGGAGCCCTGACCTTGCCTGACCCTATGGGGACAAGCTGATGACAAGCCAGGATGGTCCAAAGGGTACCCTGGGCAGACTGGATTTAAATTACACAAGCAATTTTTTTTTTTTT
>NW_022900938.1:17168331-17181465 GCF_012274545.1 Fukomys damarensis
CTAATTTTTTTTTTTTTTTTTTTTTTGTACTGGGGATTGAACTCAGGTCCTTGTACTTGTGAGGCAAGTGGTGGAACCACTGAGCTAAATCCCCAGCCCCAATTTATTTTTATGCTGGACTTGCTCCTTCCATCATCCGCTGTTCTTCTGCAAAGAGAAATGACGGTGCACTCTGTCTAACCTCATGGGCAGCGGTCACTGCTAGAGAACAGCCGTGTCCTCTGGAGCAGAGTTATGAATGTCATCAGCAGAACAAGGAGGAACACTTGCACAAGAATTGGGGACCAGATGGAAATAATGACAAGGTTATGGCCTTTAGCACACTAGATACCAAAAAGTCATTCGAAACATCTGGGGGACATTACTGGTAGGGGATCTCAAGTTACTCAGTACAGAAGGGAATGAGGAAGGGTCTCACCATTGTAGTTTGAATTAGAGTAATTATAACACAGTTATTACCTAGTGTCTTTCTGGCCCTTAAAGATAAAAGTGGCTCTGTATCTACCCTCAAGTCCATGTCCTATAGAGTCCAAAACCTCAGGCACTCTGTGAACTCAGGGGCAGCAAAGGAGGAAGAGATTTAACTCTTCCACCCACTCTGCCTCTCAGCCCTCGGGAATGGCTCCCACACCTGAGTCCCTCTCCACACAACTTCAGTGCAAGCTTAGTGCTTAGCCCTCTTGCCTATCGTGCAAGAAATCCCACCAGGCATTTTGTACATCTAATGGTCTTTATTAAAAGACTGAAGGCTCCTGGAAAGGGGGCAGTGTAGAGCAAATGTCATCACGTCCCCAGTGAGTGATGCTGGACTCCAGACACTTCTTGGCCATCCCCACACTGTGCATTCTTCACTCCCCATGCAGCGCCCAGGCTCACAGCCTTCTCAGTTTCTTTCTCCCTCCTCTCATTTTCTTCTGCCTCAATGTTTCTTCTCTGCTCTTCCCTCGGCCCCTTACTGGAAGAATTCCTCTCCTTTCACACACAGCAATTGCTGTGCTATTTTCTGAAGATCAGGCATCGACCAATAGCTTGGCCAAGCTTTTAAGTTTCACCTTTTCTGATTAAGTCTAATTAACTTGTTTTTCTTAACAAAAACTATCCTACATCTATGCTAAATTTTCAGGCCAACAATTAAGACAAACATAGTTCTACTTCGATATCTAATATAAATAGACAAAGGAAAGAAAGGATGGGAGATGACTTACTAAACTGTTAACAATAGCTGAATCTAAAGGAATTGATCGTAGATTGCTTTCATTTGCTTCATTGGGTATTTTCAATTACTTTTACTCTTCCTTCCCCCCTTCTCTTGGTACTGGGCATTGAACACAAGGGCCTTCACACTAAGCTACATCTTCAGACCCCGTCCCTTAGAGATAGGGTCTTGCAAATCACTAGTTCTTGGATTGGAAGTGTGTGCCACCATACCCAGCTCACACTTTAATTTTTTGCAATAAGCGTATATTATATTTCACCAGGCATCAAAGGTTAGAGGTCGCTGCCCTTGGGCAGTCACAGTCCAGTGCACACAACCCAGACATCATGCCCAGTGCCAGCATGGCTTGCCATGCCCATCTGATGAACTTAAATGTCCGATTGCATTCTCTAATTGTTGAACTTATTTTATATTGTTTTAAAATATTTTCTGAGGGTCAATGGACCTACTTTGTCTCTAGCCACAAAGTCGCCAGCCATGAGCTCCTGGTTTTAATGTGTCTCTACAGTGGGTCCTTTCTAATAAAATTAGTGTTTGATATTTCCCTTTCATTCACACTGTAATTTATCTTCATCAGGTTTTCCCTGCAACATCTAAACATTTTTTTTCCTAGAGCTACAAAACCAAAGAGCCATACATAGTTCTATTCATACTAGAAAACCAAGTAAGAAAACCAGGGATTTCCAATTCTCCCAGCCTTTTCCTCCTACATTTGCAATTTAAATTACTTTAATATATATATGAAACAAGATAAGTTTATAGCAAGAACAGTACTCAGTAATTGGAAAATCTGTTACCTTTTATCTCTTGGTTAAAAAGAGGAAGTAGGTCAGTTCCTTATTAATATTATTAGCAAATAATATTTATAGCACAGTATAATTCCTAGGGAAAGACCCTAATTTTGACTTTCAAGCAGGAAGCAATCACTAACGCATTCTTAAATTTATTAAGAATGTAGTAGGCCAATTTTCCAGGAGAGCTGGTCCTTGCTACCTTACCAAAAACAAAGCAAAAGCAAATGACAACAAAACAACTAAGTTGCTAAGACATTTCTACTCCTCATGTTCTGCACCTGCTAGAAGTTTTTCACAGGCACATACTTCAGCCACATATCACAGGTCTATGTGATGGAGAAACATCAAACCGAGAATAAAATGTTGATGGCCCAGCGTCACTCATGCCCCTTTATTTATAGGCACTTCTCTGTGCATTTCTATCATGACTGTAAAACTAAAATTCTAGTAGATCTCTCTGCATTTAAGCTTTCTGGTGAGGAGGTTAAAATTGCCCAACCACTAAATTGAAGGTTTCTGAAATAAATCATGAGATATTTATAAATATCATTTCAAAGGCAAGGAAATGATGTCTATGTATTTGGCTTGTTACTAAACTGAGAAGAAGTTTGTCTGGGAGGCAACAATATTTCCCTACAACATTTGTACACATCCAAAAAAAATGACAATTTGGCCATAAAATTCAGAAGCAAATATTTCTCAGGAAGAACTATGATTTGCTGTTGTCCAAGCCCGTCAAACACTGGGTGAAAATACTTCCAAAAATCTACTTCTCTGTTTTACTTCTAAATAACTTAGAAGACTGGTGATGTCATCCTTTGATGTTTAGAAAGGAAGAAACCATATTTCAACTAGAAAGGCTCGGAGATATTAAAACTCTTCAAACTGAAGATTTCCACATCTGAAAATGTACCACTGGGTAAATGTGCTTTCAAGCCCTGCTCCAGTCCAGTTTCCTCTCTTTTCTAAAGGCTCTTCAGTTGATACATCTACTTCTGGAAGGATGCTGGCCAGGGCTCCAGGATATATGATTTCCTGAGTAGTGCTTCATACTGAACTTCCCTCACAAGACCAGGGAGACGCACACCACTCTGTGAGGAGCACGTGCTCCCCCAGAAGTCAGACATCAAATCTGCAAGAGGGACCTTTGCATGCTGCTGGACTCCAGAGGATAATTTTGAGCCTTAGTCTTCAGATTTAAAAAAAAAAAATAGAGCTTGGACCAGGGATTTAGCTCTGTCCTTGAATGATCTTCGTAGACAACAAGAACTCAACTGTGAATTATACTTTCATCACTAATTCCTTGCTTGCCACTTTCACATTTAATACCCCGTCGAGGTCTGCAATTTTCTACATATATGAATTCTGTTGGTGACTTCAATCATGAGTCTGTACTTGGTAGTTGGGGAGAGTGACTATAAATAAGCTTGTCCATTCCCCATCCCAATTATTCTTGTTCCCAGTTATTGCTGATCAAGGGCTTCCATTGACCTGAACCCCCATATTATGTACTGCTGAGGTATCTGAGTCCTTTTTATTTTAACACAAGATCTCCTGAAGTGTCCCAGGCTAGCTACAAACTTGCTGTCCTCTTGCCTCAGCCTCCCAAGTAGCTGGAATTACAGACATGCACAATTGTGCCTAGATTTGAGTTTCTTATGTGATCTATTTATAGACTGCTGTGCCTGCTTCGGCAGCACATATACTAAAAATATTTCTAGACTGCTTATTTCCTTTAGCCAATTAAATCTACAACTACTTATCAGCTTATTATTTTAGTCTTGAAGAGCCAAAAACATATCCTCTATGACTTCCCCCACCTTTCTCCTATCTTTTCAGGTCACTGTCAGGTCACATTAGAAGTTTGATTTTCTTCTCTCATTTTTACCAGAGTAGTGAAGACCCTTTAGATCTACTGTCTGAAAGTGTCAGGATTCATCCTACCATATTTTGCACATCTTGTAAAATGTTCATTTCGCTAGCTCAAGAATGAAATGAATGCCTCAGAACTCGTGAAAAAAATTGCTTAATGCTGAGATAGACCCTGTGTACAGCATAATTTGTGAGAGTGGCTCCCTAAGCTTTTCTATTGAATCTAGTTCTTTCCCCCACATCCATCCCTTCACCATCTCCCACAGGCATCAGAGAGAGCTTACATTTTTTCACACATATTTTTATACTATTGTGGGTTATAAAAATGTTACAGTGGGGCTGAGGACTTAGCTCAGTTGTTCCACCACCTGCCTTGCAAGCTCAAGGTCCTGAGTTCAATCCCCGGTACCCCCCAAAAAAAAATGTTACAATGGGCATAGTTCTTATCTTTTTTGACAAAGTGATTTTCCTTCAAAATGTAAAATAAAATGAAGCTCACTTTGGAAAATTATGAATTGAATTGTGTCCCTCTCTTCCCACTCCCAATTTAATATGCTGAAGTCCTAATCCCTAGTACCTCAGAATGGGACTTTATGAGGAGACAGGTTATATGGAGATAATAAAAATAAGGTCACTAGCATGGGCTTTCACTAATATGACTAGTGTCCTTTTAAAAAAGCGGGGAGGAGGGCTGGGGATTTAGCTCAGCGGTTCAGTGGCCTATCGTGCAAGCGCAAGGACCCAAGTTCAATCCCCAGTACCAAAAAAATAAAAATAAAAAAGTGGGGAGGAACTTTGAATACAGAGACACATAAAAGAATGGTGATATTATATCACACAAGGAGCTATTATAACACACAGGGAGAAGACAGCTATCTCTAAGCCAAAGACAGACACTTCCTCCCCTTCAAGCCCTTAGAAGGAATCAGCCCTGCCGCCATCTTGATTTGACCTCCAGCTCCCACAACTCTGAGGCAGTCACTTTCTGTTGTAAAAGCCACCCCGATCTGTTGTTTCAGCAGCCCTAGCAAACTAACACAGACTGGTTGTGTATAACTGTTTCCTCTTTACCTTTCATCGGGTACCTTTACATACCACAGTGTTCATTGTGATGATGGCCTTCTTTCCCTTTGTCCTGAAGGTTGGCTTGTGAAATAATAACTCTCTTAGAAGCAGTTCACAGTCCTGGCACCCAAGATGTGAACTTGGTTCTTGATGTGGCAAACTCTGGATCACCTTTTCTGGAAGACAATCATGACAAGAGTTATCTCTTGGAGCGCTTCTCCAGTGAGTAACTCTAGTATACAAACACCAATATTATTCCCGCTTTACAGGTGAGGAAGTTGTGAAACAGAAAGATTAAGTAACTTTTCCAAAGTCACACAGTACTTGAACTGACATTTGAACTCAAGTAGTTTGACTGCAGAGCAAATTATCTTTGTAGATGACAAACAAGCAGGCCCCTGCCTAGAATATCGAAAAAAAAAAAAGAAAAAGAAAAGAGAAAAATAGTGAAATGAGTTGTGGTTTTCTCATGTATCAAATGTAGTACATGGACAAAATAAACATATTGCAAATAATAAAATATAAATAAAACAATAACTTCAAATATATATAATGATACAGGAAAATACAATGTAACATTAAATGAAATAGTGTATAGGAGCTGTCTGCATAATTAAAAACCCAATTTTGCAAATAAAAAAATTAGAAAATAGAAGGTCAGTGCTGATTGTTTCTAGTAATTGGATGGAGTCATTTTAACTTTTTCTTCTATTTCCAGTACTTTATGGCTAATTACCTTTTAAGTCCAAAAATTAAGGCATGTTAAAGTATAAAAATTCTCAAAATGAATCTCTTCTGATTTCTAGCATTGAACACAGGGAAGAGGTGGCCTACCATTCTGGCCTGGGTCTGATTAGACTCCTTAGTTTTCATTTAAAAAAATATCAATTCTAGCAGTGGCTCAACTGACTCTGACAGATGTATCTTTCATCAGCATCATAGATTATCTATACTCAGTATCTCTCCAGAGAGAGATCACTTGGCAGCTCAAAAACACCTAAAAAGCTATTGTTAAAAGCAGAAAAGTCAGGAAAAACTCCTAGGTGACTATGTAATCCTTTCCTTTGGGATCTAACATTTTACTCAAGTCTCACAACTGTATCCCACAACCACACTGTTGGTCTCCATATAGAATCATTTTCCTGAGCTGAATTTGACCATGGAACCCTCTGCTTGCACTGAGGGACCTAAGAGGTAACAGCCCCATGAAGCCTATTGCTGTGCTTTACGTGTGGCTACTACAGAAACAGTCCACTGCCTCACCACATTGTAGGAGAGAATTTCTCCCAGGTCAAAAACCACTGTGATTCTTCTACAGAAGGAGTTTGTTTTTATGTTATAGGCAATGTAATTTATACTGTTGATTTATAAATTGAATATCACATATACAATTCTGTTTTGGCTGCTATAAAGCTCTGTCCAAATATGTGATATTCCTCTAGCAGATATCCGGGGCGTGTGACATGACGGTCCCTGATTTTCCTCTGGTGATCCCTGCCCCCCATACACACACACCTCCATTTTCCATTTCATTTGTTCCTCCAAGGTCACCTACAACAAGAAGACATGGGGAATTAAAAACACAATAAAGAAAGAGAAGAGAGAGTGGGACGGAAGGAGGGAAGGGAAGTTCTACTGTTCCATCTGCTTTTCTAGAACAATCTACAGTAACTCAAAAGACGATGATATGAGGAAAACATAGCAAATCAAAGATTTTTTTCTCCCACTGCTTGTTTTCAAGAAGAATTGACAGAGCCCAAGTCCTAGGTACACACAGCTCTGACAGAGCCACTCTGGCAAGAGCCACCACCTAAAATAAACTGCTTTCTTGGAGAAAAGATCAGCTGCACTGGGGCCTAATAGCAGGGGAGAGGAACTTTTTTCTGTTTCTCTGAAATCTTTCAGGCTCACATTCTACACTGCATCACAGTCCACTGACAAATTTTGAGTTTCAGAAAAATGAGGACAAAGCTAAATCTCAACACAGGAGCATAAGCTCGGCCTGCCCTCAACAAGGTGGTCACATGGCTAGGGCCACTTTGCTCAAGCCCACCAAGAAATCCACACATGGCTTTTTGGAGCACACCCTGTTCATACCTAAGAAGGCTTCTGTTGTTCTTTCCTCTGCCTCCCCCGCATTTCTTGTCCTCATTGGGTTTCTGTCATCTGTTGTTTTTCCACTCAGAATTAGAGTTTGGTGTCTCAACTTGCCCTGTAGGCAGCGATTGCTCCCTTTCTTTCCTGTCAACAACAATGTGCCCCATCTTAACTTTCCCTCCAGAGCCATCTGCTTCTCTAAATTGCTGAGTCACTGAAAGGACCAACAGACTTCCGGTGGGCAGCAGCAGCTGCCAACTGAGAAAGCAGAGTCCATTGCCAGCATTTGAAAGGGTATTTCCAAAGAGAACAAACTCAGGGAATCTAGAAAGTGCACAAGAAGTTCATGCAGGATGAAAGATACAGAGCACAAGGAAAATTCTATTTCATAAATAAGAGTGGCATGCATAGAAGATTCTTTTGTTCAGCAATAAGGAATATTCTTTTGTTCATTAGCCCAGGGCAAGATTGCAGAGGGTTGTGCTAAATTCTCATTCTTGCTTTTCTAATGATATCCACCTCCAGGTTTTTCTGGCGGAAGATGACCTCTGCTTCTACTCTAATAGAAGGGTACCAAGACATGAATGTGCTAGGTTCTGAGATTTTGGGTGCCTTGATTTGACTATTGATCTTTAAATATCTACTGCTTCAAAAGCAAAGCCTGGATATATTTGAACTTTCCATTTAATATTTCCCAAAAATCACTCTGTTAAAAGTCAGTTCTAAGTAAAAGAGTGAACTACAGCAGGTTCTACAGGGAATGTTGATACTGACTTTCAAAATGGTTCTTGGTAATCATGTAAAGGTACAGGATCCCAATGATGAATGTAACTGTATTGTTTACCTTAAATGTACCAATAAACTTAATGGAAAAAATGGTTCTTGGTAGGAATTTCTTATGAATAAATAATATTGCAAAATTAAAAATATTTGAAAATGGGTATTGGTCCTGTAAACCCAGAGGAGCTTCCCATAAAATAATGTACCAGTATAGTATTAAAACAGCATCCTCATCAAATCCATCCCCTATACCAGTCGCCACACCAGCTACCATTCTAATAATGTGGGTTCATTATGAATACATCGTGTTATTCATCCTGGCAAGAACCATATGAGGCAGATATAATTATTTCACATTTCAAATAAGAAAACTGAGGCTCAGAGAAATTAGGTAATTTATCTAAAATTACATTACAGTAAGAAGCAGATGCCTGGCTTTTCTAAACAAAAAGCCACCCTACTTTACTGTTAAGCAGGTTAATCTGCTCAATTTCCTCCAAGTTCCTGCTTCCAGCTACTATACAGAAACAGGATAATATTTGATTTTTTTTTGTACTGGGGATTGAACTCAGGACCCTGTGCTTGCCAAGCAGGTGCAGTGGCACTGAGACACATCCCCGGCCCCCAACAGCATAATACTTGGAGTCATGTTCATCACCACACCATTCGCTCATTGTGTAAATTGCTCAGGTTCTCAGGTGTCGGAACCTTAAATTTTCCTGATCTCTAAAATTAGGATAAGCACATCTGCCTGCTGTGCTAGGGCATTACATGGGATAATGTATGTAAATGCAATGTAATGTATGTAAAACGTGGGGAGGCCGCCTCATACTGGATGCTTACATGACCATGTGTCATTCTTTTTTTGGATTGAGATGGACTGATAACTTTTTTATTTGTGGTTCTTTTTATTTGTGGTTCCTTTACTTATGGCTCTTCCAATTGTATTACAAATTCTATGGCTATATTTCTTTTGTATTCTTTATGTCCATTAAATACTATTGACCACAAGCTCTGGAAACCAGATTTATACCAGGTTAAGCAAGAAAGAGATAGGGCTGGGGATTTAGCTCAATGGCACTGTGCCTGTCTCGCAAGCCCAAGGTCCTGAATTCGCTCCCTGGTACCAAAAAAAACACAAGCAAACAAGAAAGAAATAGATCACCTCCCCTAGGAAGATGGCCAAGGCAGGCTTGAGAGGTGGTTGATTCTTCAATGAGCAAGGTCATTAAGGATTTAAATTCTTTATCTCTGCTCCAACATCTACAAGATCAGCTTCCCTTCAGCCTTGCTATCCAGCCTAAGGTAACCAGGCTCACTTCACTCATGTCTGAGAGAGGAGGCGGCCCCCCTGAGGTCGTAAGAATGAGAAAGCTTGTTTCTCATGTAGATACTCATACTCTCCTTGCATCTCATTGGCACATACTGACTTCAGCTTGCCTAACCTGAACCATTCATTAGTAAAAGGAATTGGGATTTAAGAGCTAATCTGATTAATCATCTGGAGGGAAGCCAAATTTGCCCACTACCCACCTAAATTCTCCTTACTTTAGGTGGGAATGGTGGCACACATCTTAATCCCAGCTTCTTGGCCTGGGTAACACAGGAAGATCCCATAAGGAAAAGGAAAAAAGAAAACTTTTATGTATTTTAAAGTTAAAACTGCTGCTGAATGGAGGAATGAATTACAAGCTCATTTATGACTATGGGAGGAAATTCTAGTAACATCCAGAAAATGGTGAATTAGCATGGAAATAAACCATGCCTGTCTGATTGCAGACCCCACTGAGCCCCACCCCACTGGTTGTACAGAAAGAGCTGGTGAGAGTCTCTCATACACTTTTCCTTAGACCCATCCTGCTGAAAACTAACTTAGATCCATAAACACACTTCTCAAGCACAGGTGACACGAAGGTGCAGAAGAACAAGTCCTTAACACGTGTCTACAGCAGTCCACCAAAGGATGGTTTAGGTGGTGCATATTCACTTCATTAAGAACATTGAACTGCATAAACAGTAATCTCTATTCAGCTGCCTTTTGATACTCCCGAGGCTGTAGAAACACAAGCAAGTTTACCACTCTGAATCTTTAACACTAACACTTGTTAATCTCCTTTTAATAAAGACAAAGTCTTAGGCTGGCAGCTGGGAAGGCATCTACCCAGACTTTTAAACAGCATTTTGTTTTCCTTTGGGTTTTGTTTTGTTTGTTTGTTTGTTTTTTGTACCAGGGATGGAACTCGGGTCCTTGCACTTGGGAGGCAGGTGGCGGAACCACTGAGCTAAATCCCTGCCCTCCTTAGGTTATTATTGTAGTTATTTTGTATTTGTAGTAACAATATTGGCCTTTCCATCTAAGGCAGTGATGGGAAATTCTCTTTGAAAATAAATCTATGTTTTGTTTGTTTTTTTATTTTTCCTCATTGACTGGATTGGTACATTTTAGGGATACAGTACAGTTACATTCATTGTTGGGATCTTGTACCTCTACGTGACAGGTCTTGGTTCTCATTTTTTCCCCTTGTCTGTGCCCTCCCTTCACCCCTCCCCCCCTGCCCATCTACAAACACTTTATTTCCATCTTTTCATTATGAAATGAAGTGTTTTTAAAGGGAGAGGGGAGGAGGGGTGAAGGGAGGGCGGGGACAACGGGAAAAATGAGAACCAAGACCTGTCATGTAAAGGTACAAGATCCCAACAATGAATGTAACTGTACTGTATCCCTAAAATGTACCAATCAACTCAATTAAAGCTGAAAAAAACACTTCATTTCCATTTTTTCATTTTCTCATATTTTCTTTTCCCTTATTAGCTTTCCCCTACCCTTCCCACTTTCCCTACATCTTTAGCCCCTTTCTTCCTATTTCACATTGTCCACTATATCATTAGGATCTTATGTACTATTATAGTTTATTCACACCAGAGAAACTATTCGGTATTTACAAAAATAAAAAAAATTTAAAAACACGGCTAACTGGGCAGCGCGCACCCACATGTGGAAATATCTCTGTTATGGCTTGAACTGAACCAGAAATGTCCCCCAAAGTCTCAAGTGTTCAGAGATGGTGCTTCCTGAAGGTGACAGAATCACGACAGCACTGACCTCACCAGTGAATTCATTTCATCCAAGAGCGTTTAGCTGAACTTGTTGTTCGGAGGCGCAGCCTCCTTGGGAGGGGTCACTGGGAGCTGCCTGGGAAGGGTGCGTCTCTCCCTGGGCTCCCTTTTCCTCCTCTCCCTCCAGACACCGAAAGAGAACAACTTTCCTCCACACGCCTTTCTGCCATACCATTTCTGCCTTGAAGTCAGTCAACCATAAACTGAAATCTCTAAAACCAGGAGCCAAAAATAAACTATTCTTCTTTTTAAAAAAAGAAAAACATCTATGTAAAGAAATCTAAATAATAAACGTGGAGAAGAGATTGTGCACAGATACGTTAAAGTTACCGCAGTAAGGTGTAGAAATGTGTGCACATGGCAAAAATATGAAAGTGTTCTGAGGAGGCGAAGGTTTGCAAAGCACTGACTAGGGATGATTAAAGAACGATGGCAGATGTCTAATTCCAGAGGAAAGAAAACACCAGAGGGCAGTTATTTCAGCAGCCGCAAGAGGGCAGCGTGTCAGTAACTATAAAGACAATTTGAAGCAGCATCTGTTCTGGGTTAGACTCGATCCTCCCGGTGTGGTCTGCAGACCGCAGGATCAGCGTCTTGGGAAGCTTGTTAGAGAGGCAGTCTCCGGCCCTACCGCAGCCCCTCTCGATCAGAATCTATCTAAGATCCCCCAGTAATTGCCGTGTACAATAAAGCTTGAGAAGTACTGCCTTAGGTTGAGAAGTTTGGGGGTCTTTTTGGCAGCACTTCCCTCTTTGGAACCAGGAGAGACATACATGTAATTTCGAAGAAGTGCGTCTGCCCAGGGATTCTACAGCCACACTGCCTGTATTCCAATCCCACTGTTTCCCCTAACAGCATGGCTTGGGCAACAAACTGAATTTTCAACACTTGGAATATCGCTTTGATAAACCTATATTCAGGAAATGAATGGACAAACAAACCAATCAAGAGGACACGAAGAAACCACGTTTCCTCATTTAGTGTTTCTCTCTCTCTCTCTCTGCCATCATTTATACTTGGTGAATTAATGAAAGATTTTTTTTTTTTTTTTTTTTTTTTTTTTGTACTGGGGTTCGAACTCCGTACCTTGTGCTTGAGAGGCAGGCGGTGGAACCACTGCGCTAAATCCCCTGCTATTGATGTCTGTTTTGGTATCAATTGTTTTATGTCTGCTTGGAGTAGGGGAAATAAATACATTCGCTCATACATGTGAGGTTGTTCCTACCATGTGAAGTGAGTTATCCCAGGGTCTTTCCCCATATTTTGGTGCCTGCTTCTGCTAATATAGAGCCCAGGGTGTGCAAAATGTGTAAGGTGAAGACAAGTAGTCTAAACAAGAAAGATTTTGCATCCTTATCGTTTCATTGGGTTCAGATATCTAGGACTCAAACTAAAAGAATAAAACACACTTGTGTTTCTTGGCCTTAAAAAAAAAAATCAAAAAGCTATTCCACCCAACTATTTAAAGTGACCTGTATACTTAAGGTGTGGCATTAACATCCCCCAAAATATTCCAGTACTTCCCCTTTTAATAGGCACAAGGATAGGAGAATGAAAAGCACTGGAACGCTCCAAAAAACTCTAAAAATATGAGGCTTCCTGCCCTTATAAATTTTGTGTATTTCCCAATTATTCACCTCTTCAAATTGATTTATAGTCGAGTAAGTCCTCCATTATTTCTGGTGCCAGAATATATTGAGAGGGGAAAAAAGAATTCTAATTCATATGATGAATCTCCCAAACCCAACCCTTGAAATGTTACAAGGTGACTGATTAGTGACTCAGGAAGGCCACATAGGAGGGAACAGGAGGTTATCGTTACCCAGCCATAAAACTAGTGCAAGCCCTCCCTGATCACTCAAGTCTGGATGGTGAGATAACTCTTCCTCCTTTCGAAAGATTCACTTTCTGTGATTTTTTTTTCTCATAATTTTTTCTGAGGTACTGGGGAATGAACTCAGGGTTTTATGTACGGCAGGCAAGCATTCCACCACAGAGCGACATCCTTAGCCCTTTTATATTTTTGAGACTAGTTCTTGTTAAGTTGCCCAGACTCTGGCATCAGCCTGGCAATCCTCTTGCTTCAGCCAGAGTAGTTGGAATACAGGCCTGTGCCATCACACGCAGCTTGATTTCATTTTCACCTCCACTCATTTATTCATTTTTCCTTTTTCCCCTTCATTCCTTCTATAT
>NW_022900938.1:17181483-17209561 GCF_012274545.1 Fukomys damarensis
ATACATACATTTTTTTTTAGCACTTTTAGATGATTAAGATATAGAAGAACAAACAAGTTCTCTGGTCTAGATGAGGTGACTTCTAAAATGTGAGAGAATGGACAATGAGTCAAACAAACATTCTTTTTAGACGATTACAGGAAAAAAAAATAAGATAGTGTGATTGTGAGTGTGAAAAATGAACAAACAGCCTTAGAGTGAGCCATCAGGGAAAGGCTCTCTGAGAGTATGACACTTGAATCCATGAACCAGCGCTGACATTTGTTACAGGCCCTGTGGGAAGAGACTTGAACCAGAGGACAGCTAAGAACAAAGCCCCAAGTCAAGGCTGAGTTTGATAAATCTGAGGAGCAAAAAGGATCAGAGGGCCCGTACCAAGCTGATCAAGTGGTCAATATGCAAATGGTTGGTGAAGATTCAGGGAAAGTGGGATGAGAGGTGGGCACGTCCAGATGCTGCGAGAGCATGATGTAATAAGTCCCAGGATGCCAAGCTCTACTCTGAAGCCTTGGCTGTATTACCTGGGCTTAGTACTGGTGTTGTACTACCTGGGGGTTATACTACCTAGGACTATAAGGAAAGGAAGTTTCCTTGAATACTGGGGCTAGGTTCATTTGAGGATTCTATTGATGCTCAACAACAGACCTATTTGAATATTTTCATTATGAACAGAAATGGTGTCTGAGCTTATCTTTTTTATATTGTATGCCACCATTGAGTTATGTTGGATTGCTCAACCATGACAGCGCTTTAAGAGAGCATTGCATACAATGTACAAGTCCAACCCACTCATCCTAGATATTAAAATTTTTAGACCTATCAGGGATGGTTATAATTATCTTCTGCTGAGAATATATTTTTTCAGAACATCATAACTTCAGAATTAGCTCTATAATTTACCCATAGAGGGCCTGGGATTTAGCTCAGTGGTTCTGCTGCCTGCAGGTGCAAGGTCTCCAGTTAGAACCGCAGTACCAAAAAAAAAGAGGAGGTACAATTTACCCATAGAATATAATCCGTTTCATCCAAAGTGCTAAAACCAAATGCTAGTAGTTGATCACTGTCCAGAATTTGTATTGCTCTTTACCCGAGAAAATATTAGTTCTTATTAGCCAGATTGAGAACTATTATGAATGTCAATGTAAGTTAATTAAAGCATAATAGTAATCATAATATTACCTTCTAGAATCAAATATAGTACTTTCCCGAAGATATTTACTTACCTAGCCCTGCACTAATGAAATGCAAAAATACATCACATAAAGGCATTTCTGATGAGTAGGGAGATTTAACAAAATCCTCTCTTAATGAAAAAAATTATATAATGGAAAGTATGGAAAGAATGTTATCTACTAAATCACAACCAAAAAGAGGACTTCAATGTAAGAAATTTGTTTTACTGACTTTATACTCGAGCATTAGGTAATATCTATAAAACTTCCAAGCACTGGTTGCTTTGTGTGCTGTTGGTCAATAAGACTAGTTCATACCCTGTATTAATTTTCCCAAATCCTATTTGCTATTGTTTGAAATACACAATGCAATTTTACACGTTAGCAATAATTTAGACACAATCACACATTTCTTGCCCAGTATCTACACATATGTTAACATAGAAACCAGAAGTCTCTTCTGCTTTAGTAAGGATAATTTTAATTTCTTTGGGGAAAATCGCCCACTTCTTCAGAAAAATATTTTAATGCATTTCTGGTTAAGCAAGTCCCAAAACTAGGGTGGCATTTGAGGGTGGTGACTCATTGGGAGGTATTAATAAGGTAGGAGAGAAAAAATAAAGATAGCTAGAAAGGAGACAAGAAAAATCAATACAAAGAAATTGTTCTTTTAAGAAAAACTACAACTTCTAGAACACAGTGGAAGTTACCCAAAGAGATCCATATCAGCATCTCCGTGGTTGATTTGGGTTTCTTTCCTTCCAGACCCATCACACCCAGAATTCCTAAAGAATACTGCAAGTCCATGGGTTGGTTTAAATTTTTAAAAAATAAAGGCAAAGAAAAGTAAAGAACAGGAAGGAATTCAAACAAAGTTTCAATTATCCATCTTAGAAAAAAAAACTGACCTCATACTTTTTAAATGGCCAGTACCCTTCTTGGGTTGGGTCACCTTTTCCTGGGGTTTCCACACTCTCAAAACAAGTATAAATGTTGCCAGTTCAAGGACATAAAATCTCCTCCACCCCACCTTCTGTACTCTGTTTTTTTGAGTGTGTACTTTTAAATTTCTCCCTAATAAATCCCTTTATGTCTCTTACTGGCATGTCCTGAAAAATTACTTTTCCATGACAGATTCGACAAACCTACAAACATATTCTCAGAGTAGGGCACATTTAGCGTCCTAACCTTGCTGACATTAAAGCAATAAATTGTTAAGCCACTACCATAAAAGGCTGTCTTCTTCAGATGTAGAGATTGTTGTAACTTATTTGGGTCCTGGCCCTGGACAAGGTTGTAGTTGTTCCAGAAACAGCTGAGTTGTCCTAGATCTAAAGAGGGAAAGAGAAACAATTTGGATTATATGAGTGGCCTTAGTAACAAGAGAAAAGGTAACAAAGAACAAGAGTAAGAATCATGCCCCTGGTGATCCTCTGAGACTTGGAAAGTGTGTGGTACTTTTTTAGTGGCCTCCCCAGATGAGGTAGGTCTGAGTTACAGTTTCTAAACAGAAAGATGCCCACCCTGAAGGCTGGGGAAATTTGTGGATACTCACATGCCTCAGTGTGTGTCTGCTGAAGTGCTTTGGGATGCAAGAAGCAAAAGGCAGCCCACACCAGCTCAAAAAATAAATGAGATTGTGGGGGAGACACAAAAGGCTGAAAGCCCAAAAGTTTTGTGGGGGTTAAGGTTAAACAGGGGTGCAGACCCTTGGAAAACAGTTCTTTGAGTCAGCTTCCTGTCACATCTGTTCTGCCCTCAGGCTGAGGTCACAAGAGACTTTGGCGTCCTCTGGGGCCACCTGCTCTTCATTTGCATCCAAAAGAGAAAAGAGGCAGAATTCCTCAAACACTTAACAAGGACAACTGCAAGTGCTAATGACTGGCCAAGCCCTGACTGGTTTAGAGGTGTCCTGGCTAAGGCCTGGTCAGGGAAGGAAGAGTGTTCAAAGACAACTTTAATGTCCTTTATAAAACCTAACTACTTCTCTTAACTTTTTTTTTCTTTCTTCTTTTTTTTGTATGTGGGGATAGAACTCTGGACCTTGCATTTGTCAAGCATGCGGGAGAACCACTGAGCTAAACCCCCAGCCCTCTCTCAACTTTGACATCAGGAACGGTTTTAGGAATGAGTTCAAGATCCACTAAAATTCCAGTTATTGGCTCCTGAAAATCCAAATTTAATTATCTTTCGATAGCTGCTATGCAATATAATTATCTGGAATTTAACTATTCCATTTTCTCAGGGTTAGACAATGCCCCTTTACTCTATAGTGGTTTTTTTTAATCCTACTATTCTTCAGTCTGAGCATCCATGAATCAATCACAAGTTGAGAGCCTTGAAGAATCAGCCAACTCCTGGATTCCTGGGGAAGCAGAGCTGGATAGTAGAAGAACTTGGAGGTCTTCAGACAACAGAATGGGTCTTATCTCTCCATCTCCATAGTCAGAACTTAAGGCATGCAGTCCAAATAGGATGCCCACCACCCAGCCTGAAAAGAAGCCCAGCTGGGAAAGCTGGAAAGGATTTTCCAGTACTCCCTCTGGGCATCCTTGCACCAGTGTGCAGAGCTCTCCCAATAAATACTAAAAGTCTGAGTAGCTGGAATCCCTGCCGGCAGCACACAATTGGAGCACCGGCTTAAACCGCAAACAATTTACTTTCCAGATGCACAGCTTCCTGAGCTGGGAGATCTGCCTGGGGAGACCAAGCTGGCTGGTATCTCTGCTGCCAAAAGAAGGTGTGTGACTGGTGACATTTTAGGCATGAATTAAAGACTGCTGTTGTATTTATTTAAACACAGTGAAGAAAGATCCAAGGAATAAAGGTGAAAGTTTTAGGTAGCAGAAGACCTTGGGCTCAGGTGAAGGCTGGTTTAGAATACCTCCCTTCCTGAGTGAATGAATTGGTCATTTGCCTATTTCTCCTTCCCAGAATAAAAGAGGTGTGGGAACACACCAGTGAATATTTGCATAGTGTTAAAAAGATCCTGGAGTATCATGCTGAAGATATTGGAGTCACTTTCTTTTTTATCTCCTTTTGATTTACACTGAAATTTGTCTGGCAAATGTCTCACTTCGGAAAGGTTTCCCGAACTACACCTGGTAGAACTATGTTTATTGTCTATTTAACAAGGTCTTTAAAGATTAAAAACATGAATATTTGCATTTTAAAGAAGGTTAACTCCCTTGATTGTGAGCCCAGGCAGGAAAACAGAACAAAGTTGGGTGGCAAATGCATTATTCATGTGAATTTACTTTTAATTGATTGATTTGAATAATTTTCATCGGAACTAGTTTAGATTGACAGATGATGTACACAGTTCTGTAGCTGCTGCTTCAGACTATATTAGCCTCTTTTGAAGGAGGGCAGTTTTTCATCTGGGCACGCTGACCTTGGACAGGAGAACAGCTTGTATGCTGTAAACTCTCCTCAGCTGCTATGAAGATTTTCAACTTCAATAATATCTACTTTGCAGGTGCTGAAATCCCTGTCCCTGTACCTTGCAGTTGAAAAGAATTCATCTCCGGGAGCTGCCTCCGAAAATGTAAATATTACTGAGAAAAGTCACGTATTTTGCCAACTCACATCTGGCTTATCTAGAAAGTCTCCTTGAGTTTAATTCTTTGTTCTGTACATTGCAGTGGGGGTGTTACCTAAGATTTTTTTTCCCGTACCATCTGACCTCCCATTCTATTTCTTCTTTCTATCGATATGACTATGAAATTATCACACACACACACACCCTATTTATGTAACTCATCTCCTGAAGCATGTGCCACAAAACATCATTATACTTTGATGTTGCCATGAATGTAATGATAGCCTCATTGATAATAGTCATGCATTTTAGCCCTCAGTGTTGTATCCTGTTCTTACCATTCCATATTGCCATTTTCTAACAAAAAGAAATGCTACCCTGTTGCTAGGAGACCTCAGCAATATTGTATGTAGCCCTTTCCTTTCTGTATTCTTCTGGCTTCCTTTTTGTGGTCTAATTATAATTGTTTCTCTTCTGAAGTCTCTCTCCCCATTCCCGACTGCCATTGTCATCGGATAACTGTCAGTGTTATTGTTGCTATTGAATTCAGTGATAAGAAGCCACAATTTGCTCATCCTCCAATAGAATAGAAAATTGATGTGTTCTTATGATGCATCTGCATGCTTTCAGAGAAATAGCTTTTACTCTTAGATGTTACATTCCCAAAGAAAGTGTTCAATAGTTGGCAACCCTCCTCCTTTAATTTGCCTCATCTTCCTAACTGCTATTATAATCCCTTTCCTTCAAGGAGTAGGCTTATGTCTGGAATATTATCTGTGTGTTGTGTATGATGATAAAGTTGTGACAGAGCAGTTCTGAGCTGTGTTCAGCCTATAAACTAGTAAACATGGACAACAATAAAAGTGACAACATCTACACTGAACTATTGTGTGCCAGATACTACTTAAGTGATGAACATAAAATATCTCATTTAATCTTCATCAACTCTATTCTCAC
This sequence comes from Fukomys damarensis, assembly GCF_012274545.1. Taxonomy (NCBI): domain Eukaryota; kingdom Metazoa; phylum Chordata; class Mammalia; order Rodentia; family Bathyergidae; genus Fukomys; species Fukomys damarensis. The sequence continues at coordinate 17,187,154 of NW_022900938.1, forward strand.
TCCCATTAAGTAGATAATGAAGCTGAAATGAGACCCAGAGAGCCCAGATCATACAGATAGTGGGTAGCAGACCCAAGATGTCTTCATTTGGATGTCACTGATTATAAGAAGTAGCATCCATTTCCTGTTAGATGCAAATTTTAATAGTGAGATGAAGCTTGAACTCAGAAAAACTAAAATAAATGAAAATATAAATATTAAAACCCAAAATTATTTATGTATATATGCTACTGAAACAGTTAATTTTGTACAAATCTAAGCTCCTTATCTCACCAAGTCAAAGAATGAAACTGCGGACAATGGGAGGAAGTTAGGAGAGAGTTTATTGGAAATAAAAGTAAGTAAATGAAGATCATGGTGGATTCCCACCATGAGGGCATTCTGGAAGTCATATTGCCAATGTGGAATTTCTTTATTTTGTCTTTGTATTTATGCAGGGCATGGGAACTTGTTTTTTAAAATCTGGCTTTGTGGAGTTAGGGTCTAAAGAAAATTATTTAGCTGGTTCAAAGGAAGCAGAGTTCAAAGGAAAGGAAACCACTTACTATGCATGTCCTCCATGTTTTTCCAAGTCCAGCCTGGAAGTTAAGGAAGAACTGTCAACTAACTTAGCATACCTTCTTTCTGGGAGGAAAAGTCCTCTCTCTCTCTCTCTCTCTCTCTCTCTCTCTCTCTCTCTCTGTACCAGGGATGGGACTCAGGACCTTGAGCTTGCAAGGCAGGTGGCAGGACCATTGAGCTAAATCCCTGGCCCCTCTCCTCTCTTATTGTAACTTTTATTCTTCTTGTGTCTAACTTTTCATTTTTTTTCTTTTATTGAGCTTATTGGTACATTTTAGGTATACAGTACAATTACATTCATTATTGGGATCTTGTGCCTTTACATGACAGATCTTGGTTCTCGTTTTTTCCCCTTGTCCCTGCCCTCCCTTCACCCCCTCCTCCCCTCCCCATTTACAAACACTTTATTTCCATTTTTTCATTTTCTCATATTTTTTCCTTTCCCCTTATTACCTTTCCCCTACTCTTCCCATTTTCCCTACACCTTTAGCCCTTTTCTTCCTATTTCACATGGTCAATTATCTCATAACCTTTCATTTTTAAGCTTACTTACTTGTATGGCTTGAATTATCTTTGTATTTACCTGATTCTCTCTTACACCTGGCACTGTTGTACTACTACCATTCTCTTGTTTACAGATCAGTATTGTTATGCTGTTGTTCCCAGTAAATAATGTAGCTAATCAATGTCTTCTTAATCTATTGTTTTTTCTCCTACACATCCCAAACCCTATCTCCCAATTACTCTTTCACAGGGCTCTTTCCAGTATATTCGCAGCCCGTGAATATTTTAAGTGGTGAAGAGTTGCCAAAGAAATTGAAAATAAAATCCTGGAGTGAAAGCCTCTGCTACTTCCCAGATAAATTGTCTTGAACAAGCTAATTCTCTGACCTTAGCTCTCTAGTTATATTTTGTTCACCTATCACAATTTTTATAAATAGAAAGATTTATAGAAATGCTTAAATCTCTCCAGCCTGTAACTGCTTGGGTGAAAAGTCTTTTGTTTATCCTGATATTTCTCTATACTAACTTGTAGTAGAGTGTATATTTAATGAGTATTCATTTGATCAAATTTGTAAATGCATATTTTTTCCAAATAGCTAAAGTGTTCTAGTGTTACAAGAACTAAACAAGTAACTTGAAGAGATGGCAGTTCTACCTCTTACTCTAGATTCATCATCTCTGGCTTGTGTTTCCACCTGTCTTTGATGCTTTGATTGAAGAGGCTAAGAGTCTGCTGTTTCCTCAAGACTAACTTCTCAAAAGTTTAAGAAAGGGCCCAGAGATTTAACTCAGTGGCACCACATCTACCTTGCAAGAGCAAGGTACTGAGACAGGCCATAGAACCACTGAGCTAAATACCCGGCCCTTTAGCAAGGTCCTGAGTTCATAAAAAAAAAAAAAAAAAAAAAAAAAAAAAAAAGGAGGAAGACACAAATGTATGATTAAAATTAATCACAAAGTAAATTTAGTAAGTTTGAAGACAGAATGAACAGAACAATTTTTATCCTTTCAATGATTTGAAACTTTATTTTATCATGGACAGAATAATGTACATGAACTTTTATAATCTGCCTGTCTTGAGAAAATAGCCATACATAAATTAGCCACAAAATGTGGTAAGTAACATTTATTTCCTAAGCACCTTTATGTAGCTAGCTGTGAAATAAATAGATTAAGCTTAATTTTGGTGCTATTGTTTTGCAAAGTACACTGAACTCTTCATAAATGCACAAATGTTAACTAAGAAGAAGAAAAAAGAGATAGAAGATAAGCCTCTAATATAATTAGGTGATTAGTCATTTAATTTCCTTTGTCCTTTTTCTCCTATAATACCTCATTTCAGAATTGTTTTATGAAAGAAACTAGAAAGAGAAGAGAGATGTAAATTGGGAAATTGTTAACAAAAAAAAAAGCTCTGCTTGGAACTTGCACAAAAACAAGGCTAAAGCAAAAAAGGGGACTGAATATTAGTTATTTGTTTAATCTTTGGGCTTATATTGTTTTTCATTCAAGATTTTCAATCTCAAATTTAATGGAACTAATCAATGTTGTTCATGTGGCACATCCCTAGACAATAAGAATGCACACTTTTCCTGTTTTGATTTGTAGCTTTGCCACTACATATCTGATAATTAGTCCTTTCTATCATCCTATTTCATCTCTATCAAGTTCATGAATTCCAGTTATTACCAGTGTGTACGTATGTTTCAAAAGCTAGTAATGGTCTTTTTCCAGAATAGACTTTTTGTTTTCTCTCTCCACTGACTTAGATATTTTGTGGTGAATTTCCCTTTCATCATCAGAGGTCATGTTTGAATCTTACTCTCCATACTCTCTCGGCAATATACTAATACTGATAGACTTGAGTCAGCAAATAACTCTGTGTGAGTGCTATTATGCCCAATTCTGCACCAAAGCAAATGTTCAGCAGTCCTTCCTGTTTAGCCTGCACTTGGTCTTCTCAATGCCATAGAACAAAGGTCTGCTACTAATGCAGCATAAAACCTTTTTGCTGGTCTGTCTGTATCAGGGATTAATCTATTCCTTTCATTTTCCTGAATTAATTGTAAATACTGTGCTGTTAATTAGATTACTTCAAGATTCATTTGGCACATGATTGGCTCTTCTCCTACTTTAATAATATGTTTTTCTCCTAGATGACAAAATTATATTCCTTTTGTGAGAAAGAGGACTCTTTTATGGAGGACTAAGCTTTCCCAATAGGAATTTTAGTCTTTATGTTTATTTTATACCTTATATGAGAAAAATGGGTACAAATTTAATCTAGGCACTTTCTAAGTTAAGACATGGAATCAGAATTACAAGAGAAAAATACAGTCTTAGGTTTTTATATCTTTTGTGCCTCATGCACAATTTTAAAATTGGAATCAGAAATACAGTATTGTGATCTTTGATGTCCAAAATATATGCTTCTTTTCCCATGTCACCTCAAATAGACACAGGAAGTCAGAAGAGATCAGCTTCTACAGCAAAATATAAATTTCGGATTCTTACAATAGCATAGCATTCTTCCTGATGGTGCTTCTAATGGCACATTAGCCTCAGGTTGGAATGTTGAGACTTCTTCAGAGTTTGCCCAGCAGCAGTGTGGAGTGCATCTTTATTTTCATGCATAATAAGTTGTAGTGGGAAAAGAAGTACTTCTAACATTTAATCAGGAGTAATGTCCCTCTATACTATTTTTCTTTAGATAATTTTTTTTTTTTTTTGGTACCGGGGATTGAACTCGGGTCCTCGTAAGGCAGGCGATAGAACCACTGAGCTAACTCCTAGGCCCTCCTTAGATCAATTTTAAAGTTCTAACTAATATTACTCATTTAGGAAAAGTCAAGCAGACCTTGGTGGTATTGTTGGAAGCAGAATGAATTTACCCTCATGGGGAAAAAATGACTTCAATATCAGAAACTGTGATAGCCAAAAATCACACCTGGTTTCCTACTCACAATTATCAGGGACATATGGACTGTATAAAGCTTGAACGGAGAGTCAGGTTGTCACCACGCCCCTGATTTCCAGGATGCTGGCAAGTCCCAAGGGTCCAGATTCCTGTGTGTTATGAAAAAAGAATTGAACAAGATACACAGGCACAAAAGAACAAGCAAGGGACTCAGCTCAGTGGCACAGTGCCTGCCTGGCAAGCACAAGGTCCTGAGTTTGATCTCTGTACCAAAAAAAACAAGCAAGCCAAGTTTACTGATATCATAGTATTCATCAAAGAGGAGAATGCTTATGTTGGAAAGCCCCAAATTATGAGGGGGATGTCTTTTATTTCTTGTCAAGAGTCCAAGTCTCTCCCAGAGGGTGCCCCGCGAGCATTTGACAGCATATATTGAGTCATGACCTCTGTCAGCTGCGTATTTCCTTACCCATACTTCATTCTGTTTTAGCCGTGTCTATGAGACGTATATGATATGGGTGCATAGTAGATAACTGATTTTGTCCACAGCCAAAGGCTACTTGTGAATACTACGAGGTGTTTCTGCCCTTGAGTTGGTTATTTTCCCAAGAAGTGCTTTATGGGCTACTTTTTCTACTGCGGCTATTCTGTGAGAGTTAGAGGCAGGTCCCTAGGCAGGACCAGGACCTTTAAAGATTGATGGAGGTGTGTTCCTTAGCCCATGGTTTGATAGGAAGGCATGCCCTGGCCTATGCTAACTACTAGCCTAAAATCACCTTATATTATAGGCAGCTAAGTTAGGCAGAAATTAATAGGCAGTAAGACAGGGATAGGCCCTCAAGGGTCAGTTGAAAAGATGAGATCATACCAAAACTGTGACTGGAGGTACATCCATTGAAGGCCTGGCCTCAAGATAAAGATGCAGTAGTCATACTTACATGCCTCCCTGAGGGATTAAAAATATATATACTGAGATTGTACTGTGGTTGTTGTGTAGGCACAGCGATGCCCAACAACTAGGCCACACACCAAGAGGTCCGACAGGAGATTTTATTAGGGAAGGCAGGTTAGGGAGAGAGGAGAGAGAAGAGAGAGGAGAGAGGAAGAGAGACAGGAGAGAGAAGGAGAGAGAGGAACAAAGAAAGGAAGGTCCTTTTATTGGTTTTGGGCTGGGCTATTGCTTATTTATGAGGAGTGAGCTACCTTTAACCCATCACAAGCCAGGCTGCCCTTTTTGGGTTTGGTCCTGCAGAAAGAGGTTTAACCTCTCCAGACCGCTGTGGCCTTAGGGAGAGGGAAACTAGAGAAAAGAGCATGAGGTCATTTTAAGAGCCAAGGGAACACAGCCTGTGATGGCAGCGTCAGGTCCCTAACAATTGGTATCACCTGGTCTGGTAAAGTCCAAATAGATATCACTCATATGAGCGACCAGAACCCATCCCTTCCCCAAAATGCCTTTGTTCTTTCCACGTATCCTTGCTACATGACTCACTTCCCTACTGGATCAGTATTAACTAAGCTGCTACACTTACAATCCTATAGGTTGATTGTAGTTTGACCCACATTATACCCACATCGTGACTTTACTGTATAAATTACTCCTGAAAAAGGTTCTCACTTGCAACCCACTTTCGGGTCCCCTCCTGTGTCTCAGGAGCTATCTCTCAATAAATCTTTCCTACTCTTAACCTCTTAACTCTTAACCAAGGAATGAATTCCTTGGAATTGACCCTTCTATTTCAGGGGACACAAATCCAGCATGTCTGATATCTAGCAGATTGGAAGTTATATTTCTCTTATATCACTGGTTCTGCTACTAACTTGGTATATACCTAGGTTGAATGACCTGTTCACCTGTTCCTCACATTTCTGAAACTCAGCCCAGAGAAGCGAGGTTATTCCCAAGGTAAGAAACCTCAAGTGACAACAGCTTCCCAAGAGTGAGCAGTAGGGGATTGTTTCCATTATTCTCTTTACCTATGTTGAGTTTGATATGCTTATCCACGTCCAGGGAAGAGAGCTGGCCTACAGGGAATCCTACAAACCTGGAACTTGGAGGGTTAGGCTGGAAGCTGTGAGCTCACAAATGGTTTTTTAAGCCATAGGGCAAATGAGATCATTTAGGGACAGAGAGTGTCGCTGGGCAGGGTCTGAGGAGGCTCCCACTGAGATGAAGAAACTAGACCCACCATCCTGATAAAATTAATTTGCAGGTTTGCTGACCCCTGTCACACACACACACACACACACACACACACACACACTCACACACCAAAACATGAAAAAGGAATTGCCCAGGCTTATTGTGTGTCAGGAAGAAAAAAAATGGACTTGAGGAGTAAGTTTTGTGTTCTGAAGCTGCAGTTTTCTTTAAAAGTACAAGTTTAAAATTTTGATTTTCCTCCTCTCCTTTCTGGCTATATTTATTTCTTTGGTCCTACCTGAAGAGCAGTATAAGTAAAAAGACCAGCCCCATCACACTGCCAGTTGGGGAACTGGAGACAGGAAATGCAGAGTTGTCAGTGAAGAGGGCAGAAAGTAGGGAGCTGGCCCTGGAGCACTGAAGGGAAGGGGAGAGTAGTTTAGTGTGCTGGTCCTGCCCAGAGAAGGGGACACAGAAGTAACGCTGGACTTGGCAAAGTGTAGAGCGCTGGTTAAAAAAAAAATGAAACCAACCTGCCATTTTAGTGGAGTAAAAGGTCAAAAATTCAACAGCAAAGAGATTGTGCAGTTAACAGGCAGTAGCTCTCCATGTCTGTGAATCAGAAGCAAAGAAGCAGGGTTGAAACAGACAGGAGATACGTGGTCAAAAGGCTCTGTATGTTGTTACGATGAATGTCCTGCAAAGTCAACCCAAGCATGCTCCAGCCAGGTTGTTATGATTTGTTTTTAATGCAGGTATCAAACATTCTTCTTCTCCATGTGGTTTCTTTTCTTCCTGGTTGTGAAGTTTCTCAATCATTTAACTACAGAGCTAATAATGGCCCAACTCATGTCAGTCCCACTATGGTAAATAAACCAGTTTCTTCTCTTTCTTAAGCTTTTTAAACATATTGAATTATATTCCACGAAGGATTTTAGAAATTTATTTATTTATTTTTTAGTTTTTTGAGACAGGGTCTCACTATGTACTTGAGACTGACCTGGAACTCACTATGTAGCCCAGGCGGCTCTCGAACTCCCAGTGATCCTCCTGCCTCAGCCTCCCGAGTGCTGGGATTATAGGCGTGCACCACCATGCCCAGTGGATTTTAGAAATTTAACCTAAGCATGTAAGTATTCTGAGGATTAAACCCAGGAACACTCTACCCCTGAGCTGTATCCCCAATCAGTTTTTATTCTTTATTTTGAGGAAAGATATTGCTAAGTTGCCCAGGATAGCCTCAAACTCGAAATCATACTATTATAGGCAACTAAGTTAGATAGAAATTAATATACAGTCAGAGAGGGACTACTAGGCCACAAGGAAGTCAGCAGAAAAAAGGGACATCAGAATTGTGGCCAGAAGAGCACCTGAGAACCACCAGGCCTCAAGACAAAGATACAGTGGCCAAGCCTGTGAGCCTCCCTAAGGGATAAGCAATAACTTGGAATTATACTGTAGTTAGCACCACCTGGTCCAGGAAGTCCAGATAGGCATCGATTTCCCAGGTGGGTGACCAGAGCATCTGGACCCATCCCTTCCCAAAATGCCTTTGTCCTTTCCACGTACCCTTGCTACGCAACCTGCTTCCCTCTTGGATCAATATTAGCTAAGCTGTTCTACTTGTAATCCTTTAGGTCAATTATAGTTTGACCCATGTTGTCCCCCACATTGTGACTTTGCTGTATAAATGACCCCTCACGAAGAACCTTGGTGGGACCCCTCCTGTCTCTCAGGAGCTGTCTCTCAGCAAACCTCTCCTACTCTTTTTTTTTTCAATTGAGTTTATTGGTACATTTTAGGTATACAGTACAGTTACATTCATTATTGGGATCTTGTACCTTTACATGACGGGTCTTGGTTCTCATTTTTTCCCTTTGTCCCTGCCCTCCCTTCACCCCTCCTCCCCTCCCCATTTACAAACACTTTATTTCCATTTTTTCATTTTCTCATATTTTTTTATTTTCCCTTATTACCTTTCCCCTACCCTTCCCACTTTCCCTACACCTTTAGCCCTTTTCTTCCCATTTCTCATGGTCCATAATATCATTAGGATATTATGTACTATTATAGTTTTTCACACCAGAGAAACTATTCAGTATTTACACGTGTGACTTATTTATTTCACTTAGGAGTATATCTTCAATATGTATCCATTTTCCTATGAATGAATCTAATTTCTCATTCTTTATGACTGAGTAGTATTCCATTTTATAGAAAAACCACATCTTCTTTATCCAGACTCCAACTGATGGGCAAATGGGCTGTTTCCAAGTTTTAGCTATTATAAACTGTGTCACTATAAACATAGGTGTGCATAGGTCACTGTGGTATGATTCTTTTAATTCTTTTGGAAAGATACCCAGCAGAGGGATGGCTGGGTCAAATGGAACCTCCAGTCCCAGCACTTTAAGATATCTCCATATTGATTTCCACAGTGGTTGCACCAGTCTGCACTCCCACCAACAATGGGAAGGTTTCCTTTCTCCCCGCAACCCCGCCAATATTTGTTATTGGTTGATTTCTTGATAGCAGCCATTCTTTGCAGGCTTTGTCTTTTGGAATTCATTCTCTGATTTTAGGGGACTCGAACTCGATACACTTGACATCTAGCAGGTTGGGAGTTATATTTCTCCTGTATCAATCCTGCTTACTTTGTAAGTGGGAAAACTGAACCACCGAAAGGCTAAGAGCTGTGCTTCATTGGTGGCATCTAGAAATAAAATCCAAACAACAACACTCTTACTATCTTAACACTTCACGCATCTCTTCTTCAAATTTATCTCAAAATGTCTGAACATTTCACTCATTCCAAGGGGCAGGTCTCTGAACATCTGAATCCAATAAAGCATCTTACATTGAACCACCAAGATTTGAAAATTAAGCCTTTTGTTTTTTGTTTTTTGTTTTTTGAGACAGGATCTTACTATGTAGTTGCGACTGACCTGGAACTCACCATGTAGCCCAGGCTAGTCTCAAACTCACAGCAGTCCTCCTACCTCAGCCTCCCAAGTGCTGGGATTACAGGTATGCGCCACCATGCCTGGCCTGAAAATTAAGCCATTTCATACCACATCTAAAACAATTTCTGTGTAAATACCAAATAGTTTCTCTGGTGTGAATAAACTATAATAGTACATGAGATCCTAATATAATGGACAATGTGAAATAGGAAGAAAGGGGCTAAAGGTGTAGGGAAAGTGGGAAGGGTAGGGGAAAGCTAGTAAGGGAAAAGAAAATATGAGAAAATGAAAAAATGGAAATGAAGTGTTTGTAAAGGGGGAGGGGAGGAGGGGGTGAATGAAGGGCAGGGACAAGGGGCAAAAATGAGAACCAAGACCCGTCATGTAAAGGTACAAGATCCCAATGATGAATGTAACTGTACTGTATACCTAAAATGTACCAATAAACTCAATGAGGAAAAAAAATTTAAAAATAAAACAATTTCCGTGAACATTCAATAAACTTTTGCATATATGTCTGTGTGTGTGTGTGTGTGTGTGTGTGTGTGTGTGTGTGTGTATTTGGGGTTTTTTTGTTTTTGTTTTTGTTTTTGGTACTGGGGATTGAATTCAGGTTCTTGTGCTTTTGAGGCAGGTGGTGGCACCACTGAGCTAAATCCCCTACCCTACTAATATATTTTAAAAACCCATGGAATTTTATTTTCAGTGCTGAGAACCAAATCCAGGGCCTCATGCACACTAGGCAAACACTTTGCCACTGAGCTGTGCTCCTGTCCCTGTGAAACTTTGAACCGAGCAGTTTTTCAGTATAATACCATGCTTTGTTCTTCCAAATAACAAGCCTCTCCCATTATTACCAGGCTTGGGGGTACTGGGGGCTCCTTCTAGAGGTGAACACTAGATTCTTTATGTCCTAAACAGAGAATTGAATTAAACAAGCATAAATAGTGGCAAAGTTTTACATTTGTTAAAGATAGGAAACAGTAGGCTTTGCAGAGTGAGTTTGGGATTAAAGGTAGGGAAAAAAATACAGGCTTTGCAGAGTGAGACTGAGCCAAGTAAAAGTAGGAAAAAGAAGAAAATAATACACCATTCAGGTTAGGGTGGGATATCATGAAGAGACATAATAGCAGATGCTTACTGATGACTGTCCCTTATTTCCAATGCTGGAGTCACCTCTGGGACATCCTATCCAAAACCTGCTCAAGTTGTCCAGAGAAGACACATTCAGGGCTTTGGGAACTGTTCTGCCCTAGAATTAATAGATCATGCCTACTTTCCCACCCAGCCTTAGCCACACCGTGCCTTCCTGCTTGTTACGGCTCATGTCTAGACAGCCCCAACAGCCTCACGTAGACGTAGGTGGAGTTTTTTGGAGGTGGTTGGATCTAGAGTGTGTGATGTTGGTATTAAAGATGTGATGCTGGGATTGATTCATGGTATTATAGACAGCTAAATTAGTTAGAAATATTATAGGCAGTCAGACAGGGCTAGGCTCTCGAAGAAGCCAGTGTGGAAGATAAGAACACATGTAGTGGGTTGGAGGTGCATTCGTTAAAGGCCAGACTTCAAGACAGATGAAATGACTATATCTACCTCCCCAGAGATAAACAGTAATGATTGATAGTCTAAATAAGCATCAATCACCCGGGAAGGGGAGACCAAGACTTCCTGACCTATCCTTTCCAGGAAAGGTATTTGTTCTTTATGTGACTTGCTTCCCTATTTGGATCAATATTGCCTAAATGATTATAATAGACTTATAATCTACTAGTTGACCATAGTTTTGTCTCACCTTATACCCACCTCCTGACTTTGTATCCACCTTGTGATTTTGCTCTATAAAGCCTCCCCTGTAAGTACAGTTGTCTGTAGCAATCCACTTTCCTCTTCCCCTTCTGTCTCTCTTAGACAGAAGCTATCCCCCACAATAAATATTTCCTACTCTTAACCTCCATTGTTACTATAATTTATTCTTTTATTTTAGAGAACATTAACTTGACATATTGGACATCTGCAGGTTGGGAGTTATAATATTTCCCTTCTATCATTTGAAGGTCCTTATATCATCCTTATATCAATGGAGCAAATGCTAGGATTAAGGGTGTGAGTGCTATCTGCCCTAAGGGCATGTGGCCTGGATAGAATATAAGGGGCAGAAAGTGGACTGCTGTTTCCACTGTGGCTGGTCACTTTGATATAGGGCATATACTCTATGGACCTCCAAATAATATAAGGGAAATATAACTCCCAGTCTGTTAGATGTCAGAAGCAGTTCGTGTTCTCTAAAATTGAAGAATGAATTTTAGGAACAATGGAGGTTAAGAGTAGGAAGAATTTATTTAGGGGAAGATAGCTTCTGTCTAAGAGAAACAGCAGAGGGTCCAGAAAGTGGATAGTCAGTCAACCCTGCTTCTCAAGGGTGTTTTATTGAGCAAAGCATGAAGTGAAGGAGGTACAAGGTAGTACAAAACTACAGTCAATTAATAAGATTACAAGTATAGTCACTTAGATAATACTGACCTAATGGAAAATTGCAAGGGGGGACAAAATTATGGTCAACAAATATAGTTGGTTAAGTTATATTGATTAAATGGGGATCAAACTGGGAAGCAAGTCATATGGCAAAGTGTACATGGAAGAAACAAGGATTTTCCAGGAAGGAATGGACTAGGGAGGTTTTGTTTTTGTTTTTATTTTTTGTTTTTTGTTTTTGGTCCTATTTAGAATATCAATTATCACTGTTCATCCCTAGGGGAAGTATACAAGTGTAGTAGTTCCTCTTTTTTGAATCCTGGCCTTCAGTAAGTGGGCCTGTATTGACTCCCTTGAGGGCCTGGCTCTATCCAACTGCCTATAACATATTTCATTAATTCAGCTATCTACAATAGCTTGCTTCCTCACTACTCTGCTGCTTTGCTGCCTTTCTGCCTTCTTCCCACCATGAACTATTTCTCCTCTCTGATGCTCATCTGCCATGCCACCCTGCATTGAAGCCAGCCAACTATGAATTCAAACTTCTACAAACTGTGAGCTACAATAAACCTTTTCTTCTTTAACTTTGGGCATCTGGTATTTTGTCTCAGCAACAAGAATGTGACTAAGATATTGCTTCACCACTAAGTCATAAATCATAAAATCAGGTCCTAGTGGGCAAAAGTATGACTTGCATTTCCAGACTGTAGAAAGCCTTTGTCATAACAGCTCTTCAAGAAATTCTTAACTTATGGAGAAAAAGGCTAAATACTATAGTAGCTTTCTGGTCTACTTTTGATACCATGAGTACTGGGCTCATGGTGCCATAAACATCCAAGAATGAAGTCATGAGCCAAAGGAGGCGGTTAGGAGGGTATTATTGAAAACAAGAAAAATAGCTCCTGGTTTTCCAGGAGGGTTCTGGATGGGGTGGGAATGTGTATTCCTGGTCCAAAGTCCTAGCTCACTTTTTATATTTAAATTCCTCTTTGTGTGGGCTACTACCTAATTCTATTAGCTCTTTACCCTGTTTAGTTGCTTCACTCACAATCTAACTAAATAAACTAGGATTTTCTTTGCTTTTTAGAAAACTATGTTGCAATCAAGACTTATATTCTAGTTTTTGAACAATCTGTATTTCTTTGGTTTTGTCTTTTAATTAACAATCAACTTCAGATTCTAGGTTATTTTTGGTTCATGATTTTTGGCCATTTCTAACAGCATTTTCCTTTCTTTCTATTCTTTTTTTATTTTTTTGCAATTCTTCTTTTTGTAAGAATTTGTAAAACTCACCCAGTAAGACAGCGCATAACTGTAATCCCAGTTGCTGGGTTTTGGGTCCCATTGAGATTCCTTCCAGCTTCTTGGTATCCTGAATAAGGGATTGATCAAGACACTGGGAAAATGTAACAAGAATTTGTATTTATTGGTGGTGGAGAAGAAGGATGACCCCTCACAGAGTGAGAATAGGTCTATAAAAAGGCTCATAGAAGCCAAAAGGATAATGGTTGCATCCTCTGTATCTCACTTTCTTAGATTGTTTCTCCCTCATGCATATAAGGCTTTTGGGACAGAAACTCTTTTGGCCTGATGTCAGATTTAAACTGACTTGTCAAAGGCCAGCTTGGTTTTGCCAGATGTAAATGAAGAATGAAAATGGCACTTTTTTTATTGATCCCACTAGGGTTTGAGAACTGCATAGTCATTCTGATTCTGTATTCTTCACATATGTCCTGGGTCTCTATTACTGACAGCCTCTTCATAGTACAACTAGTTTACCCTGCCCCAGTCTCCTACCTCACCAGCACTGAGGAGGCTGAAGCAGGAGGATCTGGAATCTGAAGCTAGCCTGAGAAATAGAGTAAGTTTAGAACTGGTCTGGACTACACAGGAAAATGTCTTTGATATCTTCTGTAATAATCTTTTCCGATTCTTGGTCTATTAAAGGTCTCAATATCAAATCCATTATGAAAATGGAGATATGTGTAGGTTGTTCATATAAGTGGCTACCTCACAAATTAAAAAAACAAAAGCCTAGTCGTATGGTCATTATAGAAACATGCAAAAGTATTCATTAAAAGAAAATATAACTATGTACATCATTTTCTTATGCTATACAGTGGCTCAGTGGGCCAAGCCTTGAATATAAAAAGAATCAACTTTCAAAAATTTATTTTATAACTCATTCTGTAAGAGTAACTTTATCTGGAAAATGAAAAGTGAGTCCTGGTGAATAGTTGATGTAATGGTGAACCTTTCCAAACTCATCTGAAATGTCATTTTGAATAGAAAATAAGAACCAAAAAGTCAAATTCCACTTAGAGAAAGTATATCAAAGAGGCTATGTTATGTTTGAAGGTTAGAAATGAAAATTCAGGGCCAGGGATTTAGCTCAGTGGTGCCACCACCTGCCTCACAAGCACAAGGTCCTGAGTTCGATCCCTGGTACCAAAAAAAAATTTAAAAAGAAAATTCAGTACAGAAATTTGAAGAGGAAAAATTATGCTATTTGTAACTGTGTTTTCTGGAAAGTTCCATAACATTCAAACACATTTAACTTGACCTTAAGGAAGTTCTATTTAACAGTACGAGTTTAAGCTGATGTAAAAAATCTAAAATGGAAGGTAACTCAAAATGATAAAATATTTAAATTCAAGAATTGTAGGATTCCCTGACAACTTTTAGATAAATCACATCACTTGCCCCAGGCACTTTCCATGTCGGTAAAATGGTTACCAGTAAGGACATTAACGAGGGTAAACCTAACTATCATATGAAGTGCTTTGTGGGAAACGATGGAAATCTGGAACTTAAAAATCTAATTTTCCCTTAGAAAGTAAATTAATAGCTCACTTGAGACTATGTTAGTTCTGTATTGGCATAATCTGGTTATAGTGAGCCAGAAGTGAAGAAAGTTGCAAGGGCCAGACTCAACAAAGCAAATCCAGGATACATCACTGGAAATATTTCCAGTTGGAATATTGAAGAGAATTATAAAACTTGAGGGGTTTTCCCCCCCATAAGAATCATAAACCTTTGAGATACATGGGAAAGTTTGACTCCAAAACCACCAAGTCACACTTGCTGGCCACATAGACACAATGGATGAAACCCAGGCTAAATTCAGACCATTTCAGTCATTATATGTACACACTTGGTTGGTGTAGGAGTTTCCACTTTCCAGTTCACGTTAAAACCATAAAGCACAGGTCACTACCAGTGAGAAAGTACCTAGATCCCAGCCAGCTCCCATACCTGGGGCCAAGAAGCTGCAGCACACTTTGCTTCCAAAGGCAAAGTGAGCAAATCATTCCTGGCTTGCAGGTCACTCTCTGATCTGTACTTCAAGCCTTAACTGGAAAGGTTTTGAGTTCAGTAGTGGCTGCTGCAGAGATGGTGAATAGGAAAGGGCCAGTCAAGAAGACGGATTTAGCAAGTGATGAGACTAAGGGCTATTTTCTAGCATGCTGGAATTTTCTAAATGTAAAAGTCACTGTACAGATAAGTTCTGCTGCCTGCACACCAAATGGCATCTTTGAGGCATGGAGAAAAGTCTCTGCAGGGTGACAGCAAAAGGCCTTCCATGGCTCTGCTGAGCATTTGGAAGTGTGAACCAGATGATACCCTTTCGACTTCAATTTGTGCTTTTCAGTGTGCATGATGGAGAGTGGGTGGGTGAAATTTTTATAGATATTTTTGTATCATTTTACAGTTCTTCATTTTATAAGAGATAAATTGTGGGAAAGCTGTGTATACACCAAATTATATTTTAAATGCACTTACGGAGTTTGTGAAATGAGAGGAGATGAGCACATATCATCTGTTAAAGTCAGCAGTCACCCCAGAGTCTCTTTTGTGTGAATCTAAATATTCCTCATTGGGTTTGATTAAAGCCAGGTCCACATGCCTTATTAAATTCAGTATTTATATAGCAATTTCCCTTCTCATGTGATGTAAAGTCTTTTTTGAGGATGAGAGGAAGCATTATTAATCCAATTTTACTTCGGTATATGATTAACTCAACCACTTGGACTTAAATGAAAGCTAGTTATTATCTCCCTGTCATTCTGATACCCATGGTGTTTAAATATATAAATAGGTCAAAACTATCAGAGATTTACCTATGAAATTGCATTTCTGCCAGGTGTGGTAGCAAATGCCTGTAATCCTAGCACTCTGGAGGCTGAAGCAGAGAGGAGAGAGAGGTTCAAGTTCAAGACCAGCTTAGGATACACAGTGAGTGCAAGGACAGCCTGAACTCTGTAGTAAGACCATAGCTAAGAAAAAAAAAAAAAAGCCAGATTTCTGCTCAGTAACACTGAACACTACTGTAATGTTCATTCTTTTTTTTAGCAGGGTCTTGCTATAGACTTTAGGCTGGTCTTGAACTTACTATGTTTTTGTTTTATTTTAATTTTTGGTATCGGGGATTGAACTCAAGACCTCGCACTTTCAAGGCAGGCACGGTGCCACTGAGCTAAATCCCTGGCCCTTGAACTCACTATGTAACCTAGAGTAGTCTCAAACTCACAGCGCTCCTCCTGCCTCAGGCTCCTCTAGAGTGCTGGGATTACAGGCATGTGTCACCACACGTAGCTGTAGTGTTCATCCTTTACACAAGTGTATAGACACATCAGTTTGAAGGTATTAATAGGACATATGAGGGCTGGGGATTTAGCTCAGTGGCACTGAGCCTGCCTTGCAAGCACAAGGTCCTGAGTTCGATCCCCTGTACCAAAGCAAAACAAAACAGAACAAAAAAATGGCACATATGACTGTAGCCATGGTACTGCTTGACAAACAATGGCCCATGGGCCAAATACAGCCCACTATCTGTTTTGTACAGCCCACAAATGTAGCTTTTGCATTTTTAAGTAGCTGAAAAAATTCAAAGGAAGAACACTTTTGAAATACAAAAAATATATATAGAATTTAATTTCAGTGTCTATAAATATTCATTAGGACACAGCCACATTCATTCACTTATAAATCATCTACGGTTACTTTGTACTACAAAGGCTGAGTTGAATGGTTTTGACCAAACTGTATGATTCACAAAACCTAAAATATTTACTATCTGGCCCTTTACAAAAAGTTTACTGACACCTTGTTTATAATATACTATATGAGGTAGTATGTATCCCAGCAATAAACAGTGTAGCAATGAAAAATAATACTCATATTTGATTTAAATGAAATATCAAACTATCAAAGTTATCTAAGAGTGAAATAATGTTTCAATTATGTAAACATGTAAGGTCTAATATTCCAAGTGGAAATATGCTAAGACACCAAATACCAAGTCCTTTAAAATGAATTTATCTTGCCCTTGCAATAAAAGAGAAAAAATATTAATTATTGATAGATGTGGAAATGAATCTATACATCATTTTCATTTGGGGGCACTTTTGGGTCTGTGATACAAAATTTCTTTTGTCTGTAACTCAAAACAGCAAGGGACAGAAAAAAATGAGTAAAGAAATAACCATATATAGTTTAAGAAGCAATAAATGATAACAGTAACTCAATTGACTAGTTCTATAGAAGAGGCATCCTTTTAAATTCCATAGATCTGCACAATTTTCAGTGGTTAGTTCTATTTTGGAAGTACTGACACTCTTCCTGGTAAGTGAGGAGTAAAGAAGTACGGGAAAAACTAGCTTTGTAGACCAAACTTAGAACGTGGGTCGAACAAGGAAAGGAAAGGGAGATAACTACACACAGAAGCGGGCTACTATGAGGAGTCACGTTATCGGGCTCCTCTTGGTGTCTATGTCCTTATATGTTTTCCATATATCATGGGTTGTTGTTTTTTTTTTGGTACCGGGGATTGAACTCGGGTCCTTGTGCTTGCAAGGCAGGCCACCGAACCGCTGAGCTAAATCCCTGGCCCTTTTCTATATATCATGGGAAGCCGGCAGAAGTTCTATACACAGGGTCCTGGGAATTATTTGGCGCTGTCCTGGGATCTTATAATTGACAGGTCCTGCTTATTTCCCCAACCGGCTTTGCCACAACCTACTACCTGTGCAGCATCAGTACTTTTAGAGATCTACATTATATAGTGAATATTACAACACTGAAAACGTCAGTAAATATTTTGGGGTAGTATTCAAATAATTGGCATTCAGAGCCCTGGATCGTGGCATTCAGAACAAGATTCATGGCAGTTCACAGAAGTGCCAATTTAAGGACTTATAAGGGGTGATCAAAATAAAGGTTGAATATTGAAATTTAAAAAGTTATTTTTTTTATTTTAAATTGAATTTATTGGTACATTCTAGGTAGACAGTACAGTTACATTCATTACTGGGATCTTGTACCTTTACATGCTAAAAAGTTATTATAGTAAAGACAAATTCGTCATCAACTCTCCCTAAAATATCTCTCCTTTTTTCAAAAATACTTATCCTATCATTCTTGCCGTTCTCTCAAACAATTATGTGGAAGCCCTCTTTTGTGAATGTCTTCAGTTGTGTTGTCATGGCTGCCTTGATATCCTGAATTGATTCAAAACATTTATCTTTCATGGTCATTTTGATTTGGTGAAAGTGTCAGAAATCACACTGTGCCCGGATCCTTTGAGTTAGGTCCATGAAGATACATTACAATGTTTCCATTTGATATAACTTGCCAAAAACATTTGACTGATGAGAGGGTAATCAAATATATAGTGAATTTAAATTTTAAAATGTATTATACTAAAAGTCACATTAATCCCCTAAAAATACGCAAAATACTCCCCTTTTACTCCTGTCTTCATGAGTTGTGATCACAAATGCGGTAGTGCAGTGAGTGCTGCTGGTAAAAGTGCCATCTAATGGAAAGGCAGGCTTGCAAAATCAGTTGAATTCATCTACTTTGTTCACCAGATCTGCCGCCTTACAACCTGTAGCTGTTCCCCAAAATAAAAGTGACTGTGAGAGGTCAATAATTTGAATCAATATTGGACGTCAAGGTAGCCAGGAAAGCACAACTAAAGAAACTCACCCAGGAGGACTTCCAGGACTCTTTAGAATGTGAAGAATGATGGAAGAAGTGTGTTCTAAGTGATGGAGGAGGATTTTAAGGGAGATTAATGCCAATTTGTTTTGTTTTGCTTTATCATTGAGTTGGCGCTAATTTGTTTTTTACTGTAATGTTTTAAAATTTTTTAGCAGTCATCGTATTTTTTTATCATGTCTTGTATTTTGTTTCTTAAACTTATTTCTTAAAACACCACTTATAATATTTGTATAAACTACACTGTCATATAAACGTAATATTTTTTTATTTTTAAAAATAACTTATAATTAACAAGAAATGGGCCCTGAAACCACACTTATAATACGGCTACAAGCAGGACTGACTGAATTGTGATCCTTCTCTTCCACATGTCCTGTTCCCAGAAATGTCAACATGAAACTGACTCATGCGTTATGTGCTACCATTTCCTGTCCTTGCCCTAGAGTTTACATTATTGGCTTCCATGGAACCAGCACTGTCTCTATGTTGATTGGTGTATTTTTTGTTGTTTTTCTTGGGGGAGAGTCGTGTAGGGCCTTGCTGTGTAATTTAGGCTGGCAGTAAACTCACTGTGTAGCCCAGGCTGTCTTGAATTTGTGGCAATCCTCTGCCTCTGCCTCCCAAATGCTAGACTTACAGGACAGCACAGCCACACCCAGATATATGTTGATTCTTAAGCTTTAATTTTCCTAAGAGAATTATAATACTCTTTCCTGTTTTCTCAATTTCTTGATTCTTCTAGGGATTCCACATTCAGAAAAACATAAAAATTTCCTGAGGAATGTTGGGAAGGTATTTCTACATGGAAGTACTATGACCAACACATCCCTCTTTCCTTAGTGATTCACCTTTATCCCATAATGAGGCTTCTTCTTGCTGTGAGACTATGTATCCTACTTGGTCCTACTCACCTCCATTTCTACCTCATCGGGTTATGTTCCAGGTTGTTCTCCACCAGGTGCTTCTTGCTGGTCCAGCCAGCTGGAGTTCTTGCAGCTCCTGGTCAGGAATAGGGCCACTTACCCCAAACAGAGCTTGTGGACAAGCTGGGCCCAGGGATTGGTTGGGCCTATGACTTGCTACAACTTTCCTTTGGTGAAAATTTGCTTCTGCTGTGAGCAGAAGTAACACACTATCCTGCCTTGTGATGTTAGATCCTGGAACCTGCAGGTCTTTTGTTGTATTTGAGCACCTATACACATATTGAACACTAAAAAAGGTAGAGCTGAGCTCCTCTGAGCAGCATACAGGTTTTGGGTGTTTGGGGAGGGTAATCCAGAAGACAGGTGCTAGAGAAAACAAGGACAATGTGAAGAAAAGAGGCCAAGGAAAAGAAACTCTTAGTGGTACAACCAAGAAAGAGACTTTCCTGCTATTGCAATATTCTTTTGCACTGGTTTGTTTTTCTCTAGTCTTTCTTTCCTCTTTGCTTTTTCACGTAGTTGTTAAACAATCTTATAGCAGAGACATTGGGCTATGTCCTCAAATCTCGTCTCCCTCCTGTTGTGGTGGAACCCCTGAATTTTGGCTGTACCGATGGCTCTGGGGAAGACGGCCTTTCCCATCTTTCCTCTCCACTAGATTCAGTGCAGAGATATCTAAGTAGAAAGGTCATGTGTCAGCTCACAGGAATCACCCTTCAGAGACAGCCCATGCACCCTTTCTTTGTCTCCTTCTCTTCATTTCTTTCTTCATCATGCTGCCTGGAGCACAAAAAGGCTTCCATCTTCAGCTTTGAGTTTGAGTCTGTACAGAGCACAGCAGCAAGTTTAATATCTGCTCTTTTACCATCCCAGCCCTGGACTTCCAAGAAGACTGTTGTTTAACAGAGAAATAAGCAACCAATAAGTCTTAAACCATTGCTATTTAAAATTTGCTTCTAAAATACTTGAACTTTATCTTAGGTAACATAAGTGCACAAATTTTGCTATAGTTCACCCTTTCCACTGAACACTATATCATATATTTTTTATTGCCAGATAATCTTTGTAACCATAACTTTAATGACTATTTATAACTTCAGCTCATAAATGTGCCATAATTTGTATAAGTAATTCCCTATTATTTAATATCTAAGTTGTTATTTATTTAGTTCTAAAAGCTTCCTCTGGTTAATATACCTACTAGAAACACCAGATCAGGAAAATTACTTTTGTATGTGTGCCATTACAGTGACATTATTCAATAACTTTCTTATCCCTTTTTGCGTTGTGCCACTACCTTTATTAACTTTTAAATTCTTATACATTTATTTCTGGGTTAGTGTATTCTATTAATTTGTTTATTCTTCTGCCAATAATCAACTTACTTTAGTTATCATGCCAATAAAGTGAACAAAGTACAAATATATTAAAATGCTTATAATTCCATTTTTATTAACCTGGGTCAGTGTATTTAACTGCATATTTTATAATGACAATTTCCTTTTCAGGGCTGACTCTGTTGTTGGAAACAATGCCAGTAATAATGATACCTTGCTTTCTGTCTAAGCATTATTGGTTTCAGAACTCCATCAAATGCATTGTCTTTTCACAGTACCAAATGGCGCTGTTATGACATTATTCAGATCCGCTGTGTTCAACTACTCCGTCTCCCCAAATTCAAAAGCAGAGGATTTCAAAAAGAAGTTATAATCAGGCTCACTGAAGTTGTTCTGAAATACGCCTAAGGAGACAGCTGTCAAGTCCTCTGGCTACAGCCTCCAGCGGTCGCTTTGGATTACTGATGCAGCTCCGCAGTCAGGTCAGAGCCAGTTAGCCTATTGCTAACTTGGGCTGCAGCTGTCTGCAGTCACGCTCAGCATGTGAGGTCCAGCAACCAACCGTCAGAACACTGCCTGCCTCAAAAATAAATCCCTATAAAGCAGGACAAGTAATTGAAGCTCTGTAATTTTTCAGCTTGGGGCCTCAACTGTGATCTTAAGTTGATGAAGCATTAGTAGATAGGCTTAGAGGAGAGGTGAGAAGCTGTTGTTGGAATAATAAAACATGAGAGAAACATTTGACAGATTTTCAGTTTTTACTGCTGACAACAGGATGATATACCATTCTCAGAGTTCAACTGACTTCTCAGAATAACAGCTATTATGTGCAAATGAATACGGAAAGAAGATATTTTTCTTTACTTTAAGTGCTTTAACTACCAATAAGGTATGGTTCAAGTGTGATCGGACAGAAACTCAGGCAATTTCTAAGATAATGTGTTTTTTTCAGGAAAGCCTAAGTGCCAACTAGATCAGCTGGAATTTTTTCTATAACTGTGTATCTATACAAATGTGTTTTAAAATGTTATAAAGAACATGTTATAGCAACTATAATCAGTAGCAAGAAATGGAAGTCTTTGAAAGTAGTGTATAGACACCCTTAAGGAATTCTATAGAAATTAACTTTTATATTATGGCATTGTAATACAGAAAAGTGAATTTAGTAGAGGTAATGATCAGACTAGAAAGGAATAATCAACGGCACTTATCAAGGCATGAAACAGGCCTGTATTAGATCAAGTTGCTTATACAGGAAATTTCATGGAACAAAAAACTAAAGCAAACAATAAAACAGTTGCTCTAAACCAGAGCTTCCCACATCGGTGCCATCAGAGGACATTGCCATGAATGTGAATATATGTGCCATGAAAAGTGTATGGACCCACAGTGACTAGGGAAATGCTGGATTCTGCACATTTCTGTGCTGCCTCCAGTATGGCGAAAGAGATTGTGCATCTCTAAGAAGGGCTCTAGGATATAGCAGTGTCTCAAAAGAGGTTTATGGCTGGGGATTTAGCTTAGTGTTCTGCCACCTGCCTCACAAATGCAAGGACCTAAGTTTGATCTCCAGTACCAAA
>NW_022900938.1:17209634-17238547 GCF_012274545.1 Fukomys damarensis
CAGAACAAAAAAAAAAAAAAAAAAAGAGGTTTAAGACCCTGCTATGGCACCTCCTTGAGATATTAAACTAGTTGTATGGAATTGTTTTCACATCCGAATAGTAGAAAAAATAAAGTTTATTGGCTCCATTTGTAAAATAGCAGAATTTTAAATCTGGGAAAGATCTCAAAAGAATGTGTACTTTAGCCAATCCTTTGATTTGATTTGATTTATCATTTGTTTGTTTGTTTGTAGTACTAAAGATTGAACCTAGGGCCTTGGGCATGCTAGGCAAACACTCTATCACTAAGATGCAATCTCAAACCTTTTAAAAATGTTATTATTTATTTATTTATTTATTTGGTACCAGGGATTGAATTTAGGACCTTGTGCCTGCAAGGCAGGTGCGGTGCGGTGCAGTGCCGCAGAGCTAAATCGCCAGCTCAGCCCTTTTTTGTTTTGAAACGGGATCTCAATAAGTTACTCAGCTGGCCTTGATCTTGGAACCCTCCTGCCTCAGTCGCCAGAGTAGCTGGGACTTCAGACATGCACTTCCTCACCCAGCCAATCCTCTGATTTTACAAGTGGTGAAAAGTAGACTCAGATCAGTTAAGCGGTTTGTTCTGGGGTAATTTAACAAGTTAGGAGTCTAGTGTGCGACAACCCTGCTATCATCCCCTCATAGAGCAGGCCAGCCCCTTTTCTTTAAATTAAGCACATAAAGCGAAAAATGAAAGTTCTTCCTTTACCTGACCCTTCATCTCACAATCTTTTCCAGAATTAAGTTTCATGTTGCTGTTTTAACTTGTGCCCAATATTTGTACTTCTCTGAATTTCTTTAAAGCTCTATTATTTATCTATCAACTTATTCGATAAATATGTAGTAAGCACTCCATGCCAGCCATATACACTTTGAGTCTCTGCTCTCAGATTTTTCAATCTGTGAATGCACATGTGGGAAACACAGCAGTGTCCATACTGTAAGTTTGATAAGTCACTCAAGGGCCATGTTTCTTAAATTGTGAGCGACAAAGGGGAAGTTTTCTAGAAGAAATAAACTTTATCTCTTTTAAAGGACAAATAGAAGTGAAGGAGATAAACAATGGCTTGGGGTCTCGAGAACAGCAAACAAGATTAGATGCAGTATAGTGTGACTGGATAGAAAGCAAGACGGGGAAATAGGTTTGCAGACGTGAGAAGACATCAGCTCATGAAAAGCCTTGTACGCTATGCTAAAGATTATGGATCTTACATGTTGAAAAGTTCCAACTGGTAGCAATAGGGTGGTAAAATTAGGATGGGAGTAGACAGGAAGCCACGGCTGTGGCCCAAGGGAGAAGGGATGAGGACCTGAAATATGATACTGGAGATAGAAAGGGGGCTATAGAGTCAAGAGCTCACAAAAGCCAGAATAGAAGCAAGGAGCTCTCCGGAAGAGAGATGAATGTGGCCTAGCACTAGGAGATGAAAGGGAGGATGGAGCGGGCATTGGTTTGAAATACGTTTTGAAGCAAGTATCGTGGGAATGCCGTTAGACTAGATGTGTGGGTGAGGGAGATGAATAAGTGGAGGGTGACTTCCAGATTTCTTGGTTAAACCGGTAGGCAGTGGATGGTGCTCCTTAATGAGCTACAGGCACAGAAAGTTGAGAGCAGTGAAAGAAACCAACCAAAGAGACCCCAGAATGATCCAAAAGATCAGCATCAAGTAAGTGGGAAGCTAAAATGTTCTTTCATTTATTAACTAGGAACTCAGGGGTTGAAGAGAACGAACAGGAGACGAAGAAAATGGAGATTAGGAAATGTAGGAGAGAGAAGTAAATGCTAGAGCTGGCAGGAAAAATGGGGAAGATTAGAGGTGAGTAGAGCCCCAAATAAACTTGTCACGGAGGGGCAGGAAACAGAACATTTGTCTCCATGAAAGCTCCTTTTCTTTCCATAAAATAGAAGCAGACTGTCTAACAATACTAATGGACTCCAAGGTGCTAAGAGACCACTTGTCCATACAGGTGTATAAGGCAAATTTTAGTAAAGAACTACTTTTTTTTTTGGTACTGGGGATCGAACTCAGGTCTTTGTGCTTGCAAGGCAGGTGGTAGAACCACTGAGCTAAATCCCTGGCTAAGAACTACTTTTTATAGAGAAATGATAGCTAGACTAGACCTAGTCTTCTGTCTTCATTCAGGTTGCTATTAAAAATATATAAACTAAAAAAAATATATAAACTGAATGGTTTATAGACAACACAGATTTCTTTCTCCAGTTCTGGAGTGTATGGTTCTGAGATTAGGGTGGTTGGGTCCTGGGGAGGACCCGCTTCTGATGTGTAGACTACTGGAGCCCCGTTGTATTCACACTTGATGAAAAGAAAACTATTTAACTCTCTGACTACTTCTTATAGGTACACTCATCTCTCTCATGAGGTTTTCACTCTTCCAACTTAATTAACTCCCTAAAGGCCCCTCTTGCAAATACCAACACACCAGCGCTCAGATTTCAATGTATGAATTTGGGGCGATACAAACATTCAATCCATAGCATTTTTCTTTTGGTCAGCTATCTATATATCAAGTAAGCCTGTCAAGTGGTTGAGCAATCATAATTTAGAAATACCACTATTCCTTGGGGACTGCCAACCTCAAGATTACAGTTTGGATGCAAAAAGAGAACATAAATCATCCAATACTGTGAACACAAAAGACTAAAGTTTTCCAATGGCCGTAGTCTCAAAATAATAGCTTTCTGCCTTGTGACTTTATCAAATAACTGATATTTTGCCTTTCTAATTAAATACTAGAAACATAAATTTATTCCATATTTATTATTTTCTGGTATTTTCCATTTATTTTCTTTTTCACTAAAACTGCACTCCAAGATATAAAATGGGGCCGTCAAATATCACAGAGCTATTAGGCATGCCTATTTCTGAGGGGAAAAAGTGTAATTGAAAGTAAGAAACTCAACCTGAGGGAAAAATTTGAGGCCAAATAAAAGGAATTTTTCAAATAAGACATTTAATTATATTCCCATCAAAACCAGACTCTGTAGCTTATTGTTTGCATAAACTACATTCAAATATATGTATATCCTTATTTTTCCTACTGCAACTTTAAGAATATTAAATGTTGGTATTGGAGGCCATCAGTACATGGATTTGGAAATCAATGAAATCATTCCAGCTGGCAGTAAAATATGATTATGAGTACAGGTTTTATGATCAGACTGCCTGGGTTCAAATTCTATCCCATTGTTAGGGCACCAGAACCTGGAACAAGTGGATCCCCACTACAAATTGGGTCAGGAGTTGGAGAGAACATGTTAAGCAGGACAAAAGTGACTTACTTCACCCTAGCCAGGAGGTAGCTGGTTTATCTTAAGCTAATATCAAAGAGTCAGGCACATTCCTGGCATCAGGGTCCAGTTGTAAAACTCTGCATACCACTGTAATGGTTTTACTTATCGTTTCTTGAGAAACTTCAGGAAAAACCAACTAGGGCTACTCAGGGCAAGTATGGTGTTTGCAGCTCAAGATGGCTGCTTCCTGTCAGGATAATGCATACAAGCCTACAACAGGGGTATTTCATGAAAAGGAAAGAGGTGGTACAGAGTTCCTAAAATGGGAATTTACTAAAGGGATGTTGGGATGCAACAGGGGCCAAGGTAGAGTGCAGCAGGTAAGAATGAGGGAAGGCAGAGAGTGCACCCGCTGTGGGCCATTGTGAAATCATGGTATGGTACTGAGTGGAATGGAGGCTGGTGGCCAGGCATTCAGTAGGGTGTAACATGTTTGCCTTATGTTTCTAAAGAGTCCATTATTGCTGTGCTGAGAATAAATTGTCAGGAGCAGGGGGAACAGGAAGACTGCCAGGTGCCTCTCCCATATTTCACCAAAGATGGGAGGAACCTCAGACTGGGGCCTGAGCCGGAGCAAGGGAGAAGTAGAAAATGTCAGTATGCATCCTGATATTATTTATTCATCAATCGAGCACTTATTGAATGCCTACTATTCGTCATGTTAGATTCTAACAGGAAAAATGGTTAGGAATATGGAAAGACACCACAAAAAAGAAGGGTGTGAAACGGGAGTGGAATGAGAAAACTTTTTTCCTGAAGAAAAGAGAAGAGAATAAGAGAGACACACAAGGGAGGAAACTGTCAAATCACTAAATGGTTTTAAAAAGGTAATTTAATTAGAAGTCTGTTAAATGTTAAGAAATGTGTTTCTAAGGCAAGGAAGAATGCCATTTTAATTCTTCTCAGAAAGTATGGTACCACCTATTTCTGGCTAGCTCTTTCAGCCTCCCCGCCCCCCTCATTTAAAATAAAACTGAACAATTCTCCCTTCTCAGACATCTGGTTGCAGCATGTGGATCATTTCAAAAGCACTCAAGAGCTGAAGTAGAACAAAGGGCAGGATATAAAGGGGAGAAGAATCCCACTGATCTGAAGGAAAGAAACAAGGAGCACTCAGTGAAGAGCCTAGTCCCACAAAATTCACTCAGCCCTCCAGCCAAGGTCCATAAAACATAACAGGTAAAGAAGTTAAACAGCATTTCAGAGAGCAACTAATGGGAAAGTGACTTAAGTGATAATTAGTGTTAACAATGACTTCATTTTAAAAGTACCTCGGATGGGCTGGATATTTAGCTCAGTGGCACCACAGCTGCCTCGCAAGCACAAGGTCCTGAGTTGGATCTCCTGTACTGGGGGGAAAAGGTGCATTGTATCAGTCTGGTCAATCTTCCATAACAAAAATACCACAGAAAGGTGGCTGAACCAACACAACTTCTTTTCTCTTAGTTCTAGAGGCCAGGAGGAAGAGGTCAAGGCACAGTAGGGTGAGTGTCTCCTGAGTTTTTCTCCATGGCTTGCAGATGGCTACCTTCACACTGTACCCTTAGAGTCTATCAGAGTCCTTGGTGTCTCTCTGTGTATCCAGATTTATAAGGTCAGCACCACATTGGATGAGGGCCCTTTCTATTGACCTCAGTTTAACTTAAACACCTCTTTAAAGACTCTGTCATCGAATACAGTCACTTCTAAGGCACTGAGGGTTAGACCTTCAACATATGAATTGCAGGAGATAAGGGAATAGCTAAAATTCAACCAGTGATAGTACTTAGTCAATTTCATTTAATTTGCTTAAAAAATGTTTTTTTCTATCCCTTAAATCTATGTTGGAGTTTATATTATAGCTTTAAAAAAGAATCCAAACTAATTGATGAAGCGTACAAATAAAATATTTTCACCTTTAGTAGAATTTTGACGAAGATATACTAAATATTCATTGAAGGTCTGTGAATTAGCTCAGTGGTGCAGCACTTGCCTAGCATGCATGAGGCCCTGTCCCCAGTCTCAATACTATAACCACTGTCTTTTATATTTTAGGAAACATAAGCATAATTGGTACAGAGAGCCTTGGGGCTGTGTATTATAAGCATAGACTCTTTCAGGTAAAGTACTTGGGTTGATTAGCTCCCTCTATTATTCTGCAAACAAAAGCACAACTCCGACTGACCATACCAACCATATGGTGCATAAGTCAGAGGAAGCTAAGGTGTACACAATATGTTCAGTTGGTTTCTCTGCCCCTCATCCCCTTGTGCGAAGGTTTGAACTCAGGACTTCCTCTATGCTAAGCACACATTCATCCACTGAGCTGTCTACAGTCCCTTGCACTCCATTTATTTCTTGAGGATAAAGTATGTCAGAAATAAAGGGAAAGAAAAATGTGCTACTTTTTTGGTTTTAAAATTTCTCCATGTCTTGAGAATAATTATGTGTTCATATCAAGGGTTAGCTGATGCAAGAGTTTGGGGGTATTAATTCTGTACTAAATCTAAAGTGGGGAGGAGTCCTTTGAATATACTGCAAGATGCCACTTCACATTTGTTACCAAATTTCACTCTATACAGCAGAGGGGATTTTATTTTGGACTAAGTTCTGAGAAAGAAGAATCAAAATATATATTACATTTTGTGGAAATGAGAATGTGCATTTGAGTATCGATTATGTTTTCTGAAAGCTTTTCTTTCATGCACAAATAAGTATTTCTAACTGCTTTTGCTCTTCTTGTTGAAGAAAGCATGGATCACTGAAAATAGAACTAGATCTAATGCTCTGACATGAGATTTTCAGAATCTTGATTTAACAGCTGCCCTGTGGCTCCTGTTTATTGTTTAGGGTATGGCTGCTTCCTTGTATTAATTTCACGTTAAGCAATGCTGCCAGCCAATTGGATTAGCCCATTTTTTCCAGCCTATTTTTTTCAAGTTGTGAACTCTAAATAAGTAATCTGTTAAATTATTTCACATGATTTAAAAATAGCAGGTCATTACCATCAACCACCAAATGGAGCAATTTAATTTTAAATCTTCTCTCTATTTGCTTACTGAAGAAATGGCTCTGTGATCAATTTGACCTTTTACAAGCATAATCGCCAAATAATTAACAATGATAAATGATTATAACCTGAAATATTTAAAACTAATCATTAAAGGACAGCATATATTTCTTACTAATCAGCAATCGTGTACTTTTCTATAAAAGATTAGATATACTTAGTTATTTCATGCATGGGTGAGTTCAGACTAGTTCCAGCCCAAGCAGACCAGGTCAGGTGTCACCTCAGCAGTGTTCCAGTTGAAGACACAGGAAGAACAAAGGTCCTGAGTCAGGAGCATGCCTGGTAGTTGTAGAAATTAGTCAGGACTCCAGGCAAGCTCGAGAGCAGGTGAGGTCAGACATTTGAAGGTATGTGTGTGTTTGTGTCTATGTTACAGCTTATATCTAAAATATCTCCTGTTTGGAAGTGTTGGAGGTTGGTTACTGGGGACAGGACCTGGAAAGGTGTATTCTTATTTCTGGCTCCGGACTCCTGTCTCTGCTGCCTGTCTGCCAGGGTCTGAGCAGCTTTTTTCCACCAGGCCCTTCCACCATGCTGTCTCTAGCTCGGAACCTGCCAAGCATGGGCTGAATCTGTAAGCCAAAATAAGCCTGTCTTCTAAATTGGAGGTGTCAAGTATTTTGGCCCAGCAATGGGAAAGTGACTAATACAGGAGGTCACAATGTGTAGGCTGAGGCCACAGCTATAACCAACTAAAGTTCAGCTTCTCCCTTTCCCTCATTTCCAGTGTATTTCCAGAAAGCATTCCCTGGTCCAGACACAACTCTTCACCTTAAGGTCTGTATGCTAGGGAACTCAGCCTAGGCCTTAGAGGGAATTTTGAAAGATATGTGGAGTCTTTGAAGATGTTTTGAAGATACTGAATCCTGAAATAGTTTTTCTTCCTCAGAGAAAAATCACAGAAGTTTCATAATTGCCGATTTCAGAGTATTCTTCTGAGTGTCCTTGCAATTATTACACGGGATGGGAAAACTCGGCTGTAACAGCTAAAACTTTTATGTTGGCTGAATAACTGGCATTTCCCCTTGTGTCTGAAAATGTGGGTAGTGGACCAACTCTTCGGCTGACGCAGAGTTCTAGTGTTCCTGGCTAAATCACAAATTCCTTCGTGTTACTGGCACTCTCATTGTTTTAAATAAAAGTAGGCACACCAAAGAGCAACAATGAAAAGAAAGTTCCTGCCCTGAAGGATTGCTTTTATTCTAGCCTTCTGTGAGCAATGTTATTGAAAAATGTTCAGTAATAAATGGCTTGCTCCAGCATACCTAAGAATCTTCATTGCCAGCACAACCAACATTTGTACGTAATGGTAAAGGGGATAAGGAAACGTCAGATGGGAAAACTATCTCCTTGCTAGTCACATGTGCCAACTTCCACGTTCAGACGTCCTGGAAATGTATTAGCTGCATTTTATGCCCAGCATTTTCATCTTTCAGATTTCACTGAAGAATTTCCATGTAAACAGGGAGCTCCAAATTCACATTACTTTGAAAAAAAAAAGTAGGAAAATGCTAAGTGGGTGGTAGCTTCACTCTCTCTTATGTGCATAAAGATGCCCTTTGTCCCTTGGTTCAAAATGTTAAACAAACTCAGCATAAAAATTCCTCTGATGCAAGAGCTTTTTTCTGAATACATATGAATTTTATATGGTTAAAGCTTTTCTAGAAACTAAAGTGTTAATTGTGCTTATTGTCTATGTATGCAGGGTTAGCCATTCAGACTTGGAAAAAAGATCCTTTTATAACATATTTATAAAGCTGTGGAAAGTACAGTGGTGGATCAGTCAGGATTCTTTAGAGGAACAGAATCAATAGAATATATTTAATTATAAAGGGGAATTATTAGATTAGTTTACAAGATTAGAGATTGGATAGTCCCAAAATGGCTATTTGCATGCTGGAGAGCCAGAGAATCCATAGCTGCTCAGTGTGAGAAGCTGTAAGCCTCAGAAGAAGGTCAAGGACACAGCCCTAGTCCAAAGCTCAAAGCTTGGAAGCACCCAGGAGAGTGTTTGGTTTTGTTTGTTTGTTTGTTTGTTGGTTGGTACTGGGGATCGAACCCAGGTTCTTGTGCTTGCAAGGCAGGCAGTAGGAGAGTGTTTGTTGATCTAAGCATACACTGAAAAGCTCAAGAAGCTACAGTCCGATTCTGCAGTGGATGGTAGCACCAAAAGATGCACTCACTCAAGCAGAATCGAGCTTACAAGTGCTGGCTGCCTTCTTTCTGCTTCTCCTCTTGTTCCATCTGAGCCCCATCTATTGGAAGTGCCACCCCCACTCACCCTCCTTCCATGTTGTCGCAGCAGGGAGCAAGGATAGCAGTAAGAGTAGGCAGATGCTAAATGCCTATCTGAATGCTTTTATTCACACAATGCACACTTCTACTAACTACCGCCCGTGGGTTGCCACTCCCTGTACTTGCACGGATCCAAGGAGTGCGACTTCCTTCGTCTGTAGGGTGATTTGTGGGTCACTGTCGGCTGTGGCCAGTGCCCTTGCCTCTGGGGGTGCACTCAGGGCTGGTGCCTCCCGATGTCCTGGGTCAGAGTCTTGGCTGTGACCTCGTGCAAGATCACCTATGCGGCCAGTGGCCACCAGGTCTCCTGGTCACCGAGTGTGACGAGCTGGTCTTCTGCACTCTCTTTTATACTGTTCTTCGTCTGTGTGGCACTGATTCAGGCTTATCTATCTATTACATTACATTACTTCACACACGAGGGTCTTACAGGTGCTTATCATATCAGGGGGCAGCTCCTACACACACATGTACACCCATTCTGCACTGACTCTGCAGGGGCTTTCCCCACTTATCAGTCTTGTTCAGTCATGGCCTCGGCCACAGCCTCAGGCTCAGTGACATCTGTCATTGGAAAAGGATGTAAATTATATAAAGAATTTTGCACTAAATGTTTGCTGTCCGCACACATACTGGCTCACAGGCCAGTGGTGAGCCACACCTTCACAGACACAGATGGAAGTCGCTTTACTCATCATAGCCGTCTCTTGAACCAGTCAAGTGGACAGTCGAGATTAACTGTCACAAGTCCAACCCTTGTCCGCTTGATATCAAACCCATCTCCTTAAACCAAAGTTAATCTCCAGATAAATAAAATAACAAGGTGATATGGCTCTCCTAAGTACAACCAAAAGTGCACTAATTCCTTCCCCCAAAGTTTCAATGATTCTGGCATGGTTAAAGGGCCAAGTCTACAGGCTTCTCTGAGACTTCAGGCAAACTTTTCCTGTAAAATCCCCCAAAACAAGTTACATACACTCAAGATCCAAGGCCACAGAGGAAGCATTCCCTTTCCAAAAGGGCAGAATGAGGAAATAGAAGGGATGGGAGCAAAGCAATACTGAAACCTAGCAAGGCAGACCTTAAATCCTGTAGCAGCACGCCGGGTACATGGCGTTGTGCTGTGAAAAGGGCTTGAGCAGCCCTGCTCCTCCCTCCTTCGTTTTCAGCTTGTGTGGTGTTTCTCTTGGGCTGATTCCACTCAGTGCCTGCAGCTTTCCTTGGCAGATGTTCCACGCTCCCGGCTTCTCTAACTTCCTGGGGTCTCCATTGTGGCTTCAGCATTCCTGTCCCAGCTCCATGCATTGCCATCGTCACAGGCTGTCCACAGGGAATCTCAACCCTGTCTCGCACTGCCTGGCCTGCCAGGACTTCCTCTGAAATCTCAGTGGAAGCCTCCACAGTGCTCCATCACTTGCATTTTGCAGACCTTCCAAACCAGCACCATGCGGGTGACCCCGAAGGTCTGCAGCCAGCGAGCAAGCTGGTCTCCTTCAGACCTTGGTTGTGCTAGGTCTCCTTTGGACCTCGGTGACATGAGTCCTAAGGATGTATGAATTTTCAGCACAGACTCACACCAACAACTCTCCTGTGTGATCAGGGGTCCCTGGTGGCTCTCTTCTCAAAGCAAGTTCTTAAAAAAAGAAAAGAAAAAGAAAAGTTTACCCTTCTATACCCATGAGCCTACTGTGGGCAAAGGCTGGATAATTTCTGAGTTGCCCTCAAAGCATTTTCTTAATGTTTCAGTGCAAAGTGCTTTTTTCAGGGGGCTGTTTTCTTAATGCCTTTTCCATTTTTTTCTTTTTGTTTTATTAGTGAATATTAGGAATTCAGAATAATGAGTTTTGTTTCTTGAAACTGGTACATGCATGTAACATATCGTGATCATTTTCAATTTCACCCGCCCTTACTCCCCTCCTGGATCCGCTTCTCTGTCTCCAGAATACTACATTCCCTGTCTTCTCTCATTTATGTCTGTCTCCTATTAAACATACGATCTTCTTCTGTTCCCTTCCTTTCTCTCCCTTTTCTTTTCTTTCTTCCAGTACACTGCTGGGAATGGAACACAGAGCCTCCTCCCTGAGCTACATTCTTAGCCCTTTTTATTCTCTACTTCCAGAGAGGGTCACACTACATTGCCCAGGCAGGATTCAACCTTGAGGTCCTGCTGGCTCAGCCTCCCAAGTTCTGGGATTACATACATGTGCCCCTGTGCTCAATTAAACTTTTTAACTTATTTCACTTCACTTGATGGTCTCCAGTTCTATCCATTTTCTTGCAATTGACACGATTTCATTATTTCTCTGGCTGAATAATATTCCGTTATGTGTATATACCACTTGTCTTTATCAATTCATCTGCTCATTTGTCATCTAGGCTGTTTCCACAACTTAGCTGTTGTTAGTTGCACCTCCAAAACATGGGTCTATATGTATCACAATAATATGCTGACTTTAATTTTTTTACCCAGGAGTGGAGTAGCTAGATGAAGTAGCATCTCAATTTTTAGTGTTTTGAGAATCTCCAACCTGCTTTCCAGAGTGATTGAACTAGGATTACACTCCCCTCAACAATGTAGGAGGTTTCCTTGTGCCCTCAACCCAACATCTTTGCTAGCAGTCTGGATTTTTTTTTTTCAATTCTTGATGATAGCCATTCTGATGGAAGTTAGATGAAATTTCAAAGTAGTTTTGATTTGCATTTCCCTAATGGACAAAGTTGTCAAACATTTTTTCGTATACTTTTTGGCTACTTATACTTCTTCTTTTGGGAAGTATCTATTCAATTCATTTGCTTATTTATTGATTGGATTGTTTTTTGTTTTTGGGGTTTTCGTGGTACTGGGGATCAAACTCAGGACCTAGCGCTTGCAAGGCAGGCAGAGGCGCCACTGAGCTAAATCCTCAGCCCTGATTGGGTTATGTTTTGGCATCAACTTTTCTGAGTTTTTTGTATATTCTAGTCATATTAATCTATCAGAAGAGTAGCTAGCAAAGTTTTTCTCCCATTCTCTAGGTTTTTTTACTCTGTTGATTATTTCTTTTGCCATGCAGAAGCTTTGTAAATTAATGTGCTCTCATTTGTTGATTCTTGATGTTATTGAAATTCTATTCAGAAAGTCTTTGGCTTGGCTTCTTTTTATTTTTTACTTAAAATTTTTTTTTCTCATTGAGTTTATTGGTACATTTTAGGTATACAGTACAGTTACATTCATTATTGGGATCTTGTACCTTTACATGACAGGTCTTGGTTCTCATTTTTTCCCCTCGTCCCTGAGCTTGGCTTCTTTTTAATGGCAGCAATCTCTTCAGCAACTACACTCCCTTTTGCCCCAACGTTAAATATACTTCTTTTCTGGCCAAACTCCTTTTCCAAAGCTTTATATTCTTTTTGCTCTTTATTCTCACTGTAAATCTGACTAAAAACAGCCAACGATACCTATGCCACAGCCTGAGGTGCCTTGAAATTTCTTCTGCAAGTTAATTAGCCCATTGTCTTTAAATTTAACTTCCCATAGTCTCAGGCCGTAGAAAAAATGTGAACAAGCTCTTTGCCAGATGTAATAAGAACCCAGTAGAGTCTTCATTCCCATCTGAGATCTCATGAGCACAGCCTGTACTGTCCACCTTCCCATCAGCATTCTGGTCTTTTGCTCTCACATCAGAATCATTCATTAAACTCTTACAACATTCTACTCTTTCTCTAACCTGCTTCTCCAAATATTTCCGAACTTCTTCCACAAACCATTTTCAAAGGCAACTGAGCCACCCAGTCAGGTATGATCACAGCAACAATTCCACTTCTCAGAACCAATTTTCTGTGTTACTCAGCTTCCTGTCACTGTGACAAAATACCTGAGAATAACAATCTACAGGAGGAGGGATGTACTTTGGCTCATGGTTTGGAAGTTTCAGTACATGATCAGCTGGATACATGGCTTTAGGCCTGAGGCAAGGCAAAAATATCAGGGTGAAAGACTGGTAAAGAAAAGCTACTCACCTCATGGTGGCTGCGGTGGGAGAAAAGGAAAGATGGGGGGAAAGAGGAGAGGAGAGGACCAAAGAAAGACACAAGAAGGCAAGGACTAGGGATAAGATATACCCTACCAAGTCATGCCCCAAGGAGCCTATTTTCTTCAACCATACGCAACCTCCTAGAGTTTCTACCACCTTTCAACCTTTCAGATGAAGAACCTGTGAGTAGATTAATACATTAAAGAGATCAGAACCCTCCTGATCCCATCTCTTACGAAAAGCACATCCATCAGCTGACAGTCCTTCAACACCAAACTCTGGAAGGAATCAGTCCTATAGCTTGAGGTTCTAAATAAAAAGCAACTTGTGAATATATCTTCCACATAGATTTAATTTTAACAAGTGGACAGTGGTAGAAACCCATCTCTGGGGCTCACTATACAATTTTACAACCTCCAATAAATCCCTTAATCTCCAGAGCATTGACATATTTCTCAGGCCATGCAAGGTCCTAAGTTTGATTCCTGGTACTGAAAAAAATTAATCTTTATCTATCCGATGGAATTGATATCTATGCTGCGCCTAAGAGCTGGCTACAGGCATTAATAGATGTGAGCAAGTTTCACAACTAGAAAGAGGAAGGTTGCTTTTTAAACATATTTAAATGGAAATAAAAGCTGTGTATTCTCTCCTCACATATGTATGTAAAGTGTTTGCGCTCTTTATAGAATATTTCATATTCATATACAATTCATATTCAAATGCACATGCTCATGCGTACATCAGCTAGTAGAATCCAGTAATGTGCAGCATGAAGCACATTTGTGATGCTCAACCAGTTTTCATTGAATAAATGAGTGAAGCTAAAATAAACAGAGGATTACCTTCTATTGTACTAAATCATGTAAGTGTTTTTTAACATATTAAATCCAGTAATGCCCACCAGTAATGAACAGGTTTTAATTTCTACAGTCATATTTAAATCTCATAGATCTATATATAGTTTTACAACCAGACATCTGGACTCAACCGGTGATTTAAACAAAATTATCAGATACTACATAAGCTACCGGGTGATCATTCCTTAAGAAAGAATTACTAAATATTGGAGTTTTACATTACTTTGGCAATACAAACAATTGCCCAGTTTGGGAATTTGTCATTTTCTTCCACTCCAGACATTGTGTTGTCTTTTTACCTACCCAAGTCCTTACATGTGGCCTTCAAAAAAGTCACTTCCCTTTTATACTTGGCCATCATCAGACAGGTTCCATTTTACCTTGATTTTAAGGACATTAGTTCAATAAATATTTCTCCATTTTATTGTATGTGCTCAGGAAATACACGTCCTTCCAGTTGCTTGATATAATTATAGTTGCTAAAGAGCCATATTGTATACCAGACGCTATCCCAAGACATTTCAAGTAATCTTTAAAATTGTAACAGACAGTTACGATTGTTATTCTTACTATACAGATTAAAACATGAGACCAGAGAAGGTAAAAGTCGTACCTCAGGATATAACCTATGTGACATATGAAACAATTTTCTAAAAGTGGGCATAAATGCACGATCATATTTTAAAGACTCTAAAATAGCTACATTATGAGATATTTTCTTTATATTTTCAAGATATTCCAAATAATTCAATGAAAAGATACATATTTTATATTGAGGAAAACAATAAATATAAAACATCAAAAGCAAGAAATCAAAAGGAATGATCATCAATCGAGATAGACTGCTTTGGGGATACCTACCTAGCCCACACCCTTAATCTCTGAGACAATCTACCCAAATCCTGTCCCTCTGCCTTGCATACTTTGTTCCTGATAAGTGGACCATCACCCACTCAAGTCACGTCTCTCACACCTGGCTTCCCCCTTTGAATTCAGATCCTCACACTCTCAATACCCAAGGTTCCTTAATTGGTCCCATACCACCAGTGCTATTATTATAGACAGCTACGATAGGTAAAAATATTATAGGCAGTCAGTCAGACAGGTCTAGGCTCTCAAGAGTCAGTGCAGAGGACCAGAACACCTTCTAACTGTGGCTGGAGGCACATCTGTCAAAGGCCAGGCCTCAAGATAAAGACAGAATGACAAGGCCTACCTACCTCCCCAGAGGATAAGTAGTTCCACCTGGTCCACTAATGTCTAAGTAGACATCAGTCACCCAAGTGGATGACCAAGACTTTCTAATTCATCCCTTCCTAAAAAGGTTCTTGTCCTTTCCATGTACCCTTGCTACATGACCTGTTCCCCACTGGATCAACATTACCTAAGCGGCTAATCTTATTTGATCATAGTTCTGACCCACATTGTACCCACCTCATGATTTTGTATCCATCTTGTGATTTTGCTCTGTAAAACTTCCTTTTAGGAGTGCGCTCATTGGCAACCCACTTTCAGGTTCCCTCCCATCTCTCAGGAGCTTATCTCTCCAAATACAATTTCCCTACTCTTAACTTCCATTATTCCTTAGAATTCATTCTTCAACTTTAGGGAATAGCAGCTCAGCATACCTGATGTCTAGCAGGTTGACAGTCATATTTCTTTCCCCTATATCACTATAGCCTCCCAATTCAGCCTCCAGATTACTGTAAAAATATTATTTCTAAATTATGAATATATTTAAAGGAGAACCAGTTAGTATCTTTTTTAGTACCTGCAAGATAAAAATCCAAAGTCCTTGCATCAGTGGGTTCTGGTTCTTTCCCTGTCTTGCATTGATTTTCATTCTAGCTTTGGTGGCCACCTTGGTGCATACATTTCAGGCTCTTTGGACGGGTGGCTGCACACTCAATACCCTGGAAAGTCTATGCCCCATACCTGTGCCAATGTGCTTCCTCTGCCTCAAGTGATTCCGTGGCCAGCTCTGGTCCACCAACCTACAATATCAAGGAAACTCAACTCTAAAGCTGCTTGTAGAAGTAATGACTCCTTTGTTTGTAGTTTTACTTTCTTCTTTAGTGCTTTATTTTCCTTAGTTGTACACGTCTTCTTTGGTAAGTAGACTGCCAAGCACTTGACTTCAGCAGATGAATCTTCTTATCAGCAGGGCCTACTTTACAGAACAGTAAAAAACTTAATAAATGTTTGTTGACCAAAGGCAAAAAGGACTGAGTAGTTAATAGTATCAAGTATGTAAAGAGAGAAGAGAAGAAGGGAAATCATTGCACATGATAATTGAGTGGTCATTGTTAACTCTGAAAAGACTATTTCAATTAATTTAGTGGAGAAGCAGCAAATAATGAATGAATAATAAACAAATACTCATTTCAAGTCTACACGCCACTCCCCCAAGGAATCTGTCACTGAATGGGAGGAAGAAGATAATGGCTTGAAAAACTTCTTTGAATTTTTGTTGTTATAAATACATAAAACAAATATATTTGTAGACACAAAAGAAAAAAATAACCAACTCACAGGACACTGCCGATGTCACATGGTAAGGGTTATAGGTAGTTGTTTTTTTTTTTGTTGTTATAAATACATAAAACAAATATATTTGTAGACACAAAAGAAAAAAATAACCAACTCACAGGACACTGCTGATGTCACATGGTAAGGTTTATAGGTAGATTTGTTTTTTCTTGATACTGAGAATTTAATCCAAGGAGCACTGAACTACGTTGTCAGACTTTTCTAAAGACATTTATTTGTTTGTTTGTTTGATTTTGTTTGTTTATTTATAGACAGGGTCTCACTAAATTCCTCAGGCTGGCATTAAAATTGCAATTCTCCTGCCTCAGCCTCCAAAGTGGATAGAGGTATGCACCCCTGTCTTCCTATTTTATTTATTTATTTATTTATTTGTTACCAGGGATCAAACTCTGGACCTTGCACGTGTGAAGCAAGTGCAACACCACTGAGCTAAATCTGTGGCCCATGTTGTCCCATTTTAAAAATGCACATTTTAGCTGGGTGTGGTGGCACATGTTTGTCATCCCAGCACTCTGGGAGGCTGAGCCAGGAGGATCTCAAGTTCAAGACTAGCCTAGAAAACTTTGTGACTTAGTCAGACCCTCTGTATCAGAAATGGGGAACCTTTTAGAGACTAAGTGCCAAACTCCAACCCAACACACACTTGTATATCACAAATGCCAACAATGCGTGAAAACCGAATATTGAGGTTTTAGTCTAGAAAAAACAACTCTACGTTAACATTTTTTGTCTTAAAATAATAACACAGGTGCCATAGATTTGCCATAATTGCCCTATATTGAAAAAAATTGGAAAAGAATCAAAAAAAAGAGGGGAGAAAGAAGGAAAGAAAAAGAAGGCTAGAGAAGTATCTGAGTGGGGAAACCCTGTCAATCCCCAGGAGCAAAACATAAAACCAAGTATGTAAGTGGCCCATGGTTCACACCTTAGGTTTATTGTTGGTAACCTGCAGGGGAACTTCTGCAGGTTGTATCATTTGCTCACCATCCCTCAAGGGAGGAGGTACTAATCAGACTGAAATAGAATTAAAAAAAAAAAAAAGTAAATAGAGATAGGTGTAAAGGAGAAAAGACAAATTGTAATTTTAAGAAAACAATGGTAGTTACTCCAGTTCCTTTTCCCCTTCCAGGAAACTCATTCAATAAAGATCCCAAAAGGGGGCCGGGGATTTAGCTCAGCGGTTTGGTGGCCTGCCTCGCAAGCGCAAGGACCCGAGTTCAATCCCTGGTACCAAAAAAAAAAAAAAAAAAGATCCCAAAAGGTCTTCCAGAGTCGACAAACCTATGAATCGGGCTCAGGCCCACACTTTTCACCTGTAAGTTGCCCTTCCCCTCCAGGCCTCCATCCTGAGAAAGCAGCCCTGTTCGGTGGCCACAACCTGAAATGCACACAAATGGTTTTTCTAACTTGGCCCACTAAATGAGTATCTCACGAACACAGGAATAACATCCAAGCCCACCCATTTTGAGGACACCCCAAGACCCAGACCACAGAGCACCTCTCTCTTGAGGGCCCCTCTCTATTCTCTCTGTGGACACTTCACAGTGCTGCCTAGTAAACCCCACTATGCCTCTCACGGACAGATCCTAAAAATTCTCTTAGTGTGACAGAAGTCACAGAACCCACAACCTACCCTGTGGCTAGGGTGAGCTGAGGTCCCTATCCTCTCTTTGGGGAAGCTCCTGGACCCATCTGGCCCCCAGATCAACCTCAGATTTGGTGGAACCCAGGAACACTGGCTCAGGGCCAGTGTGTGCAGGCCCTGGAAATCATATCATTGGGCTGCCTTGTGCTTGGTTTGTAGAGCAAATAGACTTTCTCCATCTCCTCCTAGTAATCTGGTGTGACTATTTCCCTATTTCTTAATCTTATATGTATTCCATCTGCTTATCTTCTATGCTGTGTTTTGTATCATTTCTTCAGTTATGTCCTCTAATTCACTAATATGTTTACCTAGCTATGCCTAATATGTGGTTTTGTTTTGTTTTGTTTTTTTGAGTCGGGCTCACTGTGTAGTTGAGACTGACCTGGAACTATGTAGCCCACACTTGTCTCAAACTCACAGTGATCCTCCTGCCTCAGCCTCCCCAAGTGCTGGGATTACAGGCATGCACCACCACGCCCGGCCCTAATATGTGTTTTAACCAATCAACTGAGTTTTTTTTAATGGAACAATTCTATTTTTTATTTCCAAATGCTTTATCTGGATTATTTACAAATTCATCTGCTCTCAGAGGAGAATTTCTTATTGCTTGCTTCTTTTGTGTTTCTATCTTTTATTTCTTTAAAGTTTTTTCATAATAACTTTAATATTCATTGATAACTACATTATTTGAAACTCCTAGAGAACTAAATCCGATCTTTCCGATACTCTCATGAATTTGCCTGCTTCTGTTCTTATAGCTATTGATTATGCACCCATATTTAGTTGATATTAATCTGTGGGAATCCTGGAGACCTAAATT
The DNA here is from genome assembly GCF_012274545.1 of Fukomys damarensis. Lineage (NCBI taxonomy): Eukaryota > Metazoa > Chordata > Mammalia > Rodentia > Bathyergidae > Fukomys > Fukomys damarensis. Next base: position 17,228,202 of record NW_022900938.1, read on the forward strand.
AAGGGTATGCTTCTGTGAAACTTCATTTTCTGTATGGAGCCATACGCACCCCTAATCACCCAGCACCACTGTGACCCTGTTCTGGTTTCCTGGCTTTGTGAGATCTTGTTCTCCAAGAGTCTCCCACAATTGCCCCAGGCTCCCCTCCTTTTCTGAGTACAACTGGCACTAAGGTCACCTTGCCCTCGGGGCTCATGACTCACGGTTTCATTTTCATTCCCCTATGTCCTGTGAACTTATAAATGCATGGTATTTTTGTTTTGTAGAAGAGACTTTCCTCCTATTTTCTTATGAATCCCTCCAGTCACACTTTCCCCTCCCATCATTTCATCAAAACTACACTTCCTAAGCTCACCAATAACCTCCATGCTGTGAAATGGCAATGTCACTTCTCGGCCTGAAAGTACTTATTGTAATGGTTAATTTTATGTGTCAACTTAGCTGGCCCATGGTGGCCAGATATTTGGTCAAACATTATTCTAGCTGTTTGTGTGAAGGTGAACTTTGTTTGCACTTTGGTGAAACAGATTGACCTCCACAAAGTGACTTCATTCACTCAGTCATAGGCCTAAAAGGAACGCAAGTCCATGTTCCCAAACAAAAAGAAATTCTGTGGTCTGTAGAGGGCCTATACACTTGAACTGCACTATCAGATTTTTCAGCCACCCACATGAGCCAATTCTTAAAATAAATGTCTTTGCAGAAACATATGCATCCTACTGGTTTTGCTTCTCTAGAGAACCTTGACAAATCACTTGTTATGTTCGTAGATTTAACCAGGTTGATCACTGCCTTTTCTTGGAACCTCTTTTCATAGTTTTTACAAGAACACACCCTCCCAGGTTTTCTCCAGTCTCACTGGTTGCTCCTTCTCAGCCTCCTTTGCCAACTCCTACTCATTTTCTCAACCACTAAGTATCGGCATGTTATGGAGCTGTCTTGAGACACTTGCTCTTGCTCATCACACTGAGTATCATAGTTTTAATGTTATATACACCAACAGATTAGGATAATTTTCAATCCAAACCTCTTTATTTGCTACCAGATTCATATATCCTGCTAAGTTTATGCTTGCTGTTAGACATCGCGAGGGTGACATTTCTAAAACCAGGTCATTGAGCTCCTTTTCTCTCTCAGACTCTTCCTCCTTACCATCTTCTGCATAATACACAGGATATCATTCTAATTTCTCAGCTCCCAAACTTCAGCGTTATCCCTGGATTCATTTTTTTTCTCTCCCTCTGACATCCCCCATGCAATCTACCAGGAAATGCTGGTGTTCTCCTTTTAACATACAACTAGAATCCAGCCACTTCCTACGAACCTGTCACGACCATAATTGCCACCATGTCTTTCCGGAGTAGTAGCTCTCACCTCTCAGGGGTCTCTTTGTTTCTACCTTTACTCAAAGCATTCATTCTGGCTATAAATAACAGCTGGAGTGAGTCTTTAAAAACACAAATCCCACATCTCACTCTTCTGCCCCTAACTAGTCAAACTTTTCAACTTGGGAAGCGCAAAGTCACCAGTCACCAGGGTCACCCCGTTCCTTCTACCTCCTGCCCCGGCAATGCAGGTCACCTCTCCCTTTCATTGGTTTCTTCTGTTGGCTTTGCTGTTCTCACTGATGACCATCCCATCGCTTCCTCCCAGACTTTGCTCAGTGGTTCCCTTCTTGCCCAGGCCTTTCAGATCCCACTAATCACAGTTCAATCCCTCTACCATTTTCTAACAGATCTCCCCGCTCTGTTTCTCCTCTGTTAGCCAGCAACTCCACAGTTGACTCCTTTGTGTATTTTCCCATGTCCCCTTCACTGCAGTATCAGCTCCATGATGGTAAGATTTTTTGTTTAATTTACTATACCATTCTCAGTTCTCGATACAATAATTCACCCATAGGAGGCACTCAGTAAACATTTGCTGAGTGAATGAAGAACTGATTGTGAATCCTCATTATAGGAAAGAGTACAAAGAAAGGGACAACCTCAAACATTACAGGGGAAGTATAATTTGTGCGATATTGTTGAAGACTTGCCTTGAGTGAGCTGTCAGCTCCAGCGCTTGCAGCAAATACATTTTGCCCCAAAACATGTGTGACTCCAATCACACTTTCTTCTTGCCCTCTGAAAGCCGTTGGCTTCTCCACCCTGGGTCTAAAAGGATCTTTTGGTCCTGCAACCACAGCAAGAATATACAGAACTTTCTTCCGGATCACACATTCTTCAGTAACTCTTGGCCACTGTATCCACTCTCTTACTTTTTTCCCCTTTTCTCAGTCTAGATAACAGACTCCATTCAGAATCAATTCAAGTTCAAACCCTCTGTGAACCCTTCGCTAGACACCTGGTAGTGACTCACCTCTGGGTCCAGGTAAGATTTTGTGTGGAGTTTAATTACAACTCTAGTCTGGATCAGATTGCATTCTGTGTGTTTGGATTTCTGTCTCCCAATGAGACTGAAAGCAAACTTGTGACCTCCTTGTTTTGTCCCCAGGTCTCAGATTCAGGGGTGGCCTCTATTTTTGCTTCCATATACAAATAAGTCATTGAATGTCCTTTCCTAGGCTTCTTCTCTAATTTTTTCCAAGTAAAGTGTTTAAAACTTGGCCATTGTGATATAGTGGAAATAAATGACTCTCAACCTGTTAGTTGTCCAATATGCCAAGTTTGTGTTCCCCAAAAATCAAAGAATGAATTCCAAGAAACAATGGAGGTTAAGAGTAGGAGATGTTTATTGACAGAGATAGCTCCTGAGAGATGGGGAGAGAGATCCAAAAGTGGGTTGTCAGAGAGTCTAATTCTCAAAGGAAGTTTTACAGAGCAAAGTCATGAGGTGGGTACAAAATCATGAGGTAGCTACAACGTGGGTACCAACCAATAAAGTTATAAGCATAGCTGTTTAGGTAATATTGATCCAATGGGGAAGCAGCTCGTATAGTAAGTGCACGTGGAAAGAAGAAAGACTTTTTTTTTAGGAAGGAATGGATTAGGTGATCTTGGTCACCCACCTGGATGACTGATGTCTAGCTAGACTTCAGTAGACCAAGTGTTATTATCTTATCTGCTGGGAGGTAGGTAGGCCTGGTCATTTTGTCTGTATCTGGAGACCTGGCCTTTAACAGGTGTATCTCCAGCCACAGCTGGAATGTGTTCTCATCCTCTGCACTGACTTTCTTGGAAGGCCAGCCCTGGCTGGCTGCCTGTAATATTTTTACCTAACTTAGCTGTCTATAATAATTGTTTTTTTCTTCCTTTTTTCCTTTTTGGTACCAGGGATAGAACTTGGGTCCTTGTGCTTGCAAGGCAGGCAGCAGAACCACTGATCTAAACCCCCAACCCTGTCTATAATAATTGTATGACATTAGAACAGTATATGTTCCTGGATAAAGCTGGTCCTGAACACAGAATCTTCAAAGGTTTTTAGAATAAGATATTGTCCTTCCTGTGCAGCTAGGCATAGTATCTTTGGACAAGATACCCAGGATCATTTATCAGGTGGGTGCTAAGCAACAGGAACAGCTCAGCTGCACTTCACTCCTATATTTTACATGGTGAAGTCTAGGTTAAAATTTTTTTCATCATTGGGAATGATAATAGAATATATTACTAGTTTACTTGAAGCTTTTTCCCCACAGAAAATTAAAGCTCAGAATAAAACAGTCAAGTAGGGCTATTCTGAGGCTTTTCTTCAGGTTTCCAAAGAGAAACAAACACATTTCTCATTCTTTTCTGCCCTTAAATTTCATATAAAAATTAAGGAGGCACAAACCTAGCTTGTGTCGCATGTTTTGAGTTCCCTGATACACTGTGCCAGAACCAAGTAACTCCACACCCTCAGAAGTGGCTGTAACCCAGGATGACACAATCTGTGTTTGTCACACTGCCAACATAAGAAAAGAAAGAAATTGTTTAAAGGCCCTTTTGTTACATAGTAATGTTTTATTCAGAAGGAGAGGAAAAGTTGGATTGATACAAAAGGCAATTCTTCTCCTTTTCTACTTCATCCCACAACCAAATCAATTCTTGCCTCTGTGTTGCTAGTGCCTCCTACGACTTTATGCACCGGGACTTCTCATGGGCTCCCATTCAGCTGTAATGACGGATGTTCTACATACCTCACCAGTGCAGAGGGAAGACTGACACAACGGAAGGAGCTGGGTGATGGGTGGAGTTTATTTTTAAGGGTGGTTTGTCCCTATTTGTCCAAGAACATAGTTTGTTTTTTTTTTCTTTTTCATGTGGATAAACAAGAGAACCATTTTTGACCACCAGAGAATTGAAACTAGGAAGGTCACTTCAGTCCTGACCTCAGGTTTGAAGAGTCCAGAGCAGAACACATTGCTTGGTCACTAAAGTAAATAATCTTGACCTTTGGGTGTGGGCTGATGACTGGAAAACATTAAAAAAAATAATAAGGGAACCTTATGACTTGGACCTGGCTTGTTTTTAACATTCTTTTCTGTCTTACTAATATCTAGGATCTAGCCCCATATTGAAATGCCATGTAATGGAAACTAAAGAACTTTCTCTGTAACTTACCTAATGTCTTTTCAACCAGACCTGAACATTTCATTACGCAGAATGATTTTGATGGTCAAGCATTTTACCTCTTTGGTGTAGGTTGAAAAAAATATGTTTCCATTTAGAATTTTTAAACATAATTCTAACTACAAGTAAAAATGGAAAATCATATTTTCTACCATTATTCTGAAATTACTGAAGGAATTTTTCTAGGCTATGGCTTTAAAGGAACATCAACAACCCAGAAAGCATAAGTTTTTAATACAAAATGATAAGGATGAGAGTCACATGTTATAGTTTAAGTATGGAAGTGAATAATATAATATGTTACAAAAATCCTCTTCCTAATATGAGACTCATAGAAGCACAGATCTTGCAGTGATCCTCTATTATTTTTGTCTGTATGCTACCCCATTCTTTTGCCCTTTCCTTCTTTCGGTAATATCCCTGTGTGTGGGGGTGTAAATTTCCTTATATTATGAGAGCTGCCCATAGGTTACCCAGCGCTCCGCATCCCAGCCAGTCTTCTTGTGCTATCCACAGTGTTTGAACTTTGATGTGACCCCAAGTATGAGCCACGTAGCATTTTTCTACATGAACGATCCATACACTAGAGGACACACAGCCCTCGCTACCTGGGGCTCTGCTTCTTACAATCCAAAACAGACTGATCTGCTATTGGCCCTATGAAAATAAATCTGAGATAAACAGATAGATGTGACAGAAGGGGTAAAAAGAAACGTGTTGACTTTGCTTGGGTCTCTGGTTCTGGTCTCTGAGGTCCCCCAAAACACAGCTTTTCCTGCAGGGCTCCCACCTACCTCACCTTGTTCCAGATAATTCAGTCTTTCCACTCTAATCCAGCTCAAATTGCAACCAGAATATTTTAATCCAGGAACATCCATTCAAGAATATATTGTATTGACATTTAATGCTTATGGAAAAAATTTTATTGGTGAAAACTAAAAATTGGAATAGCCAGTTTACTGTGTTGTTTTGTAAAACATTGTAAAAACATTTAGGAAAAATACTGAAAGCATTTAAAATAATTTGCTTTAAGACTTTGCTTTTCATTTTGCCTCCTTTATTAATCTCTAGTACAAAATGTATCTTAGTTAAGAGTGACAGTAAATTGTTCACTGAAATTAGGGATGCCAGCTGGGTGTGGGGCACACGCCTGTAACTTCAGCACTTGGGAGCCTGAGGCAGGAGGATCACTGGGAGTTTGAGATCAGCCTGGGCTACACAGTGAGTTCCAGGTCAGCTTGAAGTGAGACCCTGTCTCAAAAAACCAGCTCCCCCTTACCCCCCGAAAAAGAGAAAACTAAAAACCTAACCCCCCAAAAAAATTAGGGAAACTGGTCTGATACTTTATTTTATATTATGATGCTTTTTCTTCTTTGTACCAGGGATCTATCTCCAGTCCTTGCACTTGTGAGTCAGTCGGTGGCACCATTGAGTTAAATCCCTGGCCCCTATATTATAATGCTTTTAAAGCATTTTTAATGTTTAAGAGAGATACATTTGTATTGGTCTAGGGATTTAGCTCAGTGGTGCTGCCGCCTAACTAAAAAATACAAGGTCCTGAGTTTGATTCCTGGTACCAAGTAAATAAATGAAATAAAAAAAAGAGATATACTTGTATTATGCCTAAATTATATACCATATCTCCCGATACACATACAGATACCCCAAATATTTTTTATTTATACAAACTAGTAGTCAAGAGAACGTTTTGTTGTTGTTGTTGTTGTTGTTTTAGGTTTTTTTGCGGGGGGGTTCCGGGTATGAAACTCCGGTTCTTGTGCTTGCAAAGTGGGAGCTGGAACCACTGAGCTAAATCCCCAGTCCTGTATTCTAGTCGTTGAAACTGTGGTAACTCTAGAGATGGGTTTGTTTAGCTTCTCTGGAGCTCAGGAAAAAGAAGATATGGTTATAGATGGGGTGTCTTTTAGCTCTAAAATCCTATCACATCACAGCTAGAAAAAGAAGTCAGTTTTGTTAGAAAAAGACTGCTGATTTTACCCCCACCCAAAATCAAATACTGCTTGTTATGCTTTCCTTTGAACTGTTTTCCAAAAACATTTTGTGAATGTGACTGGGGAAAATAAAGCCTGCCCCCCCCACACCAAATGAATGCAAACTATGTTGGCTTTGGGAAAAAAATCTGTTGTCTAAAGGACTCCAAAGTCATTGGCTGAGATGGTGAATTGATAAGGAGCAAAAACCAAAAACAACAATAAAAAACTCCCTCATAAATCTCAACAATGTCATTTACATAATATCATGAAAGCATATTTAAAAAGAAGACCAGATCTTTTTTTGTTTTGTTTTGTTTTGGTTTGGTTTTTTGAGACAGGGTCTCACTATGTAGTTGAGACTGACCTGGAACTCACTATGTAGTCCAGGCTGGTCTTGAACTCATAGCAATCCTCCTGCCTCGGCCTCCCAAGTGCTGGGGTTACAGGCGAAAGCCACCATTACCGGCCAAGAAGACCACATCTTTATACTTGCTTCAGTGAAAGAGAAATATGGAGCTGGAAATTTAAAATATCTCATGTAAAAACTGATGACCTGGGTACTCAGTGATTTCTTTATAGAAATATCAAATATTTCTTCTTAAAAAGTTCAATAATGTTTTGAATGTGCATTATGAAAATTAATGCTACATACCTTTATATTTTAGAATATATTATTTTAACACTTTTTCTCCCCTGCCCTTGCTTCAGCACTGGGATCAAACCTAGGGCCTTGTGGTTGCTAAGCAAGTGCTCTAGCCCAGGTTGCCCTACTTTAACAGTTTTTTAAGAAATTGATTTCAAATTATTTTTTAAAAGCCTCTATTTTCACTTTGGCTTTGCCCCTAAAGCATGAGGTACAGGAGAAACAGCAGCCTTGTGATGCGGTTTCGGAGTACATAGTTCATAACTGTGACTTTGGTATGTTTCACAATTTCAGTTGCAAGATGCAGAAACTCATTCACTCCACCCCAGGGCACAGGGTGTCTGGGAGTGGTTTTAGTTCCTTAGGTTTGTAAAGAATACTTATGGAAATTAGAGAAACTGAAATTGCAAGCTTCCCAGAGACCGCAGAACGGCTGAGGATCCTTGGAGGACAGCAAAGTGGAGTTTGGGGACCTGTTCTTGAGAGCAGGGTTCTCATCCCGGCGGGACATCCCACACACCTGAAGAGTGTTTGACAGTAGAGATTCTGAGGCCATCCTAGGTTGAGGTTCTTGTCTGGTACACCTGGGGAAATGCCTGTGCACTCTGGTTTTCTGAAAGCTCCAAGCTAGAATCCATGTGCTTTGTGTTACCTGGTGTCGTCCCAGCTCTCTTGGTGTCTGCCTCTCGATGATGCCACTTCTTGTTGGCTCCCTCAGCTTCTGCACTTTGTGCCTTAGTTTTTCCCCCAAACTTCCTATGCTGTCTCCTCCAAGTCTTTTCTCAGAGGTGACACTTCCCTGGCTTGTTATTGCAATTGCACCCTAGCCCTGCAGTCTTCCACTGGATTGTTTTATCCAACACTCACTACCTTCTAATGCACTACATATTTTTCTTATTTATTGTCCCCTCCATTAGAATCCAAGATCCAAGAGGAAGTATTTTTGTGTATTTCGTCCATATTGCAACCCCAGCAACTAAAACAGAGTAGGTGCTTAAGAAACACTTGTTGCCTGAAGAAGTGAATAAATGCGCAGGTAAATGCTTTCTGCTCAGTCACAGGCTGACTTTACTTTTGCTTTCTGGTGATCTCTCAGGGCCCTTCCTGCAGCCACTGCTCTCCACATCTCCTTTTCGATTTAGCTTCCTCAACTGATCATCTATTGGATCAGCTTTTCTGGATGGAATTTTTTGCCCCAGGTCATTTTGTGACCTGCCAGGTCAGTTCTCACCCAGCAGCAATAGAGAATCAAGGATCATAAAAACACAGCACAAAAGAGTACCCCTTGGGGCCACTCTCTTAGCGAGGGACGAGGGACGCGGAGTTTCTCCCAGAAGCTGACTTGGGTGAGGAGTAGATGTTCTACAAATTACCTACTCCCATGAAACTTCAATAAAATGGTCTAACCACATCTGCCTGTTTTGTTCAACTGAACAATGTATAAAAAAACATTTTCAATATTAACTTATTATAAAAATAAAACAAGAGGAGTGTGAGAAGTTATATAATTTTAAGTGACATTAAAATATGCTTTTAAAAGCCTAAGGGAAATTATGGGGAGAAATAAGGAATTTAGAAACATGCCACTTAAAGTGCCTTCTGAATTCTTTACTCGAGCTGGTGATAAAGGTCAGTGTGCATTTTTTAAAAATCCAAAACTTTAATATGACAAATAATGAAAAACTCCAAAGTCACTAATTATAAAGAATAGATAATTCATTATCTATTTATTGCATTTAAATCAGATTGTTAAAACAAGTATGATAAATACAGTATGAAAATAACTTTAAATTTCAAACAAAACAAAGTGAATCAAGCATAGGCAATGTGAAAACAAAGTAATAAAATTAGTGCTTAATTAGATTTGGGGGAGAAGCAACTGATTCTATCTCATCGCAGTTTCCCAGCTATATTTTAAGACTGAAGATACTTTAGCAAGTACATTTTACAACAATTAGAAATATAATAAGGATGTAAATCTGGTTTATTTAAAAGTAAAGTTTTTTTGCTTAGTGATACATAAAAGCCTTCAGAAATTCAAGTTTAACAAAAAAATGGAAGTAGAATCAAAGAAAGTACACTTAAAGCTGCTTGTCAACAATTAAAAAGTAGTTTCTATATTGCTATTAGATGACTTTCAACCACAAATAGTAATAAAAACAATTTTTTCAAAAGTAGCACTAAAAAATTTAAAACAAAAATAACCCAAAATGATGACTCTCTGCCTTTTTTAATCATCCACTTTCTTCTTTTAGTAGCTTTTGTAAACCATCACTATGAATGAATGTTCTTTTAGATATAATTGTAGTTGAAATTCCATTTTTAAAAAATTCACATTACTCCACAGTACAGTAATATGATGTGTGTGTATGTATATATATGTATATATAGATATACTTTTAATCTTAATATATAAAATACCACTGAGTATAAAAGTTTTCAAAGAAACTGTCATTTGTGTTATTCTCACAGTAGATATGTCATCTCAGTCTCACAGTAGTCTGTTGACAACTGGACCTAAAAGGGTAAGAATAGTTTTGGCAAAAAGAAAAAACATTACATTCTACATATATCGAGACAAAGGAACCCAAACTCCTCAGAACTAGTGATATTAATACACTTGTACTGTGTGCTTACGTGAAGTACCAAAACCTAACAAACAAACACAAACAAACCACTAGCAGAGTAGCTGAGTAGCAAGAGAACTACTCTGCTTGATAACACCAGCATAGAAGAGTGGGCTCCACCTTTGTCTTTTCTGTAGCACAGCGAGAACAGCCTGTCACTGCTAACACGATACACAGAGTAGTTCCCAAAGATGCATCCACCTGCAAGTCCAAATGATGTAACTGTGCCCCACAGATGCATAACCAGGGACGGGAAGGGTTGCAATTCTGAATAAGTATTCTAATCAGTTACATTTTCTTCCAACCTGCAACCTTTCCTCCTCCACCTATGATATATACCAACAGCCTTTGTGTCTTAATGCATAATGTCCTCAATGCACACAGTTGATCTTTTTAATACTAACATTTTATTGAGGTGATATTAGAATAGTTACACCAGTGGTCTACTTTTTAAAAGATTATTCAAAATCGATGCTTGGCATGTTTGCCTAGCATGCATGAGGCCCTAGATTCCATCACCAGCACCAAAATGGCA
>NW_022900938.1:17238635-17241708 GCF_012274545.1 Fukomys damarensis
GCAGCAGCACACCAACGACAAAAAAAAAAAAAAAAAAAAAAAAAAAAAAAAAAAAAAAGGATTCTTTGCTCCCAACCCTGAAATGTTATTTAAAATGTGATTCTTGGGCCAAGGATTTAGCTTAAGGCAGGTTCCTCCACCTGCCTTGCAAGTGCAAGGTCCTGAGTTCCATCCCTGGTACCAATAAATAAAATAAAATAAAATGTTATTCTCATTTCACACTCATATCTAGTTGGCAGGCACTCCTAGTACATAACTGTCCAAATAATATTTATGAAGAATAAAGACAAAGACAAAAATAAACTGTAAGATACAGACTGAAGGAGATATGGCTTTATAGTAGTATGCAGGTTAAATACTTTAAAATATTTAGGGGTATTTTTGTTTTTAGTTGGGGATAACTTGACATGTATGAATAGCATAGGGTGGTAGAAAATACTAATATGAATTAATAATGGAAATATTGATGTGATATCAAGTTGAATTTTGAAATAGCATCCTTAGCAGAAACTTATACATCTCTAATCCTCCCTTTGTGCATGGATATGGGATTCAGTTCTAGGTGACACATCTTATGGGGCACTAGAGCATGTTTATTTATTTTGGTACCAGGAATCGAACTCAGGACCTTGCTCTTGCCAGGCAGGCCCAGTGCCACTGAGCTACATCCCCAGCCCAGGAGAGCTTGTTTACATAAGAGCTCAGAGAGGGGATGAATGGGTCATGAATAAAGGCTAGGTATAGCAAAGAACATACTGTGTTGTCCTCAAATACTTACAAGGCTCCAAAATTTACTACTAGATTCAGATTTACTGGGCACTCTAATATACATTTTTATATTTATAATATATATTATAATATGTTGATATAATTATTTGTAATACTACAGAATTTATATTTCATATTTATAATGGCATAAAGTACAATTATCACTATTTTTCCTTTTTAGAGTCGAGCAAACTTATAATTGGAGTGCTTTTGTTTTCCCAGGTTTACACAATTAGGAAACTGCAAAACCAGGATTTGACCACGTCACTCTGAATTTTAAACCCAGAGATGTTTCTACCAATACCATCCATAATGACCCACCAAATAGGTAAGGAGACACATTTTAGTCCAGCCTTAGGGTTGGCAGGACTGTTCAAAGATCAATACCCCTGTGAGTAGTTCATTCCCTATCACTTGGAGTTCAAGCAAATGCTGGACACCTGTTGTGCAAGGATCTGTTAGGCCTACTCCATAGTGTTCACCTCAATGGCAAAATACTAAATACAAATGCTAGTCATAGAGCCAAAGGAAACCCCTAGAGGGGGCCAAGTGAAATTAAAGTAACTGAGCTGAATTCTTTTCAGTGGTTACTGGAAGATAGAGCACCCTAACTATTCTCTGAATTTACAGTCTAATTTTTGTTGTTGTTCTTGTATCAGTTGCCCCTCAACTAATAACTGGGTAATACAAGGAGAAGCCACAGGGAATGGAAACAGGAGGGAAAGGGATGTTTTATGAAGTACTATAAAGGATTGTTTGGCATGCTCTTGCTTTATGAAAGATAAGCCAAGAATGTGAGTGATAATTGACAGGGTTTGCCATGATAAGCAAAGATTGCCCCACAGCAGAGAAAGAACAGAATACCAAGGGAGGTTAAAGAGGACTAGGATTATGGATTTTGTTCTATTTCAAAACTTGAACAAACAGGTAGAGAACCTGCTCGATGCTGAGCATTCTGCTATCTTCTGGGGAGTAAAAAAATGAGGTAGACAAAATCCTCGTTTCAAGGAACACACCGTGTAAGTAGAAAACACCACCCAAGAAAACAAGTGGGGGGAAAAGAAAGTGCTAAGGAATATCACAGAGACCAAAGGACTCTGAAAGCAGACAGGAGAGACTAATTCTGTCTAAGTGTGTGGGGTGAGGATGTGGGCTGTGAAGAATGGGACGTCAGGGAAGATGCAGAAGAGGAAGCAATGCACTGTCTTCATTGTCTTTAAGGATAGTAGGAGTTCACCTGGTTAAATGATGGATGGAGTTTAACCCAGACTCACAGCCTGTTGCATCTGTGTGCTATGTGGATAAGGTAGGTGTCCGAGGCTGAACTAAAGAGATGAAGGAATCAGATTATAAATGGCCTTGTATACCTCGGTGATGAGCTCGAGCAAGATTCAACCTCAGAGGTGGAGATTTCAGAGAGAAGGGCTGTGCTAGCCTGTTTTTAGAGCATTTTCAGGCAGGTCCATGGGAGCGAAGCAGAAGTGAAATTAGAAAGGCTTGGCTTAAAAAATGTCAAAGGAATTAGGAAGCAGAGACAGACTGTGAGTCATAGAATTAGGAGGAATAATTCATCCATGGGATTTAAGTGTATGTGTTGCCAAAGCAAGCACTCATCCATGGGATTTGAAACGAGAGAACTTCAACTTCAACGGAAAGATATTTGGGTGCCTGGTTGTTGTTGGAATGGCGAGACTTTATCAATGGAGACGGGTGATACTCAGTGGTAGAGTGGATACTACCGAAGGCCTGGGCTGCGTGCAGCCTTGTAGCCTTGTGGTCTTTCGTGGATTAGTTGATGACTCTTGTGAACTGAATTCAGGAAATGACCTAAAACGATTCGTGCAATCAAATGAGACGGAAGAGGGCTCAGAAGTCAGGACATTTGGAGAAAAATAACTAGGGCTAGTAAAGACGAGGAGGAGTCATGATCAGAGGTCCATGTGGACTAATTTTCCATCCAATGGAAAGCTCCTCAAAGTAGAATACAAGCCTCGAATGCAAGCATCCTCACCACACCCCTCGCCCTCCATCCGCCTCCATTCTTCAGCCACAGCACAGAGCCCCCACCCGGCGTCTCCTCGCTGGGGGACGTGGGAGGAATCCCCTCAGACAGCGGATGAGAATGGGAGGACTCCGAAGCCTTGGCGACCACGTCAGGAAGCTACACCCTTCGGGATGAGGCCAGGGGAGACAGACCACTCGCCAAGGTGTCAGGCAGCGGCCCTTCCCCAAGCCCACGCTTCCTGACCCGGCTCCCCGGCTCCCTCCCCAACCCACCCCGCGGTCCAGCAGCTCCGCAGCTCCG
>NW_022900938.1:17242781-17274941 GCF_012274545.1 Fukomys damarensis
CAGCAGAGCCGCAGCCTGACCGCCCCGCCGGGGTAGGGGTGGCTCGCCCCGGGGGTGCGGGGTCTGGACCTGCTGCTGCTTCGGTGGCTCGGGGCTGTCCGCGTGGTGCTTTGGCATCCTGTGCTCCGCAGTCTCGCCCGGAGAAGTTGCCGTGCGGTTGAGGGAGTGAGGAGATAGCAGCTGTTTGACAGGTCATCCCTACCCACGTTTTGTCTGGATCGAGCACACCCACCGTGCAGCCCGCCCAGCTTGCAGCTTGGCAAACCTTCTGATTAAAATTGCTACTCAACACACTCCCGTGAAGGAAAATTTGAATCCTTACAGTTTCGTTTAATAAATCTTACTTAGTGGGAGAAATCCCTCTCCCTCTAGGAAGAACACGCAGTAATTTATCTTTGTTTACCTACCTTAGGTCATGCCAGCACCTAGCTGGTTTCATTGGTATGCTATTTTGGTATAACAATACTAAATAGAAGGAAAATATTTTCCTTTTGCTTTGAGCAATAAAATACTTCTTTGTTCTAGAACCAGGAAGCCTTTATACATAATACTTTTTGAGGGCAGAAGTTGGTGACTGTCTTTACCCTTTGACTAAATACATGAAAAAAATCCCAGAGGAGCTAGAAAACATTACACAGCTCTATTGATTGTTTTTATATCCCAAATTCCAGGAAATCATTTTGCAGAATATTTGTGCAGCCTTTCTAAACTAAATTTAATCTTAAAAATAGGGCCTACTCACCGAGTTGACAGACTCACATTAAAAGTATCAAGAATTAAACAGCTCACGCAGCTAATATTGGAAGGAATAATCGATGGAAGAGATTCAGAGTCTAGGGATGGGTCTGGAGTCTAGGGATGGTGTGTTTAAAAAATGGCAAATGGAGGTTGGAAAGTTCCACCTGCAGTACTGTACTTGGATTTTGGTTCATTGATGGTTATTTTAATGACATTTCAAACAGGTCTTTTCATATAGGAAAACCAAATATCCACTGTATTAAAAATAACACATTTTGGGCTTAAAAAAAAAAAAGGTATTCGAGGGCCGGGCCTCCTGCCTTGCGAACGCAATGTCTGAGTTCGATATCCCTGATACCAAAAAAAAAAAAGTATTCTTGAAGCTTTTTCCAGTCTGTAAAAACAAACGATACTAAAATGCACATGTTTTAAGAAACAGAATTATATCAGATTAATCCAATTTTTAGAAAATTTCATTGGCCTCAGTTTTATTTTCCTAAAAATTCTATTTATAGTGTAATGTCTAACTTCAGAGAGCTTTTTTTATGCTGTCGCAACTAACAGGAACAACTTCTGGAGAAAAGCGTATTTACTAATGAGAAGTAGAAATTTGAATTTCTGTAAGAGTTTTTTAGATACATTTTTATATTACAAAATTTACTTTTTAAAAGTGTATAATTCAGTATCTTAGTGTCTTCACAAGATTGTGCAAAAGTGCACCAATTCCAGTACCTTTTCACTCAAAAAATAAAAAACCCTGATCTCCTCCTTTCATTGGCATTTCCCCCTTTCATTTTTTTCGCGGGGAGGGATTTGACATAGGATTTCACTCTGAAGTTGACGCTGCCTATGTAGCCCAGACTGGCCTCAAACTCCCCAGCAATCCTCCTGCCTCAGCCTCCTCACCCTCCCCTGTACATTACAACCACTAATCTTTTTGTCTCTCTGGATTTAGCTGTCCTGTATGTGACCAGTTGTGTCTTGCACTTAGCATCTTTTCAGAGTTTGTATTACAGGATATGTCTACACTTCATTCATTTTTATGGCAGGATAATAGTCCTTTCTTTTTTGGTACCTGGAATCGAACTCAGGTCCTTGCACTTCCAAGGCAGGCAGTGGAACCGCTGAGCTAAATCCCCGGCCCAATATTTATTTCATTGTATGAATATGCCTTGTTTTGTTTATCCACTTTTCAGTTCCTGGGTATTTGGCTGTTACAAATAATGCTGGTGTGAAGAATCATTTCTGAGTTTTTGTGTGGACATGATTTCATCTCTCAGGTTTATTGCTGAGTCGTTCATGCTGACCCTGCTGAACTATTTGAAGAACTACTAAACTTTACCACAGCTTCTACATTCCTACCAGCGCTGTGAGGGTTCCATTTTCTCTGTATCCTTGATGGCACTTAAGAATGTTTCTTTTTTGGGGAAGGCGGTGGAACACTAAGCTAAATCCCCAGTCCAATGTTTCTTTTTGGAGACTGCCATCCTGATAGCTGTCAAGTGGTGTCTCATGGTTTTCATTTATATTTCGTCTTTTCATGTGTTGGTATCAGTCATTTGAATATCTTTGGAGACCTTCTGTTTTGTTTTTTGAGGCAGGGTCTAATGTTATAGTTCAGGCTGGTCCTGAACTCTTGGTGCTTCTCCTGCCTCAGCCTCCCACATGCCGGGATGACAAGCATGCACGACTATGCTGGGCTGGAGACTTTCTTTAAATAATAGTTTCTCAGTCTTTGCTTTTTTACATATATTTTCTTATTTAGTCTTTTAAGCAGTCTTGTAAGTTAGATTGTACCTGCTTTCCTGCTAGAAACTAGATGCAAAAACATTCATGAATTTGCTTGTTTTTTTAACCTTACAGTTAGTAAGAGGCAGGACCTGAATATACACTCAGGTTGTCTCACTCTACTTTCTGCATTCTTTCTACTTGGTGAAGCATACAGAAGTTACATTGTGTTTGGGAATTTGCTTGGCTAATCAGTGACAAAGTTGGGAGAAAATAAATTTGAAAGTCAACCAAACAAAAAAGGAGCAGGTGTTGTAGCCATATTGCCTTAAATTTGCCAGATTTTAAAAATTTTCACATGAATTACTGGTTCTGCTATATAGTAGGGTAGGTCTGATTTCTGTATTTGCAGTGGGAAAATAGTGATTAAACCTACTAACAGCTTCCTCATGGCATAACTGATCTTAAAACCCCTTTTCACTAAGACTCATTCCATTCTGCAATTCCCGTGGTCTGTCTTTCCACTAATTTATTCCCTCTAATGGTGATATAATTAAACAGTTTCACATTTTACGTAAACATTAAGATTTTTCTGTGTTAAACTGAGATTAACTTTTACTTTTGATGTGGGCGGTCTGCCAGTTTTGCTTTGAAGTGCAGGATTTTTATGGACTGCTCTGTATGAGACATAACATGTATGTAAAACTCTCAACTCCTTGGAAACTAGGCAAGGACCATATGTTATTTCTCCACCTTGGCCTATCCATTGTCCTGCATAGTGCCTGATGCATAGCAAGGATGCTATCCCTTGTTGAGTGAATGAATACAAATGCATTTTTAATTAAAAAAATTATCTTTTGTAGGAAAGAGGCAGTGTAAGTTATAGAAAATCTGGAATATGTGGTAACATTTAGAATTTAACTTAACACTGTTTTTTACAGAAGGAAGAACTATTGTAATCTGCAAGTACCTGGTGACTGCCACATGTTTGTTTTCTAGGTACTTAGCTCAATACTCAAACACAGAAATTGTACCTTTAGTGTTTGTGGAATGAATGAATGAATGAATGATCAGTGAGTGAATACAAGAATTAGTTTTTGCTATAACAAATAGAAGAGCTGTAGGAAAAGTAATATTTAGGCTCTACTTTTTATTTATATATTTTAATTGTCAGACACAATACATGTAAAATATAAAAATTCAAATAAAATGTGATACAGAGAGTAAAAGCTGCAAACTCCCTTTGCTTTTCTCCTTTCCTTTTTCATACCTGAGACCATCCCCATTTCAGATAACAACTGTGAGGTTTGTAATTTCAATTTCCAAACCTATGCAATACCTTTGCATTTATATGTGCATATCTGTACAAGTACACATATTCCAACATTCATAGTGGTGTGTATTTACCATGTTTTTCTTTTATGCATGGCCTATACTACACATAGTCCTTTCTTTTTCTCACCTAAATATTCTTAAATGTTTGTGTCTATATTCACACAAGGTGTACATATTTATGTTTCTGGTTCAGTTTGCTGTCCTTACCTGATTTGGTGTCAAGATGAAGCCAGTCCCCAGGGGTGAGTGGGGCACTTTTCCCTCTTCACTGTCCTCCAGAACAGTTTAAGATGTTTGCCTTGTCAGTGTTTATTAGAGGTCACTTGACATCTGAGGCAGCAGGAAGCCATCTGAGATGACCTTTCCAATTTCCTCCACTTTCATTGTTCTGTCAAGTTTTGTTTTTTTTGGGGGTGACATTTTATGAGTAAGTTGATGAAGGCAAATGATTAAATTTTTTCACACATTGAAAACAGTGTGTTACATACATGTCTGCAGTACATAGTGTTTACATTCCTTGTGTGGAGTTGGTACTTGTGGCAAATGATTAAATGAATCAGTAGATGTCAGAGCCTCTGGGCTTTCTTTTAGACCAGAGTAAAGTCTACAGGTCTGTTATTAGTTGTACAGTAGGTCACTTTGCTCTCTTCAAAGTTTTTTTCATCTGTAAAATGACAGTAATTCTTAACCTTACCTTGAAACTGTTGCATGATACGAAGTAATATGTGAAAGGCTCAGTACTTGCACCTAGTGAAGATGAAAATAGCTCAAGTAACTAACTGTAAGGTGGTATACAAATGTACATGTTTTTTACTATGGATATTGTAATTATGCTTTAGCCTAGGGACAAATTTAAAAGATAGAATGTTGAAACTACGGTTGGTTTCCCCTAATAAATTGGCAGCATCTGTAAAAATTCCCAGGCTATTTAGAATTCAATTTTGGCAGACAGTGATTTACAAACACCTGCACTTTTTAAATGCAGGATAGTAGGGGATAGTGCAAAAGGTACACCTAGAATAGATTAATCATACATTGTCACTTGTTAGCTTTGTGATTTTGGGTAAGTTAAATTCTTCGGTGAAATGGGATAACAACACCTGCTGTATAGAGTAGTTATGATGAAAGAAATTAGTATCTAGCATCTGTGGCTGTTCATAATCACTTTGTTTTTCATGTAATGAATGGCCAACAGTGACACTAGATGTTGTAGTCCATTATTTTGTAGATGCTTAGTGTAGTGGAAAGAACATTAGGCCCCATCATACATTTTAGTCTGCACTACACTTACTAGCCTGAATGAGACACTTAACTGCTCACCTCCCTTTCTTTCCTTACCTATAACAAAATAGCAAGGGAACTAACACTTCCCAGTCCTGGCCAAGTTCTTTACTCATTGTAACTGTCTCCTTCTGGGGAGGAAAGAGCTTACCTCTGTGTACAGGAATACCAAATGAGGGGCTACTGGAAACAGAAATACTAAGTGTACGTAAAAAAACAAACACCCAATCCAATATGGGATGAGACTACTGATTTATTAATGATTTTCACGTATAAGAAATACAGGATTGTTAATGTGTCCTAATGCCTATACTTAAGAGTAGTAATTTAAGTTTTTTATACTTTATGTTGCTCATAATCACTTTACCTAAATAATTTATTACTTGGTCTTCATTGCATTTCCAGTTTGACCAAGTAAGGAAGGGAGGATAGGTAATGGCCGTGAAGGGAAATGTAAGCTTGTTTTGATAGTGAAGTATGTGTGTGTGTGTGTGTGTGTGTGTGTGTGTGTGTGTGTGAAATTGGGAAGGACAGTTCTCTGGCAGCTTGGTATATGCAAAAACTGCAGATTCTTGCAAAGATGTAGAGGAAATGTGCATTATAATTCATTCTCTTCTAGTGGACTTGCAGAGTCATTTAGAAAATGAAGCTGCCTTTCTCAGTTGGTTTGTAAAGAGCTATTGATTATATGCTTGAAAGATAGTAATACTGTCTTTCTTTTAATAGGGGTTGCCAGAGCTTTTGCTTTTGAGTTTCATTTTATTGGATAAGATTCAGTGATATTGATTTCATAGTTTTGCAAGCTTTATGCTAGGGATATGCAAAACAAAAAATGCTGTGGGGACATCACAAATTAAATTGTGATTCACTAGTCATATAAAAGGATTAGGAATCTATCCAGTGAGGTTTCAGTTAGCATATTTATTTAGTAGGAGTGGGTACTGGTATGAGGTTAGGGAATTTTTATCAGGGCAGGCTTGAATTACAATATGTAAATTCTCACTAAAATTGAATGCTTCTTTTTGGTAGAGTGAAAAATACCTTGGAGCTATGTGCAAGAATTAAAAGACATAGTCCTTGTCTTCAAAGAGTTTATAATCTAATTACGAGGCAATAAAGGAAGTGTAAGGGCAGAGAGCTGTTAAAGTTTGTGCCTGCCCTGTGTAAAATCAATTTTGTTGAGTTGGGCTTGATAAGAAGCCAGAGGTCTCCTCTGGGAGCACTATCAGAAAATACCCAGTCCTTTGAAGACTTAGTTATGTATCTTGTATATCTTGGCTATTCAATAGAGTTGTCTTTGCTTTATAAAAATTGCTGTTTGGAATAAGCACCAACAAAAATCCTGAGTATTCTGAGTATTTTCTCCTTATCTCTTGCACCTCGGACTGAGTTTTCCTTATTTTGTGATGGCTGCTAGAGTGCCAAAACTTGAGTGTAACTCACACCAAAGTGAGCAAATAGGTTTCTGTTTCATGCTGTTCACATTTTAACCTTTGCTTGCTTGCTTCCTTTCTCCTCTCTCTCTCTCTTTTTTTTTTTGGTACTAAGGATTGAAGCCAGGACTGTGACCATAGTAGGCAAGTGTTCTGTCACTGAACTATATCCTCAGCCCTTTTTTATTTTTCATGTTGAGACAGGATCATCTTCTTCACTTGCCCAATCTGGCCTTAGCCTTGAACTTTCTATCCTCCCGTCTTGGCCTCCTGAATAGGTGGGATTACAGGCATAAGTCATCATGCCTGTCTTACTGTTTGCTTTGAGTTTATTTTTTTAGTAGTTGATGCATTCTTATAAGCATCTTTAACCCTTCTCAGAACAAAATTGAGTATTTCTAAATAAATATACCTGACAGTCCACGGGCGAACACATCAAGGCAAATAGATTAATATAGTAGGAATCAGACAAGGCAAAAAGTTTTGTTTCATGGGCTGGTTGTGACTAACAATAGTGACTGGGACATGCATGGAAGAGTTGGATGCAGTGTCTGGATTTATACGAAAAGAGTGTTAAGATCACTGAGCAGTGCTTCTTGTCATGGGTAGGAGTTGTGATAGCATGGGTGCTTCTATTTGCTGTCCTTGGTACAGATAAAATATTCAGAAAGCTTAATAACACAGTAGGTGGGTGGCTTTTAAGTTTAGAGCTAGATGTGCAGGGAGAAATGTGGGTTTGAGGAAAAAGCTGGTAACTAACTTGTTGACGTCGGTAGTCAGATTGGTTCAGCCAGAATAAAATGCACAAAGGATAAAAACAAGGTGGTGGGGCTGGGGATTTAGCTCAGTTGCTTTGTGCCTGCCTCACAAGCACAAGCTCCTGAGTTCAGTTACCCACACAGAAAAAAAAAAAGGTTGCAGGAAAGTAAAGGGGGCGTGGGAAACTTGAATGGCTAGATGGAGGAGATTGTTTTCAAGCTCCTAAAATGTTTTCTAATTAATTCTGTACATTATTTCCACAATCTTTGTCCTCATTCATGTCCTTGTTATCCTTTCCATTTTAAAAGTTGTTTTTTGAATAGGTAATACACTGATATATTTCAAAATACAAAAACACAAGGATAGCAAGGATAGCTCCTGTCTCTCAGGAGCTATTCTTGTTCCACATTCCTATTCCCCAATAAATTTTCCAACGCTCAACACACACGTGCGCGTGCACACACACACAGACACACACACAGACACACACACACACACACGGAGACACATTAAAAATGACTTCCTTATTCCAAGTGTAGTGGCTACCACCTGTAATCCTAGCTACTGGGCAGACTGAGGCAGGAGCATCACAAGGGGAAGGGTACCCTGGCAATTTAGTTAGAACTTGTCTCAAAATAAAATTTAAACGTAAGTCAGTGGTGGAGTGCTTGCCCAGCCACACTGGTTCAATCTCCAGTTTCATACCAAACAAAGAAATAAACTGAGACAGACTTCTTCTTGGTCCTGTTCCTTAACAATAGAGTTTGCTCCTTTGCAAAGAAGACCATTGTCATTCACAAAAGATGTGCTTTTGCATCTTTTTATACAAATGACACTTCCGTGCCTATTCACACACTACTTCCATACCGTGTACAGTGTTCTGCGCCTTGCTGGTTTTATTTCTTGGAGCTTTTTTTTTTTTTGTATTGTGGATTAGGCCCGGGATCCAGAACACACTAGGCAAGCACTCTCTTTCTGAACTGCATCCCCAGCCCCTTGTCTGGAATAATTTTATGGTTACAGAAAAATTGGAAAAACAGTACAAGGAGTTCTGTATGGACCTCACCCAGTTTTATTTTCCTCTTGGCGTTAACTTACTATGGTACATTTGTCAAACCTAAGAAAGCAATGGGAGTATGTTAACTGTTAACTGAATGGTAGGCTGTATTTGGGTATCTACAGTTTTTCCATTAATGATGCTTTTTGATTCCAAGAACCCATTTAGAATACCAGATTGTTTAATCTTTTCTAGTCTCCTCTGACAGTTTTTTAGTCTTGCTTTTTGTGACCTGAAAGTTTTGAGGTATACTGGGTCAGATATTTTGTAGAATGTGTAGATATTTTGTTGGTTTTGGTTTGTTTGATTTTTTTTCATGATCATAATGGGGCTATTAATTTTCTTTTAAAAAATTTAGTATTCCTTTAGATGGATAAACAATTTATGTAACTATTTCCCCATTGATGTATATTTAGGTGATTTAGTAAATTACAGTGGTTAGAACAGGTTTGACTGTGCCTAGTTTCTGGCTTCACACTAACAATATTATCTTAGGTTACTTTTGCTTGGCCTCTTTTTCCTCACCTGTACCATGGGCATATTAATGGCACTTATGTCATAGGATTGGTCATAAGATTGGGAGAATTGAGAAAGTGTAGGGAGTGCTTAGGATATTGTCTAGCACTATACTAAGTGCTAGATAAGTAGTTGCTATTATTTAACTTTTATCACTATTTACTTATTTATCTATTTACTTATTTGTTTTGCAGTACTGGACATTGGACCCAGGGCCTTGCATATGCTAGGCAAGTGATCTACCACTGAGCTATATTCTTAGCCCTTTTAAAATTTTATTTTGAGACAGGGTCTTGCTAAATTGCCAAGGGTGGCCTTGAACTGGTGATCTTTCTGCTTTAGCCTCCCAAGTGGCTAGAATTAGAGATGTGCACCACCTTGCCCAGTTCAATCTTTTATTGTTATGATGCTGTGGTCAGTAAATTAGTATATTATACTATTTCACACAAAATGATAGGTGTATATAAGTTAATTCCTGGGAATGGGATTTTGGATTAAAAGTACTTGCATTTATAATTTTAGTAAATTTAATCAAATTTCCCTCCATAGAGGTACTGTTGTGCTTATCTACTAGGAATATATGAGAAGATCTGTATTCCTGTTTCTAGTGTGTCACTAGGTTATTTGATAACTGCCATTCTGTTGGTACATTTTTTGTTAAGAATTAATTCAAGCATCTTTTCATTCATTCATTTAAAAGTTCAGATTTTGATGTTATTTATTATGAATCATTTCTGTTTAATCAGCTGGGTAATGATAAAAATATTTTCAGGAAATTATTATAGAAATAGATATAGAATAGTTTAGTCCCAGAAAAGACTAGAAGTTGCCCTGTAATTGTAAGGAGGTCAATCTGAGAACTGGGAACCAAATTTCTGATGTCTTCTCTAGTGTGATAATGTGCCTTAGAAATATTTTTCAGTTTTAGGGGGAATCACTCTGTTGTTTTTGCAGCTGACTGTAAATGAAGCTGCAGAGGTGGGAATTGGAAGGAAAATTATAGTTAAAGTAAAACTCAAAACAGAATCAGGCCAATGTCTTCTGATATGCATGTTTATTATTTTGCATAATAATTTGACGTGAAGTAAAACTTTGCTTATGTAATTATAAATAAGTCTAATATCCAGTCCTTACAAGTTTTTCTTTCCCATTGTGCTGTTTTGTGTTCCTGATCATTGCAGGTCAGTAGTTTTTTTTTTTTTTTTCTGATATCCTCCACACTTTAATGCTTATCATTAAAGTGTCTTTCTCCCCAAACCACTTTCCCTGCTCCTCTTCACCACCGAAGTCCTGCATCGTGCACTTTCTCAGTTTGCTACAATTGGCTTTTCAGTGTCCAGGAAAGGCCTGTGTGTTAAAGGCTTGGTTCCCCAACTTGGTTCTATAGAGAGCTGATGGAAACTTTTAAGAGGTGGGATCTCTGGGTTTGGTAGCACACACTTGTAATCCCAGCTACTTGGACGGCAGAAGGATCGTGGGTTTGAGGCCTGCCTGGGCAGTTTACTGAGACCTCCATCTCAAATAAAAACAAAAAAAACCAAAATGAGAAGTGGAAGCCTTTAGGTCTTTGAGGATTGTGGGAACCCGGTCCCTTCTCTCCTTCATTTCCTGGCCATGAGGTAAGTGGCTTTGTTCCACCATGCGCAGTGTTGTGATGTGCTCCCTTGTCACTAGCCGAAAAGCAGCAGGGCCAACAGTAATGAACTAGAACTTCCAAAATTGTGAAATAAGCCTTTAATCTTTATAAATGGATTACCTCTTCCTTCATTTCCTGGCCATGAGGTAAGTGGCTTTGTTCCACCATGCGCAGTGTTGTGATGTGCTTCCTTGTCACTAGCCAAAAAGCAGCAGGGCCAACAGTAATGAACTAGAACTTCCAAAATTGTGAAATAAGATAATTGTTACAATGATAAAGTTAGCAGGTGGTGGTCCTTTGTTCTTTTCTTTAAGTATGAATTCCATGTTTGGGATTGTGTGAGGCCAGCCTAGCCTGTGCATTTTATTTGACTCCTATTTACCATTCACAGCGTGGAGGCTACAAGAAGTCTGGAACCTGAGGATAGATTCTTGGGGGTTGGAGAGGGATGCAAAAGCAGCTACCTAAAAAGGGGAAAGTTGTATTAAAGGAGAAGGAAGTAAACACCTTAAAATGGAATCTGGATTCTTGGAATTTGAGCCTTTTGGGTTCTGAATAATGAAGTTTAAAAGAATGATGAGGGCAAAAAAGCAGCCCAGGTAACCTATTAACTTTTTGGACTGAGTACTCCCGGTGTGGTGTCATACTAAAACCATTTTCCTAGTGGGATTGACAAAATAAGCAAATAATGGCCCTACACCCTCAAACCAAGCAAACCTAAAGGTAAGAACTTCTTGTAGCTGCCTTTATATGCAAGTAATGTGTGTTAAAAGACAATTGGGTCCCTGTTTAAATCTTTTTAGTTTTGGTAGGGAACACTGGAGACCATGGATTCCGGGGCCCAGAGATAGGAAGGATGGCCTAGAGCCCTTAGAAGGCAGGAGGATGGGAACTTAAAGGCAGCTCAGAATTAACACAGAGCTTTCCAGTTTTCAGTAGCGCTTAGATAATCTTTACTCACAGACAAAACTGCTTAATTCCAAACATTTCCTCTGTATAGAACACATAGTGAATTCGACACTTGACTTATGATTAGATGGAAGCTGCTACTAAATGCTTTGTAAAGTGGGATTTGTATCCCCTTCATTTCCAAAATACTGAAGAACTCTAGAATTAGAAACGAGGTGAGTAATTTTAAACAGCATTTGCTTTAAGCAAACAACATCACTTGAATTCTGTTCTAAATATATAGTTTCTGTTAAAGTGTCATTTAATTTAGTCTGATTTTGTACCTTTTAAGAATATTTAAACCTATCAGATTTTTCATACCTTTGTGTCTTTTAAGTAGATAATTACTGCTTTTTTCCATGATACTTCATTGAGATCAGATATTATGGAAATAAGAATGCTGATAGAAGAAATACTATTTATATCTGGTCTTGTCTGTTTAGGTTGTTGTAGAAGAATACCATATTCTAGGTGGCTTGTAGACAATAAAAATACTCTCATTGTTCTAGAGATCAGAAGGTCCAAGGTCAGGGCGCTGGCAAATTCAATACCTGGTGAGGCAAGTTTCTTGGTTCACAGATCATCATTACTGTTCCTCACATGGAAAAAGGGGTGGGGGAACTCTAGCAGCTCTTTTTGCTGACCTCCTTCATGAGGGCTTTGTGTCCCTGTCCTAACACCTTCTCAAGGCTTCATCTCTTAGTGCCTTTATCTTGGAGTTAAGGATTCCATCATGTGGCTCTCCAGACGTTCTCTGTGATATCTCATACTGGCGCGTTCTGCAGCTGCTGCCCTGGGTGATTTTGAAGCATGGAGCGCAGCATAAGGAAGGGGAACATTGGCGGTGGACCCTGGGTAGGTCTGGCTCAGCCTGGAATCCGGCCTGCCTTAGTCATTCCACGTATGGTAATTTAATATCTCTCTGTCCACCCTGTATGATCGTAAATGTTGCTTTATGTTAGAGCACATCATTCAAATATTAGAAAGTGCAAAAAGTTTCAGTGACATTTCCTACCCATCTGTAGCAAGAAGTAAAGTTTCTTTTTTGTAGTTACATCTACTTCCTTCTTACTACTCCCTTGCTCTTTAATACCTGGCAGCCATCAATCTCTTCTCTGTTTCTGTAATTTTGTCAAGAGTGACATATACAGGGTATCTTGGAACATACATCCTTTCAGGGTAGGCTTTTATCCTTTTGGCATAATTCTTTTGAGAGTCATACGTAGGCTTCTCTGTTTCAGTAGTCTCTTTCTTAATTGCTGAGTAGTATTCCGCAGTGTGGATATACTTCAGTTTGTTTATTCACTTATTAAAGGGTATGTAGACTGTTTCTAGCTTTTGGATGTTATGACTAATGCTACTATAAACATTCATGTATAGATTTTTATGTGAATTTAAGCCCATGTTTCTCAGGAATAAATGCTCAAAAGTACAATCTCTGGATTATTTGGTAGTTGCATGTTTAGGTTTTTAAAGAACTTGCCAGTGTCTTTCAGAATGACTATCATTTTATTTTATTTTTTGTGGTACAGAACTCAGGACCTTGCACTTGCCAGGCAGGTACAGCGCCACTGAGCTGTGTCCTTGGCCTGACTGTATAATTTTAAATCTCATGAGGAATATTAATGGATATTATAGACTGAAGTCTGCCTACCCAATTCATATGTTGAAACCCTTAGCCCTTATTACCTTAGAATATGACTATTTAGAGAAAGGGCTTTTAAAGAGGTGATTTAAGTTGGAGACTTTGGGGGGGCTTAGTTTATGACTGGTATCCTTATAAGAAGAAAAAACTGGGGATACAGAGATCCCTGAGATGTGTGCATAAAAGGAAAGACTGCGTGAGGACACAGTGATGAGGCAGGTATAGCAGTAAGCCAAGAACAAGATATCCCAGAAGAAACCCAACCTGCTGACACTTTAATGAGAAAGTAAGTGTTTAAGCTACATGGTATATTGTTTTAGGCAGCTAATACAATGAGTAATTCAGTATTTTTTTTAAATTCTTGCCAGCATTTGGTTTTGATTTTAACTTTAGCCATTCTGCTAGATATGTAGTGATACATATCATTGTTGCTTTAATTTGTATTTTCTGGTGGCGAATGATATTGACCACCATTTCATATGCTTACTTTATATTGTATATTCTCTTTGGTAAATATCTGTTCATCTGTTGTTCATTTCTTGGGGACATTTTTACTATTCATATATTCTAGACAGTAGTTTTTTGTTAGCTATATGGTTCGCAAATTTTTTTCCCCACTGTGTAGCTTGTCTTTCAATTCTTTTAACATGGTCACTCACAAAACAGTTTTAATTTTGAAGTTTACTTTATCAGTTTTCCTTTTGTGGATTATGTTTTTGTTGTCAAAAGTCTAGCCTAACTCTTCATCCTGATTATTTTACTTCTGAAGTTTTAAAGTTTTCCTTATTGTATTTAAATTCATGAACTATTTTGAGGGCTTTTTTTTTTTTTTTACCTGGAATTGAACTCGGGTCCTTGCGCTTGCAAGGCAGGCCACCGAACTGCTGAGCTAAATCCCCAGCCCCATAAAGCATTTTAAATGGCCAACTGTCATTTTATTTGTTTTTGTTTTTGTATTTTTGGTACCGGGGATCGAACTCAGGTCCTTGCACTTGCAAGGCAGGCGGTGGAACCACCGAGCTAAATCCCTGGCCCCAACTTTAATTTTTATATAAAGTGTGAAACTTAATTCAGGATTCATTTTTTTTTTTTTTTTAGGGGAACGGCTGTGGATATCCAGTGCTTCAGCACTATTTGATGGGACGGCAATCTTTTCCCATAGGATTCTTTTTCTACCTTTATCTAAAAGCAATCTGGTGTACTTATGTGGTCCTATTTGGGGGCGTATAACGTTCCTTTTAGCATTTCTTTAGCTGTATTCCTTTTTTTTTTGGATATATTGTACTTTCGTTTTCATTCAGTTCAATGTATGTTTTATTCTTCTCAGAACATCCTAATTTGGCCCATGATGTAAATTTTTATTTATTTATTCATACATCTATAAATATGTCATTCATTCTAATTATTTACCTCCCTAAATAGCCTCAGAATTTTTTTGGTTCCTGGGATTAATCTCGGGACCTCATGCTTGTGAGGCAGGCCTTGAAACCACTAAGCTAAATCCCTGGACCTCAGAAAGCTTTGATGTAAATGTTGTAAGAACTTAGGCTTTACTAGAGAAAATGATGTCACATAATTTTTTCTATGAATTTCAATTTATTTTAATTTCTCTTATCTCCTATAATGTTTATACCTGAAGAAATACTCATGGAAAGGAAATCATTTTGGATTAATATTCTTTTTTAAATTAATTTTATTGGTACATTTAAGGTATAACGACAGTCATCATTGGAAATTTTCACGTTTACATAATTCATCTTGGTTCTTTTTTCCCCATTCCCCTGCCCTCCCCTCAACCCCTCTACCCCCTTTATCTACAAAGACTTTGTTTCTATTTTTTCTTATATTAATTCTATGTTACATAATTTATAGAAGTTGGAGTTTTTGTTTCTTTTGTTGCTCATATTGAACCCAGTCCCTTTCACTTGATAAGTACATACTTTCACTGAGCTACACCATTATCTCAGGAATTAAACTTTTTTTGGTACTGGGGATCTAACTCAGGGCCTCACACTTGCCGGCAGGTGCTGTGCTACTGAGCTACATCCCTCGCCCAGGAATTAAACTTTTAGGAAATACAGGCATAGTTGGTTGCAGTGGCACATACCTGTAATCCCTGCCTCTCAGGAGGCCATGGCAGGGTTTAGTGCAAGTTTGGATAGTTAGGGGGAATCTAAAAATAAAAAGAACTGAGGATCCACCTTAGTGGCAGAGTACCCTGGATTCACTCCCCTATACAGCCAAAAAACAAAAGAAAATAAACCACACGATCCTATTCTGGTTATAAATAATAACAGCTTTAGGTAATAAAATAATTTATGCTCAAATGAAACTTGATAATGGGAGATTACTTCCTGTTTCATGTACTCCTCAAAGTTGAATTTAGGCAACTGTGAAACAGATTTTTTTAATGAATTTTACCATTAGCCTTTTGGTTTCATGAGTTATTTAGAAATGGGTTACTTGGTTCAGGACTTTCCTTTTATCTGTTACTGACTTCTAAATTGATTACATTGTGATCAGAGAAGATACTTTGCATGATTCCAGTTGTTTTACATTTGTTGAGGTTTGCTTTATTGTTCAGTATTTACTTTGGTGTGGTCTATTCTGGTATGCTTCATGGACACTCAGAAATGTGTATTGTGCTGTTACTTGGTCTTTGAAAATGTTGGCTAGAAACTGTTGGTTGATTAATAGTATATCATTGTTGATTTTCTGCCTAGTTATTTTTATGAATCATTGAGAGAAAGGTGTTGAAATCTTTAGCTGTAATTGTGGACCATTTCACACCGGGGATCAAATTCAGAACCTTGTGCTTCGTAGGCAGGCAAGGCACTGAGTTACATCCCTGGCCCTTTACCCACGTTTTTAATTTGTACCTGCCTTTATAGTTATATGTACTTAAAGTGACTTTCTTATAGGAGGCTGTGATAGTTAATTTTGATTATCAGCTTAATTGTTTTGAGGGATATTCTGGGGACTGTTAAAACATACTTCTGGGTGTGTCTCGTTGGGTCATGGAAATGTGACCTTGAGGACTTCATCTGGTCTTTGGCTTTTCCTTTCTAGCCCTGACAGTCTTCCCCTATGGTTGGCTGCCAGGAAATGAGAAGCTTTGCTTTCCCATGCCCTTCTACCATGGCCTTTCCGCCTTGGAGCCAGCTGACCATGGACTGGAACTTCTGAAACCATGAACCAAATAGTAATCCTCTTTAAGTTTACAAGGGTCAAGAATTTTATCCCAGCAACAGGAAAGCTGACTAATACAGCAGTATGTAATTAGATAATGTTTTCAAATTCGCTATTGATACCTCTTTTAATAACTATATTTAGAATATACGTAATGTAGTTGTTATGTTAATATATTTACATTTTACTTATTGCAGTTGTTATGTTAGGACTTAAGTATGACATTTTGTGTTTTTCCTGCTTAGGTCTCTTATTTTTATCTTATCATTTTCCTTCCTGTAGGTTACTTGATCATAGTTTAAAATTCTATTTTGATATATCTGTTGTGTTTTTCATTTTATATCTCTATGTATCTTTTTGTTGATTGCTACAGTATTACATTATATATTTCATTATATATTTGGAAATATTATATTTCCAAAAAATGTATAAACACTTCAGCAGTTCACCATACTAAGAAATGTCTAGAAGCTAATGACCACCGCTTTGAGCACCTCTTGCAACTGTAGAGGGCAAAGGTAGCTTGTGTTAATCTCATGATGTCTCAATAAATTTAGTATTAAAATATGTATCCAAGTTTTTCTTTTCCTGATGTGTACATTTTTTTGGCAGACTCTGTACATATAACTTATAGTTTGCTGTGGTCATCATTTTACCAATGTGAGTGCAATATAGAAACTTTACCTTCCTTTATGTCTCTTTACTCTCCCATATATTATAATTTAATATAAGTGTCTTAAAATATTCCCTGTACATATATATACACCACCAATTTTCTTTAAGTGTCAAGCACAATTTTGAAATCGCAAAGGCCAGGTGTGGTGGTACATACCTATAATCCTAGCTACTGGGGAGACTGAAGTAGGAGAATCGCAAGTTCTGGGCCAACCATGGCAACTTAGTAAGACTCTTTCTCAAAGTAAAATTGAAAAAGGAGTGGTGATGCAGTGGTAGAGAATCCCTGGGTCCTATCCTTCGTATCAAAACAAACAAAAACCCTACACACAGTTAAAAAGCCAGTCTTACTTGGTATTTACCCACAGTCTTACAACGTCCTCCCCATATTGTATAGCCCTCTTTCGTTACTATCTTGCTATTTAGAGAACTTTTAGCTCCTCTTTGAAGGTGTGTCTGTGCCAAGTTTGCTTAGTTTTTCTTCATCTCAGAATGCCTTTCATTCCTTCTTAAGCCTAATGGATATTTTTTTTTGAGTGTAGGATTCTGGGTTAACAGTCTTTTCTTTCAGCACTTGAAAAATAGTTTGCTACTTCTTTCTGGCTGCCTTGCTTTCTGATGAGAAACCTTTTGTCATTTGAATGTTTCTTTCCCATGTGGATAAGATTTCATTTTTCTCTCAGTGTTTTCTTTGTCCATGGTGTTCAGAAGTTTAGTTTTGATGTGCTTTGGGAAAGATGTTTTGGGTTATGGATTCACCCAACTCCATAAACCTGTAGGTGTCTGTCTCTTACCAAGTGAGGGAGTTTTAGTTATTACTTCTTTCAAGGTACTTTTTTCTTCCTCTCCTTCCTTTATCCTCTATGTTGACTTTTAGATGTCACAAATGTTAGCTCTTTTGTTGTTGTCCTAGAGGTCCCTGATGATCCCTTCATTTGTTTTTCCATTTTCTTCCTGTTAAGATTGTGTAACTCTGCCACCTTTCAAGTTCACTAACTTCTTTCATCCTCTCCACTGTTGTGCTAGAGTCCATTGCTGAGGTTATTACTTTTTATTATATTTTTCAGTTCTAATATTTCTTTCAGTTTTTTGTATCTTCTGCTTTTTGTTGAGGTTTTGTGTTTCTTTGATGAGTCTTTTTTCATTTTTCAGGCGTGTTCATAATTGCTTGTTAAAGCATTTTATTATAGCTGTTTTAAAACTCTGTCAGGTAGTCCAACGGGGCCCTTTACTTGGTCTCTGCTCTTAGAAGAGATGGAAACTGGGTTGGGCAGGGGCTCATTACCATGTGAAAGTCTTGGATCTGTCTCTCTCTCTCTCTTTCCTTGGTCTCCTGAATAGTAGTACCCTGTTGTGCCTCTTGCACCTTAAGATATCTAGGCCCCTTCCTCTGCCTTTGCTGGCAGGAATGGAGTGGGGCCAGTGTTTGGTTTATTGGCTACATTAGCATTATTATTGTCTGAGAGTTTTGTTGAATTGCTGCACTGCTCCTTCAAGGTCTGTGGTCAGAGCCCCCCCCCCCCGCATTGGTGGTCCCAGGTAGCCAGCTTTTCAACTGAGTCTGAGATACCATGAGGCAAGTGGAAAATCCAGAGAGTGCCTCACTGTATTGATCCTGAGATCCCTGCCAGGTAGCCTTCCTGTCCCTATCCATTCTCCATCTTTTGCAGCTTTATGTGTGCTATTTGGAACTTTTAGTTGTAGTTAGCAAGAGGAATGGGGAAAAAAATACATCTACGTATCTTTTTGGAAGGAAACACCATAGTCAGTCCTTTTAAAATAAGCCCAGGGGCTGCCTATTGCCTGTAGACTAACATCTAGTTCTACAAAGACTTTCTCAACTTACAAACAACTTTAGCTTTTCTCCCTCACACCATTATGCTGATGCCAAACATTCTTGATTCTTTGATTCTGCATTTCCCCTGTCTGTCTAACATGGTTTTGGTTGATTTATTCTTCTGTCTGAAACATCTTAATCTTGCAACGCGGACTATATCCTTCAGTGCCATGTAGCTCGAAAATTGATAGATGTTTGTGCCAGCAATTCTTTGGGAAGACTTAAAGCTGGGATTATTACAGAATGTCAAAAAATGTGTTTTACCCTGTAATAGTTTAGTATTTCTTCTAAAATAACCGAATTGTAATGTTGATTATTAAAATATTTCTATCACCAACGTGATTGTGGAGGACATACTCTTTGTTGATTAAATATTAGAATACTAGATAATTTAAATATTTACATTTAGTTGAATGACTAAGGATAAAGTAGTATTAGTGCTAAATGATTCTTTTTCCAATTTAAAATGATAAAGTCCAAGATCATTTTTTAAAGATTTAATATTCTTGATTTTTTAAAATAAAAGTACTTATAGGAACAGTACAGAAAATATAACATTCTATATGTTCATTTAAACTATATAATTTTTATTAAAACAATCTGACTTTTGAGATTTTTTTCTGTCAGATATTAGGATGTACATCTAGTAAGAGTACAAGAATGTCAACTAGTTATAAACAAGGAATTTATAGTTCGAGCAGAGAAGTCAGTCAGATATTGGTAGTAATTAGTAAATGTGCCACTCTGGAATGTC
The DNA here is from genome assembly GCF_012274545.1 of Fukomys damarensis. NCBI lineage: Eukaryota > Metazoa > Chordata > Mammalia > Rodentia > Bathyergidae > Fukomys > Fukomys damarensis. The sequence continues at coordinate 17,262,313 of NW_022900938.1, forward strand.
TTACAATAAAACTTATTGATACATGACACTAAAGTAGTTTGTGTATTCAACTCAACATTGACAGGGGTTTTGATATTTAATAATAAAAATAGGGCTAAGGAAAGAAGAGCAAGTCAGAGGAAGGAGAAAAGAGGTCACTTAGTAGAGAACATGAGGGAAAAAATAGGACCAAAGATAAGAATTCAATTAACTTTTGTGACAACACAGCTTTTCCTCTAAGGAAAATGAAATTAGGTGCTCCAGTTCCTTATTTATTTTGGGGACACATACTTAGTTCAGTTCATTATGTATGACCTCTGCGGGCAAAATACAGAGTTATAAAGTGACATCAACTTTTCTCTCTATAAATAGTAATTTATCCAGTTTTTTTTTTTTTTAATAGAAACTAGCATGACTGAAGGACTCGTGCAAAGGAGCTGATGCTTTGTATTAGGCTTCTTTTAAGAAACAGTGGTGAGAAAGTTACTGGGTTATCAAATCCTGTTTTTTTAAGTGGAGTTACATGCTGTAAATACAATGTTACAATTAATGTGTATTTTTATGAAATGTAAAATTGCGAGAAGATCATGAAAAGGCATTGTTTCATTATGCCAACAGTTTTCTACAGGTTTATTGGGGTAACTATATAATATTTAGAATATCATACCAAATTTCTGTACCATCATTGGGTCCCAAGCCTTGTGGTAAGAGATAAGGATGCCAAGTCCCACGGACTTTTTTCTGTGGAGAGGGGGCTAAGGGAGTCTCCTTACTGCTAATTTTTATCCTTTATACTAGTGAAAAGGCAATTTTTATCCTTTATATACTAGTGAAAGTAGGCCGTATTTGGCAAACATGTCTCGTTCCCAGTATTTATCTGGAAAAAATTGCTATCCTTGTACCTAAAGAAAATGAAATTTCTGTAACAGTTGGCCCTTAAAAATCTCCAAAGTAAGTCAGCAAGTTGTCTTGTGTTCACTGAGTTCCTTCTGTGTTCTCGACTCTGTGCTTGAGACTTGTGGGGAAGGTGCAGGTGAACAGTGATTGGTTCGGTCCCTAACCTCCTGGAACCTACATGTTTAATGGTGATAAATTTTATGTATGGAAATGTAGGCTATGATAGAAATATTTATGAACAGCTTAAGATAGGTGAGGATCAAATCTTGCCAATCCGCCAAAAAGTCTAAGACAGAGTAATCATCAGAAAGCAATCAGAAAAACAAGAAAAGTGAGATGTAATAGACACCTGCACAATGGGGCTGGGTTCTGTAGTTATGATTTTGCATATTTGTATTTATAGTATTTTTTCAGAGAAGCTTTCATGGGAATTATTATCTCGTTCATAAATTTAAGGGTATCTGTTTTAGGATTGAAAATAATTTTGTTTTACCATCTTCTTTGTATTGGGAAGAAGGAGAAGTGTAATATTTATGTTTTCTTTCTGATAGAACATTATATCTTAGCCAAAAGGCCAAGAAGTGATGATCAGCTTAGTTTAGATAAACTAAGATTGAGCACTGATGAAATTTTTTATAGACTAGAATTTAAATTAGGAGTTACTGCTTTTAAAGCACTTTGTCCAAAACAGTATTTTTACCCTTAAAGTAAAATGGCTTTTGGGTTTTCATTTTATTTAAAAAATTAATTTTAGTCTCAATACATGATTTAAAGGCTTTTTCAACAGTGTGTTCTTAATCATGAAACTAGAGAAAATAAAAGCTAAAAGAATTATATCAGGTTATATGACTCCAAAGATGAGTTTAAAAACAAGGACTTATTCTAACTTATAATAAGTAGCAAGCAAAAGCATGTGTCATCCATCTCTCCTGTGAAAATGTTTACTAATTAAACTTAAAATTATTTTTTCATTTTCTTAGTTTTATTTTTCTGTATAAAGATGAGGCTTTTTCTTTTTCCGGTACTGGGGATGGAACTCAGGACCGACCTTGTGTGCTTGCGAGGCAGGCATGGCGCCACTGAGCTGAATCCCAGCCCTAATGAGGCTTTCTTACCAGTTTCTATCCTGTACTATAATCTCATGTAGTATGTGTGTGTACACGTAATTCTTCATATTAATGAACTCCACTTGAGGACCTGTTGTATTCTAAGTAACTGAGGAATGGATATGACCTAACCCTGCAGTGAGCTCACGTTGGAAGGAGAGACTGGTTACTCATGCTCACATTGCGGGTCAGGTCTGGGAGGGCTGCACACAGAGGGTAAAGCCGAGATAGGGTTTAAAGCAGGAGTAGGAATTTCTCAAGTGGAATTCTAGATGAGAGTGTTTCAGCAGGGAGACTTGTGGGGAAGATGCAGGTGAACAGGGATTGGCTCAGTCCCTTGTGCATAGTCCAGGGCACAAGCCATGAAAGGCAGGGCTATGATCTGGACAGAAGACTTTGTCAATGAATTGGTGTTAAGGTAGTGGAGTGGTTAAGTTTGCAAGCATGTGAAGGGTGACTTGAAAGGAAATCTTTCAGAAGTTAATTCAGTTGTGTTTTGTTTTGGGGAATGGGGATTAAACCCAGGGCCTTCACATTGAGCTGCCTCCCCGGTGCCTGTGTGTGTTTGTTTTTGGTCAGGGATTAAATTTAGGACCTTGCACTTGCCAGGCAGATGTAGTGACATTAAGCTACAACCCTGGCACCCCAGTCCTTGTTTTATGGTGTGATTTTTTTTTTAACCCAGGATCAAACTCAGGACCTTGTGCTTGTGAGGCAGGTGGCAGCACCAACTGAGCTAAATCCCCAGCCCTATGATATGATGTTTTGAGGAGTACAGCTCAGTTATTTTAGAAAAATTAAACCATTTCAAGGTGTGCAGAGTTTCCTCATGATGAGAGTGAGGTTCTGCATTGTTGGCTGGAACTCTGCAGAAGTGCTGTGTCTCCGTGTGTCACATCCGGGGCCCATGCTGTTACTTTGTTCCATAAGTGGTGATTTATACTCTTAACACTTAGTTGTGGTGGCGCCTGCCAGGTCTCCCTACTACAAAATTACTATTTTTCCCTTTATAATTAATGTATATCTTGTGGGGTGTTTCATTGAGACTATGTAATATCCCATTTCTCATAAAATTTTTACTCATGAATTTTAACATGCAGTTAGTCATGATTCTTACCTGAATCATCTTGTCCTTTGATGTGTACCCATAAATGCTTGTATGCTTCCCTGATATTTTGACAGGTGTTGAGAATCATCTGTGCTTTCCTTACCCAGCCCAGGAATGGTTCCTTTTTTTTTTTTCAAGGAATTATAGTTATTTTAAGTTGGAATGGTGTTAAAAATCAATATCTAGGCACTTGTGCTCATTGTTACCAAGAGATAATTGTGTTTAGGTCCTTTTATTGATCAAAGTTCTCTAGAAAACACCAATGGGATGTATGTTTGTTTGTGGAGGCTGGCATCCGATCTACAGTGTGGACAAGCTGATGTCCTAGTCCAAGGCCTTGAGGCAGGAGGAGCCGTGAATGAATGTCTCTTACTGGGGGTTGGTAATTTTATTCTATTCAGGACTTTGACTGATTGGATGAGGATGACCACTCACATTATGGAGGGCAGTTTACCTTACTCTGCAAGTGAAAATATTCATATTGCCCTAAACCACCCTCAAAGAAACCCAGAATAATGCTTAGCTAAGTGAGTGGACACTCTGGCCCAGTCAAGTTGGTATATAAAATCAACCATCAGCGTTCTTAGTGGATAGACTATTACAGGAAAGCTACACCTCTGTGTATATCTCTGTATGCTTATGCATTGATATTTTCCTATTCTAAGCACCTTTTCTGGGTCCTTTCTAGCCTTCATATCTCCCTTTTCTATAACTGTGTAGCTCTCTTCTCTGATACCAAGACACCTGGCTCTTGTTGTTCATAGTCTACTTATGTATTTGCTAGAATACATATAAGTATTAATGCTGAATATTATGAAAATCTATTTATTGGAATTTAGTGTATGATTTTAGCCTTAGAATATTCTTAAAAGATGCTTGGTTTAGTTATAGGGGTTTTTTTGTTGTTGTTGTTTGTTTTTTTTTTTGGTACTCGGGATTGAACTCGGGTCCTTGTACTTGCAAAGCAGGCCACCGAGCTGCTGAGCTAAATCCCCGGCCCAGTTACAGGGTTTTTAATCCCCTCCTCTCTTTAAGTAGTTGTATCAGTTTATTTGAATTACCATTTGGGGATACTTCTTTCTGTTTGATTTCCATTTCAGACTTTTATTTTCCCTTTTTTTTTTGTTTGTTTTGGTACCAGGGATCAAAGTCGAGTCCTTGTGAGGCAGGCGCTGGAACCACTGAGCTAAATCCCTGGCCCTTTAGTTTCCTTTTTCATTCTTGCTGACCATCATATTTTTCTTTCAGTATAGGAAACATTAACATAATTCCAGAAGTCAGCACAACCACTAAGCAGTATGGAGATTTCTCAAAAAACTGAAACTAGAATTTCCATTTAACCAGCTATTTCACTTCTAAGTGTCTTCCCAAAAGAGTTAAAGATACCATATTACAGTGATACATGCATACCCATGTTCATAGCAGCGCAATTTATAGTAGCTAAATCTTAGAAGCAGCCTGTATGCCTGTCAATAGATAGATGCATGGATAAAGAAAATGTGGTATTTGCGCACTGTGCAGTACTACTCTGCCAAAAGGGAAGGATAAACTTGGGCCATTTGTAGGAAAATGGTTTCACCTTGAGACTGTAAAGTTGTGACATAAATCAAACACAAAAGCCTAAATATTATGTCCTTTGTTTTATATGAGAAACCCAAAATGTAAATAAAGAGCAATATATATGATAGATAATATGACATAGGGAGACCTTTCTCAAATGGGAATGGGGCTCAAGAGATAGAGAGGGAGAAGAGAGGCGAGAGGAAGGGGTGATAAAAGAACTAAGATGTATGTGGACGTGTGCCAGCTCCTCACCAGGAATGTGAACATTGTGTACTGCAAACATGTGCCGATAAGAAATAGAACAACAACAGCAAAACAGAACAACACAGAAATAAAAGTTGGTTAAAAAGAAAAAAACTGACTTGAATTATTCTTTAATATAAGAAATCAGTACCCTTTGTTTCTATTTGACCTGTATATCTTTGTTCTCTCTCTGTCTCTCTGTTTATCTGTCTCTCTGTCTTTATGACTTTGCAGTATTGGGTATCGAACCCAGGTCCTTCATACTGAGCTACATCACCAATCCCATTTTATTATGAGACGGTGTTGCTAGGTCACTAGGTTGCCAAGGCTGGGCTTGTAACAGCTCCTGTTTTAGCCCCTCTGAGTGCTAGGATTGCAGTTTGAGCTACTGTCTGGTTCTTTGTTATTCCTTGCATATAGCACTTGGGCCATTTTTTTTAAAAAAGAGACACATTAAGGCTGATTTTATTTGAATGTTATATTTGGTATCAACTTTGCATGTTATGAATAGTATTATACTGTATATTATTTAAAAATATTTTAGTCTTATAGTATGCTGTTTTTCCCCTTTTTAGCATTTCTTTGGATACTTAAGCTTTATTGTTCATTATTGTTGTAGCTGTGTTTATATCTTTTTTCCTAATGTAATTGTTTATTTTTCATGTTTGTCCCATCAATTTTTTGCTTCATCCATTTTTTTCTTCTTACACATGCATACATTTAATATATTTTGGTCATATTCATCCCTCTTTAACCTTCTTTGTACCGTCTGTGTTTATGCCTTTCTAAACCCCTTTGGCTCCTGTTTCTTTACTAAGTAGGGTGAAGGCTTTGTTAGTTTTTAATATTATGTTTTAGTTCTCATGTATTGCTGTTTTAACAAATGATGAGTTTAATTTTTTTCTACTTTTTCATTTGCATTATATCTATTTTATCTTCTTAACTGTCTTTTTACTTTTAGATCTACAATTAAATACATTAAATCCTTGTCAGTCTGTTTACTTATTGGTTAGATGAAACATTTTTATTGGGCTTTTAAAAATAAGTTCATGGGTGCACATTTCCCTGAATTCTCAACTATTTAAAATTGTTTTTCTGTATTTTTATAGTAAAGTTTGGCTGAAAATAAAATTCTGGCTTCCTTGTTTACTGTGTGGCCTTGTTTTAAATGTTATTTTTGAGAATTTGGTACCAGTCTCAATATTCTCGCACTTGCATAATATTTGATTCTTTTGCTTGGAATTCCTGGGTTATTATTCTCTCTCTCTCTCTCTCTCTCTCTCTTTTTTTTTTTTAATTGAGAATTGAACTTGGGATCTTGTGCTTGCGAAGCAGGCGGCAGAACCACTGAGCTACATCCATGGCCCTTTTCCCTCTTACTTTTAAAGCCCTCTTATTTTTACTGACATCTGTCTTAGAGTTAATTATAGCAGGTCAGCTTTCCTTGCTGCCTTTTTATTATGTAGTAGGATCAGGTCCATTGTTTGTAAAATAAACATGGATTCTGGTTTTAAATTTGTTTTATATTCCTTTTTTTTTTTTTTTTTTTTTTTTTTTTTTTTTTTTTTGGTTCGGGATGGAACTCTGGATCCTTGCGCTTGCGAGGCAGGCAGCGGAACCACTGAGCCAAATCCCCGGCCTGCTAATGTTTTATTTCTATAACTCTGTAGCTCCAGTTATACATAATTATACCTTCTTTTTGTCTTCCATTTCAACAACTTTCTCTGAGTAGTTTTATACTTAATGATTTTTCTTTTCTTTTCATTTTTTTGTGTTTTCAGTGACTTACTGTTTTTATGTGCATCAATTTTTGAATACTTATAACTTATTAAATTTAGATACAGCTTTGGCTTTTTCTTCTGTTTCTTACCTGAGTTGTCACCCTTTCTCATTTCTTTATGCTTTTTTCCATTGTTTTTAAGTTTTAAATTTCTGATCCAACGTGTTTTTTCATATCCCCAAATGCTGTTTAAAGAGATATAATTCAGTTTGGAATTTTTATTTGTCTTTATTTTTGATCCCTTGGAATAATTTTCATCAGTTTGATCTGATTTAATTATTCATAAAAGTTTTATATAAACAAAAATTGCCTGTAATTTGTTTTTATGCATTGGGTTGTTGTTTTTATTGGGTCTTGTGAAATTATTAGTCGAAGGGTGCCCTCCACTGTCAGTGTAGCAAAATGTGGTTTGTTGGATGGCTCTTTTATGACTTTTGCAGAAGAGAATTGTGTATCATACCCACAAATACACAATATGTGTGCAAACATACACATTTGTGTTCCCTTTTCTGTTGCTGGGGTGTAGTATCTCGCACTCCCAACGTAAAGAAGAGGTTTACTTTACCTCACAGTTTCAAAGGTTTCAGTCTGGTCATGTGGCTCCAAGGCAGGGACATCGTGGTGGAAGGGTGTGGTGGAGCAGAGTGGCTCACTTCTGGTTACCTGGAAGCAGAGCACAGGGGAAGAGGGGCCAGGGAGGAGCACATTGTCCCCAGTGCCCCTCTGGTGGCCCACTCCAATTGGGCCACACATCCTAACAGCGTGTTCAGCCGTGATCATATTCAGCGTATTCAGGATGAATCCACTGGGGACTGCAGCACCCCCACGATCCAGTCCCCTCTCCAAGGGCCTCAGTCCAGTTCACACACACACACATGAAAGTGTGTGTGTGTGTGTGTGTGTGTGTGAGAGAGAGAGAGAGAGAGAGAGAGAGGGAGGGAGATCCATCCCTATTTCGGGTTCTTACAGAATATTAACTTTCATTTTTAGCCTCTTTTTCTTTCACCTTCTAATTTCCAAAAAGACCTCACACTTTCTTTTGTCCTCTCTTTTACCTTTGTATTAGTCAGGGTTCCACGGAAAAATAAAACTAATAGGATGGAGATCTCTGTCCCCCTCCCTGTCTAGAGTGGGATCTGTAATAAGTTTGCTGACATTATTATGGAGCTTAGCTGCCCGATGATCTGCCATCTGTAAGCTGGGATTCACAAAAACCTTTACTGTAAGGAGCCAGGAGCATTATTAGTAGTGTTAAGTTTCCAGTCCAAGGACAGGAGCAGACCAGTATCTTAGCTGAAGCTGTCAAGCAGTGAGAATGCAACCTTTCTTCCTCTTTTGGATCTGTTTGGGTCCTCAGCAGATTAGAAGTTGTTCACCCATTGAGGGGAGGACAGTCTGCTTTAGTCATTCTGCCAAAGCTCATCTCTTCAGGAAGCACTTTTGTGGATATACCAGAATGATACTTGACCAGGGGTTTGGGCATCCTGTGGCCCAGGTGAGTTGATATGCAGAATTAGCACACCTTGAACTGTTGCCTTCCTGGGACTGCCTCCTCCAGTCCCAGGTGCACAGTTCAGAACCCCTCTTTTGTGGTTTTTCACCTAGCATTACTCTTTTCCAGAATTTTCTCCCTTAGGGTAGCTTTCTCCTTGTAGCTCAGTTTTAGGCCTCCTGTTCCTTATTCTTCCTTCTGTGCCATTTTCCTTCGAGAGCTACCTGTGCTGTCTGTAATGATTTAAGGAGATAACTGTAGAAAGAGCATGGGGTTTATATTTTCTACTTTAGGAAATATAAAGGTACTAGTTTATCTTGTAACTGTATTGAAGATATGAGATTTGTGTGTTTTTATTTTACTTTCAAAAACAAATCAGGGGATTTGGGTTTTTACAAGTTACTGACAACTTGCTTAATCCATGATTCATGGAACTGCTTCAAATGGTACTTTTTCTCTGCCAAGAATAAAATGGGCCTCTTACTCCATAACATTTACAGTCATTCTACCACCTGGCTGAGTTAGCATTCAGGATGAACTCTACGTGCTCTTCTGATAGGAAATAAACCCTGGGAATTTTATGCTTCTCCTTTAGGAAGGGCAGGCCATGTTCCTATCACAGGCCTGTATCTGAAGGCAAATTGTAATCTCTCTTGTGTGCCACTGTCTTCACAAACCCCCAAGTGGAGCTCCTTCCAACTCCTGTTACATATAGGGTATCTTTCTTTAGAAGGCTACAGAGGCCCCAGTGTATAACGTGTAATTGAGTCAGGAAGTACACATTTGGTCCAGGAATAGTGCTGAGACACTTTCCCAGATCTGTCTGTCCCCTCACCCCAAGTGTTCATTGGCATGGCACGCTTGAAGTCTCTTGTATCATAGACGCTGCCTGGCAGCACATGAGGTGGCATCTTTTTTCAGGTGAGGGCGTGGGAATGGAATAGATTGCTTCCTAAGCAGTTGATAGATACCAAGGTAGATTCTTAAGAAGGGGAGGTGGCTAAGGAAGGGCTGTTGTCTTACTTCTGATCCCTTTAATGTTCCAGTCCTTGAAGCCAATGTGAATGAGCTTAAGCAAAAAGGATTTAAAAGAAAAATTCTGGCATATCCCCCTACTCTGAATGGCAGCTAGGTCCTGTCAAGGAGTAGAAGTCCGGGTGAGAGGTAAAGTGACTTGCTTGGGTCATACTGCTAATGAGGGTTGGAGGCAGGATTCGACTCAGGGAGCTGGCCCTAGTCGGGAGCTGGCTCTGGTTGTAATCGTGGCACCCTGCTGCTTCTGCTCATTTTCTGGGGAACAGAATATAAAGTTAAGGGCACCATGGGCACTGCGGAAGTCACATTAAAATGGGAAATGCTGTTCGGGTGCCTCCTATCTAATTAGTATCCTTTTTATTGCAGGTAGGGACTACTTTCAGAAAGCCCTTTTGACCTTAAATCACCTTTTGTAAACAATTGCTATAGTTTCTTATTTTAAAAAATTGGCTTTTGTACCGAGTCGTGTTTCTATAGAAATATCTTTTTCAATAGCAGTTACCACAGTCTAGCTTCTAGAGCATAGTAGTAGTTGACAGCAAAAATAATTGCCTCAACTATTAGAAGTACTTGCTAATGAAAACTTCTATTTTTTGACTATCCATAGGAATCCTATAATCTCCTCTGTAGTTCTTTTGTGGGGGTCTGCAGATCAGAAATACTGCCAAGGAGGTGGCACAGTCACCAGCCATGTAATTTATGTGCTGCCATCTAAATATTGCAAGAAAAACTAGGCATTCAAAGGTATTTATAGGTACTTAAAGGTGGTGATTATTATAATAAAAGTTAAGATTTAATTTCAGAAAATGGAAAAAAGAGCAGGTTATATAGTGACACTTGCAAGTGTTGAAATACAGATAATGAAAACTTAGGCTTTAAAGGTAGTGAAGTCATATAAACCATTTCCGAAAGCCTAAAGTTAGAGTTGGCTCAGCATAAAGAAGGCTTTATAAAGTGCCCGTCTTCCTGCATGATCCTAATGGGCTCTGACCCAAGATGTTTCAGTAAATGTCCCTGAACTATGTAATTTAATATTCTGTTCAAACTAAATACATGCTCTATTCATGGTGCTCTGACAAGTTTAAAATTATCTAAACTTGTTTTTCCTTCACTTTTTTCTTGCTTCCTAATTGTTCTGCTAAGTGGCACCTAAGTGAGAAAGCTGGCAGGATCCTGAGGAGGGAGTTTATTCCGCAGATATGTATTATACCTTGGCCATATGCCAGCTGTTGTCCTGGGCGGGGGGGGGGGGACAGGTTCACGTGACCAAGGCAGCACCTACTTGGGATTTTAGAAGTAACTCTTTGGGCTCCCTGACTGCTTGGTGAGTTAGGTTGTTACTACATTTGGAACACACTCTTAAGTATTAATATGCATCATGCACAAAATCTTTGGACTGTATTTCTTTCCTGGATCAAATAGCATAATATTTACTGTTTCTTCACCTAAGAGTTCTGCTCCTCCTTCTGACCAGTCACTGCTGTTCACTCATCACAGTGAATACGTACGTTTTTGTTTTTCTTAGTAATTTAATCTCTAAAGAAAGGCATAACACGGCAATGGTGAAGTGGAGGCTGCTGAGAAAATGACTACAGTCACAAAGTGAAATCTCAAAAGGCTGGGGACAAAAGTCTCCACTGCCAATTAGCAGCGGAAACTGGGATTCTGCAGGCTTGTCTGCCCACTTGCCCCCAAGCTGCTTTTTATCCTCTGGCGGCTGCTTGTATCAGACTTGATCTTCTACCTCTTTAACAGTTGTAAATGGGTTCCAGCTGCTCAAATCTTTCTCCACAAGGAGCTTTTAGAATATGGTGGTATGAGAGTATTTTAAACATATATTGTATTTACTATTTGCTCTTGATTTTGAAATAAAACATTGCTGAATCAAAACTTTTAATTTTTTTAGACAAGTTCTCACTTACAGCCCAGGCTGGCCTTGAAGTCACTATGTAGTTCAGGTTGGCCTGGAAGTTGCAGGGACCCTCCTGCCTCAGCCTCCTGAGTGCTGCACCAGCACTCTTGGCAAAACTTGTTAAGTGTCTTTCACATGCTATTGGTATATTTAAATATTTAATTTTCTTAGATTTTACAGTGGACATTTTCAAACATACAAAAACATAGGGAATAGTAAAAGGAACATATCACCCATTTTGAACCTTTATTGATAAATGACCAGTCCTATTCTGGGTGTTTCTTCCTTTCCCAAAATTCCTGTGTGGGAATTTAATTCCCCCGGTGATATTAGTAGGTGTGGCTTTGAGAAGTGATAGAGTCAGCCCTTGAGAGGGTGGAGGTTAAAGGGAGCACTCTTGCTCTTCTCTTCTGCTGCCATGTGAAGAGAAGACATGACCTTCTTCCCCTTTGCCCTCCTGGGCCCTCTGCCGTGTGAGAGCCTGGACAGTGCCATCTGTGATGAGCACCTTCACCAGGCACTGACCCAGCAGGTGCCTTGATTTAGATTTCAAGAGCCTCCAGAGCTGTGAAAAATAAGTTTCTACTACTTACAAATCACCCAGTCTTAGATATTTATTGTAGTAGCACGAACAAACTAGGATACCCAGACATATTTCATTAAAGACACTAAGAGATAAAGGGCTCTTAAAAAAAAAGGAAAAAAATCCACATAACCTTCATATCCAGAAGGTACAATGTTGAAGGAAATTCATCTTTGCGGCTGAAATGGTTTCACAGCAGTTTGTTCTAATTATAGTAGAAATCAGGATAAATTGCTAAGCATATGTGATTCATATAACAGACTTTCTGGAGCATATTGCTTACATATTTTTAGTTTTTATTTTTTAAGTACTTAAAATGCACATCATTTCAATCTAAATTTTCCTGATTTACAAAATGGGCAATTGTGTTGTTATTTTAGAAATTTTTTGACAGCTTTATTGAGGTAAAATCTATATACCATAATAAAATTCAACCATTTTAATTATGGAGTTTGGCGACATGATGAAAAGCTTAGAGTAGATGATTCTAATTTTGATTTATAAACCTGTTAGTGTCTGTATGACATTGGACAAAGTACTTCTTTTTTCTTTTTCTCATCAGATAAAACGAGATAAAATAAGACTGTAAGTATTTATTAAATCATATGTGAGGATGAAATGATATTCTTGGAAAACAAAAAAGGATTACACTGTGTTATTTGTGATGATATTGGGACTGTTTGAATTTACCTTGAAGGCCTTAAAGGGAATTCCTTTACTATGGCCTCCTTGGAGACTAGGTGATAGGTAGGAAATTAGTAAATTAGTAATAATTAATGGGGGCCGGGCATGGTGGCGCATGCCTGTAATCCCAGCACTCGAGAGGCTGAGGCAGGAGGATTGCTGTGAGTTCGAGACCAGCCTAGGCTACATAGTGAGTTGCAGGTCAGTCTCAACTACATAGTGAGACCCTGTCTCAAAAAAAATTACA
>NW_022900938.1:17275231-17464659 GCF_012274545.1 Fukomys damarensis
AAAAAAAAAAAAAAAAAAACCCCAAAAATTAATGGGGGAAGAAAAACTTAGCTACTGCAAATAGCTGCCATTTATGTGTTTCCTGTCCTGGAGTATAGTAGAGAGTGTGCATACAAATTAACTCAATCCTCGATCCTGTGAACTAGATTGAGTGATTATGTCCATAAAGGTGTTAAAGGAATTGCCAGAAACACCTAGCCAGTCAGTGGCTGGCTGGGAGTTGCACCCTCTCCAGGGCCTTGATTTTCATATTGCACTAAATTGCCTTTCAGGGAGAACAGCTCTTGGGAACAGAATCCATGTTAGAAACAACTTCAGAGGGGAAGGTCTTTGCTTGGGAAAGCTCACTAGTATTGTAGCAATCCTAGTGAGGAATAAAAAATAATCCTAGTGTAGGAATAAAAGGTATGATCATCCTATAAGTATTTCATTTTTCATATGTCTTATGTAACTTTGTTCCATGTGATGGTGACGTGACATTTCAGTTATTGAACAAGTTAAAGTATTTGTAGGATGTTTAGTGTTGCTTTGTTTTATCGCAGAAATACATTGTATCATTATTTTTTTAAATGGGGCTTATAGTTTGATAGAAAGTAACTCACATATTCTACTGGCTTCTTTTTGCCTTAGTAACACTATAATAGTTTCCATTTTTGGTAATTTTTTAGTTTTTCAGTTAATTTAAAACTTTTTAAAAACTTTTTCCCCCCAATATGGTGTTTGGTACATACCAAATGTTCACACTGTTGAAACAAAAGGTCATAGTGCCAAAATCTCAATTCACATTATAGTTGCATTATTTTATTTGAACAAAAGTACTCTTCATCTACCACCCACCATATAAACAAGTAGATACTAAATTTTGCATTGGAATTAGGAACCTTGTAATACATCTGAACTTCTGTTCAGATGCATTAGAATTTTAAATGCCTGGAATATCGGATTTAGTCCGAGTTTAGCTCAGTGGAAGGTATGTATATCTTTTCTGAGGGTAAGCACTTTCTAGAAGGAAGATCTGGAGAGCAGAGGTTTGGTGATGACTAGAGACATTCTGATTTGACCAGAAGGAAAAGAGGTTTAGAGAGGTTGGATTCTAGAAATCAGATAGAGTACTGTTGTGGAATTGGTAGTTCCTGCTTTTTTTCCTCTGCTGAGGTAGGGAGACCTACCCATTTTACAGTACTTCAGCTTTGAAGTCTATTTAGAGGAGTTGTTATGCTTTGAGGTAGATCGCTATTGTGAAACTTAGCCGTTGTTTTGTCACTTGCATTTAAATCTATCCAAAGGATTCTTACTCTTCCATTTTAAATTGTTAGCATGGTTGCAAAATTAGATAAACAGTGATGCACTGGCACCTTCAGTAACAAACATTATATAAATTTTCCTCTGTTGTTGGCTTTACTGCTGTGTAATCCTAAAATTGAGTAATACTGCTTTGTGCATAACTTTGTGTAAGGATATATAGAGTGGTGAACCCTGTAGGTAAGTAGTGAGCAATCTTACGTGTGCGAAGGTGTATATTTGAACCTCTGAGATTGCTTTTGTCTTGTTGCAACAGTTGAAGGTATTTCTAATCTTAATTTAAGCATAGCTATACTTTAATAATTTCTTCTGGAAATAAAAGTCTGAACAGCCTGTGTTCTGATTTTGTTCATTGCCATTGTGTCTACATGATGTAGGCTTATTAGAGATGATTTAGTTAGCCTTAGGCAATCCTCATGATGGTTAAAAAATGCTCTAGGAAGAATCTAACTGAATTTTCCGAGTACCCTGTTTGATTTTTACATTCAGAGAGGCGTTCCACTGCACCAACTCATATCATCAATTTTAATCTCTTTTGAAATGTAATTTGCTCAATCTTGATTAAAAGGCCTATAATTGTCTTTTCCTGCTGCTTGGCACATCCTCTACTGCCCCCTAATGGCTTTCTGTCCACAGCACTCATTGATATCTACCAGGTCTTGTCCTGAATGGGCATTTCTTCAGCATCCAGCATCTTCCATGGCTGCTGAATCTTTGAGAGGCTCTCTCCCAGTAAAAAGACAGCTTTGAGGAAAAACCACGCATTCAGATGGTTGTGATGTTAATATTCCTAGGTTATATGTTTTTGCTTTCCTGTTTTATGTTTATCTGTCCATTAAGTCATTGGGTATTTTTGAATGCCGTGTATGTCCAGCACCAGCCATGCCTTGTCCTAATAGGTCCTTTTTCTTTCTTTTTCCCTTGATGTTCTGGGCATTGAACGCAGGGCCTCATGCATGCCAGGCAAGCACTTTACCACTGAGCTGTACCCTCAGCTCTTACAGGTGCTCAATACATATTTCTTGAGTGAGTGAAAAATATAAAGGTAAAAAAGACTTGGCTTTTTGGGACAAGGTACCACCTTATTTCCCTTTCATTAATTAAGATCATGGGAAAGAGAGACTAAAAGAGGGTCACATGCATTAGTGGAAATCTAGTCTCCCTTCATTTCTAGTTCTCAGGATTCATCATCTCTAACTTTAGAAGGTATCTGTTTTAGGTAGATCTTATTTTGCATGTAGAAATGATAATAATTAAACAAGCTGTTAACCAAAATAAAATGCTTATTGCCTTTGGTGCATGGTAGCATGCAGTCATAGTTGTATTGTCCATTATATTCACCAGTCTCCAAGATATATCTGCTATAATGGCTTTCGATCTCTTATATTTATTTTTTTTGGGGGGTGGTTTTTTTGGTACCGGCGAATGAACGCAGGTCCTTGAGCTTGCAAGGCAGGCCACCGAACCACTGAGCTAAATCCCCGGTCCCTGATCTCTTATATTTAGTAAACTGCAACTTAAAATGGGTACTCTTTTTTTTTTTTTTTTTTTTTGAGTTTATTGGTACATTTAGGGATACAGTACAGTTACATTCATTGTTGGGATCATGTACCTTTACATGGCAAGTCTTGATTCTCATTTTTTTCCCCTTACCTCTGCCCTCCCTTCACCCCCTCCTCCCCTCCCCATCTACAAACACTTTATTTTCATCTTTTCATTCTCTCACATTTTTTTCTTTTCCCTTTTTGTTCTTCCCCTACGTATCACACCTTTCCTACACCTTTAGCTCCTTTCCTCCCATTTCTAAAGGTCAGTAATCTTATTAGAATCTTATGCATTGTTGCAGAATATTCACACCAGGGAAACTATTTGGTATTTACACATGTGGGACTTATTTATTTCACTTAGGAGTATATCTTCAATATGTATCCATAAAATGGGTACTCTTTTAAATGACCATATATGAAATAAGAAAAGTACAATAGTATGTAAGCATGCTAAGCTGTAAGCTGTTAAGTATGCCGTTCATTTCTTAAGTCTTACATTTTTTAGCCCGCTTACTTAGTGATTAAAAAAAAAAGACAGCTTTCACTATATAGTTCAGGATGGTCTTGAACTCACTGTGTATCCCAGGCTGACCTTGAAGTAATAGTGACTCTCTTGCTTTGGCCTACTGAATTCTGGGATTATAGGTGTGCACCATCAGGCCTGGAGCAAATTCTTTAAAAAAATGTTGGTTTACCACTTCTTATTATTTCATATAAATTAAAATACCACTTATTGGCTTTGTTCCTTGTTTAAGAGTATAGTCCACTCAGATATATTTAGGTTGAATAAGCCTTGTGAAAAAATAATTTGTATTTATCCCATTGGAGAAGACATGACCTGCCACCTATGTTT
The DNA here is from genome assembly GCF_012274545.1 of Fukomys damarensis. Lineage (NCBI taxonomy): Eukaryota > Metazoa > Chordata > Mammalia > Rodentia > Bathyergidae > Fukomys > Fukomys damarensis. The sequence continues at coordinate 17,278,934 of NW_022900938.1, forward strand.
TGATGTTGCATCATGGAGATGATAGTGGTTAGTTGTGGTTTTAAAGTTTTTGTTTGTCTGCATTGCTGTAGATTTAACCCAGGGACCTCAGGCATGCTAAGCAAGTGTCCTACCACTGAGCCACATACATCTCTAGCCGTTTTTATTTTGAGACAGGGTCTTGCTAAGTTTCCCAGGTTGGCCTCAAACTTGAGCTTCTTATACCTCAGCCTCCTGAGTAAATGGTATTACAGGTGTGCACCATCACACCTAGCTCTTTTTTAAAAAAATGCCCATGCTAAACACTTCAAAGTCTAAAATAACTTGTGAGAAACATTTAAACTACTGGTACAGCAATCATTGTTCATTACTTATCTCTTTAATGTCAACTGAGAAAGCTTGAGTCAAAGGAGACTCCAGAAGAGGGGGAAGATGTAAAAAGTATTGTATTTGTCTCTTGACTGGCTCATATTTTATCTGTCAGTTCATTTGATCTTGACTCACGTACTGTACTCAAACCTATATATAAATATTGTGTGTAGGGGGGTTAGTACTTGGGATCAAACTTGGACCTTGAGCTTGTGAGGCGGGTAGTGGAACCACTGAGCTAAATCCCCTGCCCTCAAATCTATGTATTTCATTAAACTCCTTTATCACTCTAAATATGTTCTAAAACAAGCTCGCTGCTGGATTAAAACAACAGCAATATAGTATTTTGTTTGTGTACAGTGAAGGAGAGCTGAGTAAAGTACACATCTAAGGAGGCATGATAGGATGGAGGTTGTTAGTATTTTCTTTTGTTGTTGTTAGAATTTTAATTTGCCAAAATGAATCTGGACCAAGACACTGAAGCCTCCTCCCTCCTCCCTTTTGAGTATAGAGAGAACTCAAAGGTGAAAAATTAAGCCTTAGCATCGACTGACATAAAACTAGTCACCTGACTTGCAAAGCTGTAGTAGCATAGGTTTTGCTCCAGGAGCCAGCTGCAGCTTTTGTTTCGTGTGTCTTGTGGGATCCTGGGGATTCCAGATGTTCTCGTCTTCTGGGTGCTATTAATTGGGTTTTACATGGTAAGGGTTAAAAATCTCAAAGTATTGATAGACATTTTAATTTAGAATAAATGGCAGCAGACTTTTTAAAAACATGAAATGATCAGAGATTTCGTGAACTAAGCTCTGAATTATAGTTTTGATTTCCAGACAGTTAAATTTCGCCATTGACTTAAAAGAAACCTGCTCTAGCTAACTGAAGCGGAAGGGTTTACCGAACTTACAGACTTGATGAAAAGGCTGGGGACATAGGCCAAAATATAGGGAGGAAATAAAAGCATTTCAGATTTTGTGGTGATAACCAGATATGAAAAGTCTGGCTAGGAAATTAGTTTTGTTCTGTAATTAAGTCCTTGAGGTTGAAATATTTTTTTTGTCAGCATCCTATTGACTGCCTAGATCAGCGCTTCTCTTGTTTCTTACTTTCAGGGCTGCTGTGAGGTCAGAAGTATTTTTTAATCGTAGTACTTAGGTATTATTTACCCTTCTTACTGTGCTGACACTGGCACTGATGTTATAAAAGGATTAGTGGGCTGCAGTGCTGGTGCCTTAGCACAACTCAAGAGCATGGCATTGCTATGTAGATTATCAGCTTCTTACTGACATAACCTCTGACAGTAAATATGTAGGGCGTTTCCTCCCACCAATCAATTCTCCAAATCTCTGAACACCGACTGGCTGTCTTACAGCCCAGTTCAGTTCTGGCAGTGAGCACCAGCACTAGTGTCAAAAGTTTAAGGGTGTCATCTTCGAAGACTTACTTCGGCCCACAGTTACCACACTTCTGTCTGACTCAGCTACGAATCAGACTCTATGACGACCTCAGCCCTCAGGTTTGGTCATTTATTGGAGGGGCTCACTTACTGGGAAGACCATTTACTTACTGTGGAGGACCTAGTGCAGGAGCAGCCAAATAGGAGGGACACATGGGCAGGGTATTGAGGAGGTGCAGAGACCATGTTCACTCTCCAGGCACCTGCACTGGTCCCCAACCTGGAAACTCTCTGAACTCCTTGATGAAGACTTTTTATAGAGGCCTTGTCATGCAGATATGATCCGTCACATCGTTGATCCTTGTCGATTTGGCTCTCCAGCCCCAGAGTTTGGGAGAGTGAGGCTGAAAGTTTGAAATTTGCAGTCAGAGTTTGTCTTCTGGCAGCCAGCAGCCTCCTCCTAAGCTTTGCAGAGGCCCCACCCTAAGTCACTCTATTAACATAAACTCAGGTATGATAGGAAAGGGCTTATTAGGAACAACAAGGTAGATTCCCGCCCCTCAGGATATTCCAAGGGCTTTAGGGATTCCGTCCAGGAACCAGGGACAGAGAACAAATATGCGTTTTTTGTTTTACATCGTAGTAGTGTAGTTATTTTCATTTTGCATGTAGTTTAGAGTTTCATCTTGTTTAATTGCCTGATATTTCAGAGCAGTTTAATGAATAAGCAGGTAGTGTGATATGAAAGCTCACTTGCTGGAACCAGATTGGCTGCATGTCAGTAACTTCAGCACTTAGTTATATGAATAGGGCAACATATAACTTCTCTGAGCTCCATTTCACTCTGCTGTGAAACAGCAGTAATAATAGTACTTAGGGATATTGTGAAGATTAAGTAAGTCAATTCAAAAACATCATTTAGAGCAGTATATAGTTTGTAGTGAACAGTGTTAGTTATCATACTCGTTATTATCATCATTACCAGGCTTCAAATCAAGTCCCCAATAAGCTGGTCACAGGAGAAGGGCTCTAAAGACATGAATCCAGGCTTTTGGGGTTTTTGTATAGCTGGATAATAAGTCATCAAGTCAAAATATTAATCTGGCAACATGAAGTGCTGTTGGTTTTAGATAAAAGATACAAAATGTGAACTTTTCCCTTTTTGCTACTAGTTTGTAGGCTTGGTTAGTATAGAACAAAACTGAATAAAGTTACAAATATCTAAGGAATACAACTTGAAAAGAATATATCACTTAGTTTACAAAGTTTTTTTTTTTTTGTAGACAAGTATAAATAGTAGGGTTTTTTTTTTTTTTTAATTGTATGTACCGTACAAAAGCTGTAAAACAGTATACTGGTTTAATTAGTCTTGCCTAGTTAGCCATTGTTTGACAATATTAAGACTACATCTTTTTCTTTAATCTGCAATTTTTTTAGGAGACCCCATTATTGGCAAGGCAGGGCTGTGACATATTTGGCTCCAGCAGGTGGCATGGTGCCTGAAATGGGTAAGTTCCTAGCAGGTCTTTATTGGAGAAGTAATACACATTTGTGCAAAGAGTTTTATTTTCTGCTCTGCTGGAAAGCTTTAAGAGAGTGTATTTTCACTAAATATAGTAAAATTTCACAGTGTACTTCCAGGTCCTGCCCTGTGTTGTGATGGTTGGTGGGTGTGAGATGCAGCAAAGAGGAAGGGATGAAATGTGAGAGGAAATCCTCTCAGACACAAAGCTAAGTGGAAGGGGACAATATAATTGAACCTTTGGTTCTCTTTTTCTGTTTTTGGTACTGGGGATTGAATTGAAGGAGCAGGGAGCTACATCCCTTCCTTATTTTATTTATTTTATTTTAAGACAGGGTTTTATTGAATTGCTCAGGCTGGTGTCAAACTTGCAGTTTTCCTGCCTCAGGCTGTTGAGTAGGTGGGATTACACGTGTGTATCACCTCACCCAGCTTGTTTTGTTTTAAAGGTCCTATTCTCCTCAAATCTTGTTTTGGAAGTGTACTAGGCCGGTCAAGTCTGAATGCCAGCCATGCCAGACTCCCATTTAAGGGAAGCTCATTAACTCCTGCTGTGTTAGCAACTCCCCTTTTGTATTTAGCTGTAACCCGTCTTCATCTGAGAGGACCCTGGAATAAGCAAGAACAGGAAATTCTGGCTTGCCTCAAAACAATGAACTGAGTTAATCAGATTTTTCCCTGAAGAATGTAAAACTAAAACGTGAAGAGAGGGGGGACAGTTAATAAGGGATGGGAAACTAAAGCAGCATATAGTATCTTTGAGGATAAAATGTTACTGTGTGTTATGGAGGAGCAAAAGTATGAGAAATCAGAGAATTCTATTACATACCAGAGCAGAAGGAATCATACCTGAGATTGAGCTGTGTAGTTAATAAGGAAAGCAATAGAAAATTGGCTGTGTGCCTGATTAATTGATTCATTCAACAAATAATTGGTTGAGTTAGAGCTGTGTGCTAGGCAATATTCTAGTGCAGGAGCATTACTCTGAAAAACAGTTAAGCCAGTGATTTTCATCCAGCTTTGATCTTGCCTTCCAGACAGTTGGCAGTGACTGGAGACATTTTGGCTGTCAAAAGGCTGAGGGGAAAGTGCTCTTGGCACTTGCTGGGCAGATGCTGCTTACATGATCTACAGCACACAGGACCACTCCCTACAAAAATTACCTGGCTCAAAATGTCCTTAGCTCTGAGGTTGAGAGACCCTGGATAAACCATCATAAATACATATTTCACAGAATATTTGCTACCTTGTAGTTGACACTTGACTTTTTCTCTTTGCAGAAGTGAGGACATTGACTGGGTGAAATGGACGCCTCAGTAATATTACCCATTCTGAAGAAAAAACTGGCCTTCCTTTCAGGTATGTTTTTTTCAAACTGAAAGTGTTTGGTGCATAAGCTTGTTTAAATTTCTCTGATGAGTTTGACAGAAATCACTATTTTTCTGAGAGGGTTTTAAAGGTTATTTCTTTTAATCAGAATGGATATCTGTGTAAACTAACACTGCTGGTACCTGCAAGGCCATTTTTTTATTCTGGTCTGGTAACTTGATTAAAGTAATATCTGCATCTGTAGATGTCATGATTTCTCTTCTTATATAAAAACTAATTACTAGTAATTGACTAGCACCTAAATTATTGTTTCTGAAATCCGCAGTGATTCATTTTTGTGCTATCCTGTCCCTTAGCTTGTGTGTTGATCTTCCTGTGAGAAAGTTGCAGTGCATTGGTGGAGTTAGGAAGTGTCAATTGCACTGTTTTCACTGTTTGAAATTGGTTAACGGTGTAGGCTTGAATTTACAAGAAGTCTGTATTGGCTGTGAGATGCTCGCTAAGGTGAAAGTAATGGTGTGGTACATGAACTCCATTTTATGGAATTCAGATTATTGAGTAAATCTGCACATACCTTGAAATAGGCACGGTGGCCCTTCCAATTTAGGGTTCTTCTGGACTATATTATCTTACTTTTTCTTTTTCATTCTCTTTAGGTCTAGTCATAACTATCTTGACAAATGTGCCTTCAAAGTATCTTCAATGTTTTTATAAATTGGAATGTTTACCTAGTATAGATTATAAAGGACAAAGTAAGAAATAGAGTTCTAGTAGTGTTGCTTTTTTATTTAATGTGTTTTTAAAAATTTCTCTTATTGGTTGGCATTAATATTAGTTGAGCCCTCTTGAGATTACCATTTATTGATGTTAAACAACATAGTTGAGTATCAGTAATTTGTGTGGCTAACCTAATGAAGGATAGATCATTTGTGGTTAATATGTCATGAGTTGCCTTCATTTCGGTGAGTCTTTTCCACTTAACACCTTTCAGTTTTTAGTGATAGATTTCTAGAGATGATATGAAATTGTTTTCTTCAGAATTTGCTGTTTTTTAAACTTCTAAAACTGCTGTAAATGTCAGTTGGGTGGGAAGAATGGTTTCAGTGTGAAAGTCAGGCATGTAGGAACTTTCAAAAAAAGTAATGAGTGAATAGTGTTTAAAAGGTACTTTTTAACATTTAGGACAAACTGAGGGGGCCTGGAACATACATGAAATGGAAATGTGTTCAAGTTCAGGCTTTCAGGCTTCATTTCAAGTCCCTAGGGTTCTTCTACTCTGGGCAAGACTTTCTTTTTATTGCCTTACGAAAGTGTATACCTTTATGACTTTTGTGAATGAACTCAGATAATTCTTCTTCATAGAATCGTCTTTGAATTGCTTTACAAGTTTTACTGTTTTAAGTGTTTTCTGTGAAACCTCATAATTTTCCCAGCTTTTATCATTTTTTCCATTTTCTAAATCCCCTTTTATAATACTTCAGTGTGTTTTATATACATTATTATGTTTATACTGTTATTTCTTATGGCTTAAAGCTTTTCTTGCTAGGTGGAAATTTATTTTAATTAAATGCTTATTGTGGTAGACACATAACAGGTGTTTGATGAATTGATTACATTAAGAAGCAGGCTAATGGAAGAAAATTATGAGGATAACTGCTCTATTGAGTGATCCAAAGATAACTTTTTCTAAATGTTTATAATTTTGCTGTATTATAAACATTTATAAATAACTAACCATTAGAGGGCCAGGGATTTGGCTCAGTGGTTCCAGCGCCTGCTTTGTAAACTCAAGGGCCCGAGTTTGATCCCTGGTACCAAAAAAAAAATAATAATAATAATAATAACTAACCATTATATATTTTTTCAGATTATGTCTTAAAGTCATTGTTTTAATAACTTTGTATTCAAGTATATATTATTCACATGGTATCTTTGTTTGTTTTGGTACCAGGAATCAAACTTGGGACTTTGTGCTTGGGAGGCAGGGTGGGTGGAACCACTGAGCTAAATCCCTGGTTTTACATGGTTTCTTAATATTTATGTTAAACTTTTTTTTTATAGGAGGAAAAGACAGACGAAGTGGCCTCATTCTGACAATTCCATTATGCCTCGAACAAACAAATATGGATGAATTGAGTGTCACTTTGGACTACCTGCTCAGCATTCCAAGGTGACTCTAACATTGTCTTTTCTTAAATACCAATGTTTTCAGTGGCTTAGTTATTCTTGATATTGTTAAAATATACTTAGCTATCTTACCTGCTTTTATTAGCTATGAAGTTATAATTAAAAATGCTAGAATTAATAATTTATGACAACACACCAGATAAAATGTTTATTATATGCTTATGATATACAGATTTGTAAAATGAGAGTACTGTCAACTTTTCAGGAATGTCCCTATATGCCATGGAATTTAAGAAAAATTAGAGAAGCAAATTTTTTTAGATCACTGTTTCACTCTATTGATATAAATACATGTATAGGTTCTAATTGAATAAAAGCTTAGGTTTCAAATATTTTTATTTTAAAAATACAAAAAAGTTTATTTATATTTTAATTCATAGGTTCTTGAATGTCTCATTTTAATAGTTCTTTAGTGAAGCAAAAAAACCCCCCCAAAAACCTTCCTGTTTACTCGTCTACCTATCACATTAACAAGAACAATAAAAACCTTGCCCAACATCCTCTCCCATAATTGGTATTTGCAGGGCCAAATTATAACTACATGTTAGAATCATCTGGAGTTTCTGTTGTTTTATTTTTCAAATTCTAATTCCTAGGGGATCTACTTCTGGAGATTCAGATCCAGATCTGGTCAGCACAATTTTCTTTAATCCTTTAAGCTTCTCATATAATTGTAACATGCAGCCAGATTTGCAAAACACTGCAATAAATCATGAGAACGAGGGTGGATTTGTGGGTATGTGTATTAAAAGGTAGCAGTACAAAGAAGAGCTAGTCTGTCACGTAATGCTGCAAAGCTCTAGAATGAATTTTAAAAACATTTTAGCTAGAGCTGTCAGTTCTTTTTTTGTCTTCCTGTATCTGCATTTTATTGATATAATAGTTTATTTTATTTTAAATCACTTTTCAGAGCAAAAGGTCAAAACTATATTTGAGAAAAACTGATTTTAATCACATTTACTTTCAATATTGAGCTATAATTTAATGATTATTTTGGTGATTATTTTTAGTATTGGGGATATAAAACACTTAAAGTGAAATTTTTCTTTTCTCCTTTCCTCTCTCTTCTGGTCCCTTCTCTTCCTTCTTCTCTTCCTCCTGGATCCCAGAGGCAGTATTAATTTTGAATAATCTCACTCACTAATCCTTTGAGCTGCTGATTGCTAATTTGTATTGCTTACTGTTAGTTAACCAATTATTTTTTAGGTAGCAGAAAGTAGGCCCACTTAATAGCTAACAAATAATGAAAATAGTATTTATAGATGGATTCATGGAAGGTTAAATGGTGCAGGGAACTTGGAAATCATCTGAACCAAATTTCTGATTTTATACAACTTTTTGATTTTATAATTTTTATACTTTCTGATTTTTATAACTCAGGGTTTAGGGTTATTTGTCTAGGACACTGGTGGCAAGCCTATGGCACACATGCCACAGCAGGCTGTTTGTATCATCTCTGAAATGTTTGCCGTTACTGGTCTGTGACCACACTGTTAGTAGTAAAGCTGAGTCTAGACTCTATCAGTCCTAATACCAATCCAAGAACTTTTTGTTCTTCATACAGTGTATGTACAGTGTAGTTCTGGCCCTGATATTCCAGTGATATGAAAAAGTTACTCGTAGTCAGAATTACTATTGAAAAATGCCTCAGTAGGATTAGAGACCTACATTTAAATCAGTTTTTTGTAAATGTAGAAAAAACTTGTTTCTGTTATAGCAGAAACATCAGAAGGAAGAGGCTTAGCCACTTGGCAGTTCACCGCGAGTGTCACTTGGGCAGCACATCATTTATGGACTAATTATGCCTGGTGTTGCTTGAGCAGATGTCATTTCAACCAGTTGATTTTTGTTTGCATGAGATACACTCATATGTCTGTTTATTTGTTTCATATTGAATGTTTTTTTGCATGCTTTTTATTTAGAATGCTGTATTCACCTTTGGTAGGTATTTGTTTCTAGTGAAATTAGTAAGTTCTAGTTATTTTACTAATTTGTGTTTATTTTGTGAAAAATAACCTATAATTTTGTGCTACAATCTATAAAAACTCTTATCATAAGTATATTAGATGTAAATTTTATACTTCTTCAGAACTCAGCGATACTCTTTTATAATACAAAATGAATATATTTAGAACACTGAGACTGAATAGGAAGCAAGCACCAAAAGATCTGCAAAAGAACTAAAAAAAGAAAAACAAAATCTGTTGTGAAACTGAAAGACAAAAAAAGACAGTTCCTTATTGTCAACTACTCATAATACAGAAATGATGGAATTCAAAAGAAGAAACAAACCTAAATAATTTCCAATAATGATCATTGATGATAATAATTCTATGGGTGGTATTGACAGAGTCAACCAACATCTAATAAGCTATCCCTGAAATCAAAAAGTGAGGGGAAAATATTATATAATATTTATTCACCTTCTGGCCCAAACAATATGGAACTCTATTCAAAATAAGGGTGTTCAGAAAAGTCATTTACAGTTTAGACTAGGTCTAATAGACCAAATAATTGGAAAAAAGAGGATAGCCAGATGTCAAGTAGGAAGTCCATCATTGACATCTTCACCATTAATTTAGTGGGTAGACATTTTTTTGAAATTACACCACACACAGAAAAAAAGGAAAGGCCAACGTGATAGTGTAAAGTGTGTTGTTCAAAGAATGACAATAATGCAAAAAATTCAGGAAAGAGACTAGATACTGCTGTTCAGATTATAACATTGTGTTATGTATTAACATTTTAGATATATACGATATACAGAAAAATTACTGAATAAATTTGATAAAATTGTCATTTTTATATTTCCTGTTATATTGTCTTATAAAATTAATGGAAAAATGCAATTTTTTGGTTATCTTATTCTTAAATAATTGGACTGTAAGTGGTTAATGACTTGCCCTAAATCACATAAACACGAAGGTGATGATTTCAGTCACTCGGTAAATATGTGAGTGCCTACAAGGAGCTTACCTACAGGAGCTTCTAGTGTTCTAGGTACTGAGCAAGAGGGAAGCAAGGCAGATTCAGATTCAGGGTGACCGGAACACCCTGATGGTCAGAAAATATCACAAGTATGTGGCACATTCCCGAGTTAATGAAACCAAAACATGCAGAATCAGGAGAGAGGTGGAGTGGGAGGGTGGTGGTGATAGTTTACCAAATGATAAAGTAGCATTTTACCCACTATAACTGAAGTGTGGGGGAGATCCTACATATACCTGATGAAAAAGTGTTTGAGAGAGAGAGAGGTGTTAAGTGTGAAGGCCCTGAGGCAGGAGCAAGTTTGGCATGCTGCAGAAACAGTGAGGAGGTCAGTGTGATTCTAGCAGTTTGAGAGAAGGCTGGGAGGTAGTCACAAGGAGAGGCTGGGGTCAGTCACAGACAACCAGGTAGGCTGTGATGCAGGCTTTAGTTCTGAATGAAAAGGAAAGCCATTGTGTTCTAACTCAGGAGTGACGTGATAAGTATCATCTCACATTTCAGAACCATCTGAATTTAAAGTACTGCACTAGAAGCTACCGAGCAGAACTCTGTGGATGGAACAGAAGGGGCCCTTAGTTTTAATCAAAGAAATACATGCAGAGCAGCAGGATTCTTACTGTGACCCTAGGAGACCCCTCCATAATCCCTGTGTCACCAGTAAGTGAGCTTATTAAGGAGCCTCACTGTTACAGAGCTGTCTTGACTCAGCCATATTGCCTTTGTTTTGTTTTGTTTGTTTTTGTTTGGTACTGGGTATCAAACTCAGGACCTTGTGCTTGTGAGGCAGGCAGTGGAATCACTGAGTTAAATCCCCAGCCCTGTCACATTACCTTTGAAAGGCTCCAATGGAGTAGGCACAGGAGGCAGGATGCTAGACTTTTTTTCTGTACTGCTTTAAAAATAGTTGCAAACATTAGCAGCAGTATGAGGATTTGTTAATAACAGCACTCTAGGTCTTCCAGCATGCCTTTTGTAAAGGAATAAAGGCAAACATGCTTCCAAGTTAAATAAGTTGTTTTTAAAAGCAGTTTAAACCACTGTTCCATGTGTAGGAATAAAGTTAAAAAATACTATTTCCTTTCATGCATATGAAAGACCAAATGTTCTTTTTATCTTTGAGTTGTATGTATTTTTATTTTCTTAGTAAAATGTGAGAAAATTATGATTAAGGGTGTTTTTAAGTACTCACAAAGATAAATGTGGTATTTTATTACTTTGGGATCATTACAGATGGTATTTGTAAGCTTCATTACTTTCTTAGTTGTAATGCACAGATTAATTTATAGTGTGCATTGAAATATAAATGTGTAGTTTTGTAAAATTTATTTAACAAAGTGGATATGAAATCTGCATCTCAGAGATGTAGATGCTGATAAGAATGTACCACTTGTGGGAATGGCACTCTCTTTCTGGAAAGGCCCTCCACTGGACAGCTCTGCATCAAGGTTCCCCTTCCTGCAGACTCCCATAATGTACTAGGAGAGTCCCTGAGTTGTTGCCACTTGTTCAGAGACCACTCACATCACCTGTCTCAGCTGATCTTTTTGGGGCTCATAGTGATCTTGCTGGTGAATACTTCAGGGATTTTCTCCGTACCTGAGCCCACAGCTAGTAATTTGGTGTGAGGCTTACTTCCTTCACAAAGGAAAATTTTCATGCACTGTTGCTAATCTGGAAGTGAACATTGTATTGCATCCACTTTTTCTTCCTCGAAAAATACTTAGTGGATCCTTTATTTTGTAATGCAGATCCAAAAAAGACTACTTAATTTTTTAAAGTTGAGATTTAATTCATATAGCATATAATTCATCCCTTAATAAGATATAATTCAGTGGTTTTTGATAAATATACAACCTATCATGCTAATTCCAGATAATTTGCATCATCCAGGACAATCTCCAGACCCATTAGCAATCACTTCCCACTTCTCCACCGGCCACTGTCAGCCATATATCTGCTTTCTGTCTCTAGATTTACCTCTCTGTAGATTTTGGACATTTTCTATGCGTGGAGTCATACAATATGGTCCCTTTGTGTCTGGCTTCTTTTACTTAGCATATCTTTTTATGGTTAATCTATATTGTGATATGTCAGTTCTTCATTCTTGTGGCTGAATAATATTTTGTTGTTTGTATCTATGTTAATCAGTTGATGGCCATTTTGATTGTTTCTACTTTTTAACTATTGTGAATTATACACTACTGAGCATTTACATGCAGTTTTTCTGTGGACATATATTTCAGTGTACCTCATTTCTTGAATACTTCTCTATTTACTTTGGAAGATCACCCTCTGTCCCTACCTAGAGAGGAGCCTATTTCTTTTCAGATTTTTAGTGTATCATCCTTATTCTTGTGGTCTTTTTCTCAGTAGAACTGGACATGCATTACTTCTCAAGAACCCTTTTGGAACTCATATGAATTCTTAGAAGGCATTGGGGAGGACCAGTAAAGTCTCCTATATTGGAGGCTGACCAGACCCCCAACCATCTGGATAACAAAAGACAAGACAAGATCTTTACTGCATAAAGGGGGCTAAGGATGGTCAAAGCTCTTATCAGGCCAAGGTGCTGGCTGTCTCCTGGAATTTGCCACTATTTATTAAACAGCTTCTTGAAGGGGTGAAGGAGTAGTGCAGGGAACAGTGGGATGGAGAGCACTGATGCGAGCAGGGTACTAGCAACAGAGGAACAAGATATTCTAGCAGGAACAGATCATTGATTAATGGGAAATTTGTTTTTCTCTTAATTTTTGCTTTTATAGAAATTTTGTATACATGTCATGCTGCCCTTAGCTGTAATATTGTCTTGCTGTCCGGGACATCACAGCATCATAGATCATCTGAGACCTCTGCTGTGACCAGTGGCCTGGGAAGTTGTTCCTTTCCCAAACCTCAGCTGCCGGCTCTTCAGGCAAGCCCTTGTGGGCTAGTAGACAAACTCAGACTTTTAGTATGAAAATCCAGTTTATAAATTTGTAGCTTGCTCAAGGTGGTTTCCATCACTCCTAGACTTTGGACTTAAATCACAGAAGAGGTCAGACACTTGCCTTTCCTATAATGTATGGAATTAGGAGAACTTTGGGTGGGGATAGCTTCCATTATCATATCTTTGCTCTGTGAAGCCAGGCTGCAGTTCCTTCCTCTACATTGGAGGGAGGCCACTTAAGATCCTTGAATTAAGTTAATAAGTGAACTAATAATACCAATAATAATAGCTATATAGTTTCATCTTCACGATGGAGTTTTCTGTATGTAAGTTGTATTTTACTAGGATAGATTTCTAGGATTTAGTTAAAAATTACTTGAATAGTTGAATATGTTATAACAACACATTTTCTAACACTTAGGATCACATTTTGCTGGTCAATGACAATGAGAAAACAGAGGTGGATCAGATATGATACAGTTAAGCTTGCAGTCTCTTTATATAGCAAGTACTGCCTTGTCTCATTGAATTTTCTCAAAAGAGCACCAAGAAGCTAGCTCCCAGTGCTTTAGTAGTAGTTTACTGCTGCGGGTGGTGCTGCATGCTTAAAACCTCAGCACTCAGGAGCTAAGACAGTTGGATGCCATCCTGGGCTACAGAGTGAAGCCTTGTTATAAAGAAAGAACAAAAAAAGTAATTATTCTCTACCTTTTCAAAACCATCACTTTATGAATCTTGTATTTCTGGTAGGAAGGAGAGACAGGAAGTACATAAGACCCTTGGCAATCATTAGTTACCTACTTACTATGATCCTGTTTACACATGAAGAAATTGAGAGATGGGTGAGACTACTTGAATGTTGCCTTGATTGCATCACTTTTTAAGGCATCAAATTTCCATGCTTTTAGAATATTAGCTTGTGGACTTATACTTCCTGAAAAAAAGAAGAATAAATTGCTTCAGAAAATTGAAAGAATACTCTGAAGAATTTTACTTAATGATATTAGGTCAAACTGAAGTGAATTCTACTCCATATATAATTAAGCCTTTTGCCTTCTTAGAATTATGAAATCTAGTGTTTTAATATTTTAAAATTTTGTTCTGTTTCAGTGAAAAGTGTAAAGCTAGAGGATTTACTGTGATTGTGGATGGCAGAAAATCACAGTGGAATGTGGTGAAAACAGTAGTCTTAATGTTACAGGTAATTTTTTTTTTTTTGTCTATCAGGAGGAAATGGCTTTTATTTTACATCAATAGACGATGGTGAAAATGCATTTTATTTATTGGACTATACCTGAACACCTCAGCAGTAACTGAGTTGTGAAAATGCAAAAAAGACTATTGGATTAGTTAAGCTTAATTACACGATATCTGTATATCTACATACCTGTATCTATATATTTCTGTAGTAAGGTAAATCTCAGCCCCCTTGTAAAGGTTTGTAGAAGACTGGAAATAATATGCCATGTTGAAGTAATCGAAGCAAGGAGACCAGTGGTTTTTGAAGTGTGCAGATTTGCTGGTGGCTCTGCATGCTGTTGTGTCTGCATCACACTGCCTGGTGTTCCGTTCTGTACAGTAGGCAGGAAGCAGGCCTAGGTAAGTCTAGAGAAGGCTTCCCAGGTGATTCTGATATGTCCATTCTAGTCCCCTCTTTTTATCTTAAATGCCTCACAATTCATGTGACTGTACTATTTATGTATAGCCTAGAAGAAACATACTGAGTAGCTATCTCCTCAGGAATTTAGCAGGTCACAAATTAGCATTTAATACAAATCTACAATTATAAAATTCTTGAAAACTGACCCTTGTGTTCCTCACAGAATAGTTCAGTGATCCCTGGCATGTAGTACATGCCCAATAAATATTATTGCTTTATTATCAGAAAATTGAAAGTATTGTGATGTGACATAGAGAAATAAAACATTTGAGCGATTGAAAGGGGGGTGGATTGCTATCATGCATCATGCTTTCCTTAGAAGAGCTCCTAGAGAAGATAAAATTTGAGTTATATAAAAAGAGGTTAGCCCGGGGATTTAGCTCAGTGGTTCTGCCGCCTGCTTCACAAGCGCAAGGACCCGAGTTTGATCCCCTGTGCCAAATGAAAGGAAGGAAGGAAGGAAGGAAGGAAGGAAGGAAGGAAGGAAGGAGGGAAGGAAGGAGGGAGGGAGGGAGGTTATTCAGTATTTAAATGAACAAAAAGAAAAAGCCATTCTGGGCAGGAACTGTGGCTTAGTGGACCTCAGAATCAGTAAAGGGAGCTGATAATAGGCCAGTTTGGGGAGAATATAATTTGGTGGGGACATGGGCTAGTGAACACTCAGGTGTCAGTGATATTGAAAGACTAAACCGGGGGGCGGAGGGAGGAGAAGAGGACGTAAAAAGTAATGAGAAACAGTTGCTAGCTGCTTTAGGTTTCTGTGGAAAGGAATATAATTAAAAAATTTAAGTGATAACTCAGGACAGTGATTCTTAATGTTTTACCACTTGCTTAAGATAATCGGGAAAGGAATTTCAGGGGTGGAAACAAAGGATTACAGTTTTTAGTTTTAAGTCCAGTCTTCATATACCTCAGGTGCCCTGCTAAACTTGTTGTATCAATTATCTTTCCTCAAATTTTAGCCTACTTTATAGAGCAGGATATGTTATTTCTAAAGATCAGCTGAAGTGCAAGGATTTTAAATAAGTTTAAAGTTATTTAAGCCTAAGAAGCAGTCCTTTTACCTGTTGCCAAGTGTGTTTATCACAGCATGTATCTCTGGTGGTCTCCAGATTCTCAACCATTGCCTCATTCTCCATAAGTGTTTGACCTAAACTTTTTGTCATTAGGAGCACTCTGTTGGGTTAGAAAGGCTTATTCCATAGAATCAGTTTTTAAGGGAGCACAGATTGATATCCCATAATATTTTTCTGCCAGATATGTTTCTGACTCTTCTATATCCCAAATCCTAAAGATGAACTGTAAAAGTTGTTGAAATACTCTTAGGTGAGAAATCCATTAACGATGGTCTTGTATTCTTCCTTTCATCCTGTCTTTCAACTGTGTCACAGATGAGCTGTTTGGAACTTGCAGTTTGAACTGGACTGTGGCAGTTTTGAAGAACAATCAATGGATTTAATTCCTTCTTGTGATTTCTTTTCTGATACGTATTTTAACAACTTTTGGATTTATCAATAATTAACTTTTTCAGAAGTTGCAATGGCCTGTTGTTTTCTCCTAGTCATACTGTTTCTACTTATGAGTCACTTGTTCCTTTTATCTTCAGAGATACTGGTGCCAGATTGTTTGGGAGCCCAGAACTTCATGCTGGCTCTGCCTATAACTTTAAGAAACAATTTCTCTTGTTTCTCACAGATTCGTTTTCAGATGTTTTGAAATAATAAACCTCCAATGGTTAGTATATGAATAAACCTTAAATCTACTCTAAATTTTACAGGCTCTCCGATGAAAAGTTCAACATTATTGAATTTATTTTGCTTATTTTGTGTTAGTCACACCCTAATCATTGTGGGGAATGCTGGATTTTTGAGCCCAATGACATGTTCACATTGAAAGAGAAAGTATATTTTCTCAATGATTATTATTGTAATTATTATTTAGTGCTGCCCTTTACAATTCAAAGTAGAGGTTGGTCCCTTGAGTATAAATAAACCTTTATTGGAACTCAGTCACACCCGTGATTTACTTAGTGTTCATAGCTGCCTTCACTTTACCTCAAAAGATCTGGATAGTTTTGACAGAGACTGTATGTCTGCAAAGCCTAAAATACTTTTTGTCTGGACCTTTCTGAAATAATTTACTGACCCCAATCTAGAACCTATGAATGGTGTAGTAGAATTTCAGAATCAGACCTAGATTCTATTCTAGCTCTGTAACTTTTTAACTTAGACAAGATACTTTAGTTCTATGAAGCTTAAAATTACTCTGCTGTAAATTTTAAGAATGAGATGCACTTGTTAATGAGACTTCACTTTTTCAACAAATATTTGTAGAGTGTCTTTGCATAGCAGACAGTGGAAACACAGTGATGACCTAATAGGTAAGGACCTGCAAGTGGCAAGCTTATATGCTGTTTGAGGAGTCAGACAGTGAGTGATTGAGCAAAATAAAAAATAATGTAACATCAATTAGTGATAAGTGCCAGGAAGAACTACAGCAATAAAAGGAGACTTAGGAGACTCTCTTTAGATGGAGTGGACAGGGAAGGCCTCTATGAGAAGAGAATTTTGAATAGAATCTTAAGGAACTGGGGGACTACTCTTAGAAAAAATCCCATGCAGAGGAAGTAGCACTTGACATAGTCTTGAGGTGAGAACAGACTTAAGTTCCAGGAACAAGGAAGGTCAGCATCCAAGTGGCAGTAGTGGAGGTCCACTAAGAGGGAGAGGTGTAAGGAAAAGTCTGAGAGGCCAGTAGGACCAACCTTATGGACCTCCGGGGCCTAGGTAAAGGGCTTGAATTTTATTCCTAGATGAGAGAATATTAGGCAGGCAGACCTGTGAGGGGAGGGTATTTGAGGAACCTGGCTAGTTTGGGGATGTTAGCAGTGCAGGTGGTAGAAAAGGTTAGATTTAGGATGTATTTCAGAGTTAGGCTCAATGGGACTTCCTGATAAAATACATGGGAAATGCAATGATACCTTGGTTTATGAAGCGTTTGGCAAATTTTTTGTTTGTTTGTTTGTGAACTCTGCATCAGGTGATGAGCATGACTGTGGCCATGTTTTCCAGAATTGTCGAACACATTAAGCTTGTGAACCAAGGCAGCACTGTACTACTAAGTTGATAAATGTTAATTTTCATTATTTTTTAGGTAATATGAATAGCCATATCTAGTATATGTGAAATTGTATTCTCTCAAAGACTAGCTCTTTATTGTCTTCAAATTAATAAGCACAGAATCTTATGCATAATGGCTGATAATAGACATTTTATGAGAAAATTGATTCTACATCTTCTGAAGTTCTTCAGATGATAGTTTTAGAAAAGGTTTTTGTATCACAAAAATATTTAATTGTCAGCTAAAATGAAGTCTTTAAATTTAATCTAAATATGCTCCTAGTACATACATTGAATAAGACAAAAATAATTCATATATAATATCTGTTTAACATAGTTTGAGATCTTTTCTGATAGCTTTTCTTACATGTCTTTATTGCTATTTATGTTTTGAAGTTTGGAGAATTTCTTCTACTTTATTATTGTTTTCCATTGTCTTACTTAGCATAAAGATTAATATCTAGTAATTTTAATTTAGTAAATTATTCCCTTTACATGTGTAATTTGTATTTTGTTTTTGTTTTTGTTTTTCAGAATGTTGTTCCAGCTGAAGTGTCCCTTGTTTGTGTAGTAAAGCCAGATGAGTTCTGGGATAAGAAAGTAACACATTTTTGTTTTTGGAAAGAAAAGGATAGACTTGGCTTTGAGGTAAACAAAAGAAGAGTGCAGTACCTCTTAAAGTAATATTTTGCTGGTATTATTTTGTTCAGATTGATCTTAAGCCGTGCTCAAGTAGTGTACTTGTTGAGTGAATTATGATTCTTTGTCAAAGACTACAGGAGCTTTATGTTCATTTATACTGTATCATTAAGTTCTTTGAGTAACTGGAAACTTATTTTTAAAATATCATTGGATACTAAGAGGAAACTTTACGCATATTAATCCTAGACATTTTAAAATTGAAGATAAAGTCTATTTTATTCCATATGTTCCAGTGATTTTATAGTATTTGGTTTGATTTTGATATATGAACATAGTTATCTTTTCTTTCTTACCAATGTTATTCTCTTCTCAGTTTTCTTGTGTGAAAAAGAATCTTATTGTAGGTTAGACAAAAAGCTTAAGATGGAATATGAATTTAAACAATTTTGTCACGTTTTTCCTAACAATCTGTTAAATTCCCAATTTCCCAGTTTTGCATTTTTAAAATAAAATGTAGAAACTTTGAAAAGGCACAAGGTTTAACCCCAATTCTGTAGGAAGAATATAGGTTCTTGGAATGTTTAGAAGAGTCAGACAGTGAAGATTCATTTTGGACTTTGCCATACTATAATCGTGTTTATTTTCATAGAAGTCAATGCTATATCAGTCAGTACTGTATCAATGCTATACCATATATTTTTGGTATGGAGGAAAGTTTGCCAGTGTGCTCTAGATGGAAAGGTTTAAGAAAGCACCATTTATCCCTATGTGAGGCAGGTTGAAGTGTCTTAAAAATACTGACTTTATTTAACTTAAAAAAGTTAAAGGACAATTTACATGCAGTCATTCATTAGCAGACAGAAGGATATGCATCACTCTGAAGATGCCAAGGGTCTGGGAAACTCTTGTATCAGGAACTGGGATCTGAGACTAAGTGTTACAATAAAAGTTGGCTCTTATTTCCCAGAAAATTATGAGGGTTTTGGAAATTCTGTCAGGAACCAAGGCGGAATGAAGAGCAAATAAGTATTTCTTATATCACAGTATTACAGATGGTTGTCTATTCAGATCTTTTGCTCTTTTAAAGAAATAAAGCCTTTGTGTTCTTGTTTTTGAATCTGAAAGAGCTTTATTTAATCTGTATATTAGTCATTTGTGGAATATATGATCTACAGTTATTACATCCAAGTCTGCTTGCCTTTTAATTCTCTTAAAGTACTTTTGATAAAATTTTGAGCTTGATGAAGTCTGGTCAGGTTTTCTTTTATGAGTCATACCTGATTTGGGTGTCACACTGAGAAATCTTTGCCTAAAGTCAAAAAGATTTTCTCATGTTTTCTTCTAGAAGTTGTATAATTTAGATTTTAAATTTAACTTTCTGACACATTTTGAGTTAAAGTTTGTGTGAGCTTTGGTCTGAAAACATAAATTTTATGACTTTGGCCATTTAAAGTTTGACAAGGCTTGTTTTCTCACCCAATATATGGTCTCTCTTGGTAAATTCTTGTGCATCCGAGAACACGTGTTCTGCTGTTGTTGGGCAGAGCTCAGTAACTTGTCTAGATGATGCATGGTGGTATTTAGGTCTTCTGTATCAGGGTAATATTCCATCCACTTGTTCTTTTGGTTGTTTAATAGGAATTTTGCAGTCTCCAACTTTTCTTGTAGACTTTTCTCCTTTCATTTCTGCAAGTTTTTACCTCATGAATTTTGAAGCTCTATTGTTGAGTGCATAAAGATTTTAAGATAGTTTTGTCTTATCTGTTACTTTCATAAAGTAAGTTTCTAATAAATACTGTATAGTTTGGCTTTGCTTTCATATCCAGTTTGATAATCTGTCTTTTTCTGGGTGTATATTACTATTTCCTTTAATATGATTTTTGATATGGTTATATTAATATATACCATCTTGCTAGTTTTTATGTAAGTTTTTGGTTTACTGTTTTTTGAATTAAGTATTTTTATGATTATATCTTATTTCCATTATTGGTTTTTAATATATTAATTATTGATTATTCCTCTAGGGTTTACAGTACACTTTTTTTTTTTTTTTGGGGTACCGAGGATTGAATTTAGGACCTTGTGTTTGTAAGGCAGGCAGCGGCATCACTGAGTTTAATACCTGCCTACAGCACACATCTTTAATCAGACTCTTACTATAAATAATATTCTACTTTACATGTGGTAAAAGGACCTTAAAGTCTATTGCCAATATTTTCTCCCTGTGTTGTGAGACATTTTATTTTTACTATATGCTATAAACAGCGTATATTGCTACTCTTCGCTATAATCAATCTATTGTTTTACGGCAATTAAATGTTTAAAACTGCATTTCAAATTCATTCATGCCATATCCGATATACTTTATTTATTTTTGGAGATTCAGCTTGTTGTCTGATGTATTAGTCCTTCTATTACATACAGTAGTTCTTGTGATATGCTGTACCTTACAATGCGAGGCTATTGGCATTGGATTCTCTTAGCTTTTGTTTGCCTGAGAAAAACTATTTTTTATAAAACTATTCTCAGTGGGTATAGCATTTTGTTTTATAGGTCGTGTTTTTCTCCATAGTACTTTACATATATTTAAAAATGTTTTCTCATGTTCTTTGCTTTCTCATTTTCATAATTTCTTTCTTTCTTTTTTTTTGGTACTGGTGATCGAACTCAGGACCTTGTGTTTGTGAGGCAGGCAGCGGCACCACTGAGCTAAATACCTGAATAATTTCTGAAAAGAAGTCTGCTGTTATTTGTATCTTTAACTCTCTGCATTTATGTGTCCATTTCCCCCCCTTAGTGGCTGTCAGATTTTATTTTCATTTTGGTTTTCAACAATTTTATTCATTATGTCTAGAGGTCTTCTCTGGTGTTTATTCTGTTTGGTGTTCTTTGAACTTTTTGGATCTCTTTTTGATATCTGCTGTTAACTTTGGAAAGTTCCCAGACATTTTCTTTTCAAGTATTTTCTTTAACTGATGTTCTTTTTCTACTTCTTTTGGAATTCCAATTGTATTTATTGGACTATTTGAAATTTTCTTACGGGGCATAATGGCACACAACCATACTCCCAGCTACTTGGAAGGCTCAAGTAGAAAGGTCACTTTTAAGCCCCTGAGTGAGAGAAACTATCCTAGGCAACACAGCAAGACAGTTTCCAAAAAATTAATTAATTAAAATAATTTTTTCCCTAGATTTGGCCTTTTTTTTTCCTCAAGTTTTTTTCTTTGTGCTCAATTTGGGCATTTTCTGTTGATCCATTTTCAATTTCACTGTCTCTTGGAAGTGTGGATTTTGTTGCCAAGATCATTGTAAATTTTTTTCATCTCTGTTACCATGTTTTTCATTTATAGTGTTTCTATTTCCTTATGTACCCAGCCCTCAATATCCAAGAGTTTTTGTCCAAACCTTGATTGAAAAAAAATCTTTTAAAAACTCCTGGACCAGGGATTTAGCTCAGTGGTTCTGCCACTTGCCTCACAAGTACAAGTTCCAGAGTTCAATCTTCAGTACCAAAAAAAAAAAAAAAAAAAAAAAAAAACCCCACAAAAAACAAAAAACCTACTTGTGCACTGAATGTAGACTTTTTTTTTGTCATTATTCCCTCAACAATGCAGTATAGCAACTACATAGTGCTTTTATTTTACTAGGTATCATAAGTAATGTAGGCATGATTTATGTATATAGGAAGATGTACATAGGCTATATGCAAATACATTGCCACTATATATAATGGACTTGAGTACCTGTAGATTTTAGTGTCTTGGGGGAGAGATGTGTATCCAGAAACCATCCTGCAGAGACCATTTAATTTATTTATTTAATTTTGGAAACAAACCTTTATTGATATATTTCAGCAGTACATAATGATCACATTTATCATAGGGAATTTGTACCTGTACATGATATATCTTGCTACTTCTTTTTTTCCATCCTGCTCCCCTCCCTTCAACCCGTCTTCCCCTCCTTATTTACAAAAGCTTTATTTCCATTTTTCCTTCTAGTCTATTTTTGTTTGTCCCTTTCCTTTCCTCCCTCTCCTTTCTTTCCCTTCTCATTTGAACATTTTCATACATTTCCCAATATCTACTATACATTTTGGTCCTTATTTCCATTTTCCGTTTGTTAAACCAGAGAAACTTCCTCATCTGTTCTTATGTCATCCTACAGTATTTATATTATGGTTATAGTAAATTTCTTAGTAGTTCCAGTGTCTGGTCAATCTTACTCTAGTTATATTATTTGCTCTGGTTTTTCATGTTGAGTTGTTTACTTGCTTTTGTGAGTGTCTTGGCATTTTCTTTGAATGCTAAGTATCTTCTTTAGGACAGTAAAAATTGAGGTAAGTAGTATTTGTGTCTTTTGCTAGGATTTTGGCAGTGCAGGGGAAGTGTTGAGTATTCTAGCAGGGAGCTGAGTTCACTTTGGGCTTTTTGTTTTTGCTAATTTCCATCAGACACCACAGGCCTTCACATTTCTCGAGAGTTACTTTCTTTGGAGCAGTGTTGTAAATTTCTGCATCCTAAGTAGAAACCACAGTCCCCCACCCATTTTATTTTGCAGCTTTGTCACTGGTAGACTTGACTACCCCTCGACTTAGTGAGTGAGTACCAGCAGTGTAAGGGAAGATGGCCCTAGCTGCTGGATTACAGTAGGGTGAATACATACTCCCTTGATAGTGTAGTGGTGAACTGTATCCCAAGGTCAAGAGACAAAGGTGCAGTAAGGAAAGAAAGTAAAAGGTGAAGCCTGGAGGCCTGAATGTTGCCCCAGGAGTCAGGACCATGGAGAGAGCACTGCACCGAGGCTTTGGTCAGGGACAAGAAGGAAATGTTTTGAGAGAGTGCAAGTGAACAGGGGCCAGTAGTTTGGAAACGAAAGCTGGGAACACTGGAGAGGGAGAAGGTGGCTTTTGCCTCCTGTTTAAGCATAAGCATTGGCTCAAGTACTTGATGCCTAGCGAGGCCTTATACTATATGAATTAATAGTGGCCACATACCTTGCATTGTGAAGGATAAGAGAAGACAAAATTCCTGTCTGCCTTAGTCTTATGTTACAGATTGTTATTTTAAAGTGGAAGACTTAAAGTTTCTTGTATCAGTATATTTTTTTCTTAGTAAAGAGATTCAGCTGCAGTGTTTTCTCAGGTAAATAACACTAGACACTTAGGAAAAGCCTGTTATCCTAAAGAGATGAGAGTAATTTTAAATACTGGTTAATTCACCACTATTTGACTTTAAGGGGTAGTTCACCACCAGCCATTAAATGATACTTAGATCTTTGATTGGTTACATTCAACATGAATGCTTGTTTAATTAAAAATTATTTTCCTTGGCATTATTTTGGATCATTTGGGCTGTTGTAGTTAAGCCTGTGTTTTTATGTATATTCTACTTTTCAAAAAACATGTAATTTTGTTATGAGTGTTACTATTATTCTAAGCATGAATGTATGTTTTACCTTATAGATTTATTTATAATCAAAGTTTTATTACCAGCTGTTCACTGTGTTCATCAAATAAAAGTCATTTTAATGACATACTTTTCCTACATAATCTGATTTTTCTCTTGCCTATCCTCTTTTCTAAATTTTTCTTCTTGGTTTCCTCTTCTGTTTCTCTATTTCTCCTTGGCCATTGAATATTCATCTCTCATTGCTAATCTTAACGGTTTTTATATGTCCTTATTCCTATCTCTGGAATAGGTACCAGATAGTTGTCCTTTTAGTAACTCAGATAATATATTCTAGAACCTTCTTTCCTTCAGTAGCATTGTACCTGATGAGTTTGACAAATTTCACGGATTAGATGATAGCAGCTATATTCTTTCTGGTGACAAGATAAGTTGAAGTAGAACTGGCATTTAGCTTGTTCTCAGATTGAAGGGTAATAATCAAAAGGATCTACTTCCTCCTTTATTGTTACTCTTGACAGTAAAAAATGCTATTTATTGGTAATGGTAACCAAATCGCCATTGTAAATTGCTTTCTTCTCTGATTTCTTCTTCTCTCTCTTTTTTTTGTTTTGATTTTTTACATCTGATCCTTTTCCTTTTTTTTTCTTTCATTGAGTTTATTGATACTTTTTAAGGTGTATAGTACAGTTACATTCATCATTAGGATCTTCTACCTTTTCATGATCTATTTTGGTTCTTATTTTTTCCCCCATACCCCTACCCTCCCTTCATCTCTGCCACCCTTCCCTATTTACAAAGACTTAATTTCCATTCTTTTACTTTTCTCATATTTTTTCTTTTCCCTTTCCTTTTTTTTGTTTTTGTGTTTTTTTTTTTTTTTTTTTTTTTTTTTTTTTTTTTTTTTTTTTTTTTGGTTTTCCCTTTCCTTTTTAATGCCTAATAGCAGGAACCAATAGTAGTGTTTTTTGTCAAGAACATTGGCTCCATTTCCTTCCATTTTTTTTCAGAAATTTGTTTTCCTTTATTGAGAGAAATATTCTCCAACTAACAGTTAGAAGCAGATATACACAAAATAATATGTTTAACACATGCCTACTAAGCACACAGATACCTACAAAGGTGCATTTTTTAGTCTAGATATTGTACATGCAATCTTAACATAAGGAAAACAGTGAAACATCTGAATGCCTATGTAGTGAAAGTTCCAGGTTGGATTTTTTTTGTGTGTGTGTGAATGGCTTATTAAGGAAAGATAAATATTTTAGTAACAGATGGAAGAATAAAATAAAAACAAATTTAGAATCTCTATAAGTTCCAAACTAAAGAAAACCACAGATATTTTGATTAAAGATCATAGGTAAATACCTTTGTCTTCAAATTTTTTGAAATGTGATATGTATTGGTTAATTTAACATTGTAGTTTATTCATTTTGTCTTATTTTAATCTTCTCTATAAAATAAAAGGAAAAGTAATGTGTATGTAAGATTTTACTTTTTTAAAAATGTTATTTTTTCCCCATAGAAAGGACCTGACAAAAATGAAAAACTTCTGTAGGATAGTGATTTTTTTTCTACTTTTCTGTAACTTTGCTGTTTTGTTTTGGTTCTCAATTTTCTTTTCTTTTCTTTTTTTCTTTTTTTTTGATAACTGGGATTGAACTCTGGTCCTTGTACTTGTAAGGCAGGCGACAGAACCACTGAGCTAAATTCCCAGCCTGGTTCTCATTTTTCTATGCTAGTTACTGCCCTAGATTTCAATGTTCTTTAGGGAAAGGAATATGAAATTTAAATTTTTGCTTAGAATAATAGCTGCTTTGAATGTAATGAATTAACTTTTTAAAATATAAATTTAATGGTCTCCAAACACATTAGAATATTTGTGGGATGAATGTTTGACTATAATAAAAAATTATTTAGGACTGGGGATTTGGCTCAGTTATTTTGCCGCCTGCCTTGCAAACTCTATTGAACTCTGGTCCTTGTACTTGTAAGGCAGGCGACAGAACCACTGAGCTAAATTCCCAGCCTGGTTCTCATTTTTCTATGCTAGATTTCAATGTTCTTTAGGGAAAGGAATATGAAATTTAAATTTTTGCTTAGAATAATAGCTGCTTTGAATGTAATGAATTAACTTTTTAAAATATAAATTTAATGGTCTCCAAACACATTAGAATATTTGTGGGATGAATGTTTGACTATAATAAAAAATTATTTAGGACTGGGGATTTGGCTCAGTTATTTTGCCGCCTGCCTTGCAAACTCACGGGCCTGAGTTCAATCCCCGGTACCACCCCAAAAAATTATTTAGCATTTAAAGCAGGTGAAAATCATATAAGGAATGAGTATAAATCAAGTATATTATTCAACTCAGTAGTTAATCAATTTACTAGTAGTTTGTAAGCTACAGTTCAAAGGGCATTGCAGGAATTTAGGATTTTGAATAGGTAGATAAAATTGTTAAGTTGGATTTAAAATACACATCCTATTGATCCATAAATTGTAAACTTTGAGGTTAACTCTTATTCTGCTGTCCAAAAATTCATCTTATGATTTACCAAACAGAAATAAATAATTTCTGAATAAAATCTTCATGTTAAGTTCTGCCCTTACAGAGGTCAGTCAGTACCTGTTTTTCAATCTATACAAAGCCTGTCAGTCCGCTGCCTGCCTCACAAACGCGAGGTCCCGAGTTCAATCCCTGGTACCAAAGCCCATCAGTGGTGTGAGCAATAAGCCCAGCTGAAATCAGTTTTAAAAAATGTTTTGCAGTATCACTTTCTAGTCAGAAGAACTATATCATTAAAAAAGAATCCTCTTTAAATAATACCTTTCTAAAAAAAATAAGCAATATTTTTAATTTAAAATATATTACCTTACAGTTTTCAAACATCTGTCAGTTGACTAGTTAGTGGGAGACCTATCAGTTGCTCATGTTTATCATTCATCTCAAAGTCATAATCAACTTGATGGCTTTATCTGTTGTACATTTTTAAATGAATCATTGGTCAATAATCAATCATAAGATTCACTGATATTTTATCTACTAACAACTCAGGAGCATAAGTATGATAGTGGTCCCGCATATTTGCCTCAAGGTAGTTGCCTCTGTGTGTAAATTGTATTCATTTTAGGGGAATTGTTGTCTAGCATATTATGATGTCTAGCACTCCAGAAATCATGACAAAAAGGTAGTATAATGTATGACTAAGTCAAATTTGTTTATTTGTTTTGGGAAATAAAAGAGTTAACTACATATGTAAAGACTTATCTAGAAGACTAGGGTTGCAAACTGTTTTTTACGTACAGTTGTTTAAAAAGAAATTTTAAATTATTTTTTAAAGCCAGCTTTTTCAAAAAGTCTAAAAGAATTTCAAATAGAACCCTCCCCAACTTGGAGGGCCAATACCATTTTCATTGTCGTTTGAATAAAACCTCAAAATCTATCATGAAAGTGGATAACTGTGACAGTTAAGCTTAATTGCAGCTTGACTAGGTGAAGAGACTCCTAGGGTGGTGAGAGGTCACAGGGCACCATCTGCTCTTCTGTAGTAATCCATGGAGGCTGTGCTGTCAGGAGGTGTGGCCCAGTTGGAGATGGGCCCCTGAGCGGAACCTGTGAAGGACGGTATAGGTCTCCTGCCTCTGCTCCCCGCAGCATGAACCGAGCAGCTGTGCTCCACCAGGCCCTTCCACCATGATGTTTCTGCATTGGAGCAGCCAACAATGAAATTAAACCTCTGAAAGTATGAGCCAAATTAAACTTCTCTTTTCAGTTGTGTGTGTTGGGTATTTTTGTCCCACAAATGGGAAAGCTGACAAATACAGTAATTATATAAATCCCTTTTGTCATGCCATTCTATATTTTCATAACTTTTAAAATTAACTGAAAACCATTAATGTCATTTGTAAAGTAGTAGGAAAAATAGTATATGAATGTCATTTTGGGGGAGTACCAGGGATTGAACTCAGGACCTTCTACTTGCAAGGCAGGCAGCAGCACCTCTGAGCTAAATCCCTGGCCCATGAACATCATTTTTTTATTCAAGATTTTATAATACTAATAGTGCAGTAAATCTTTTTTTCAGAAAAACTTAAAAACTCACTGTATACTACCTCTTATTCTGGTCTATGAAAAATATCATAGAATGATAAGGAGGTTTTGATAACTATTTGGGAAATGTTGCTGCTTTAGAGAGTCGTGGTGGGCCAGTCTAAGGAAATGCTGAATGAGCCGGGCGTGGTGGCGCATACCTGTAATCCCAGCACTCAGGAGGCTGAGGCAGGAGCTTCACAGTGAGTTCAAGACCAGCCTGGGCTACACAGTGAGTTCCAGGGCAGTCTGAACTACATAAGTGAGACCCTGTCTCCAAAAAAAAAAGGAAATGCTGAATGCTTTGCAGAAATTTTCTCTTTAAAATATTTTCTGAGAGAACAATGAATAAAAATGCTGTTTGTAGTTTCATCATCTCTATGGTAAGGAATTTAAATTTAAATTTTTTATTTTTGTGGTGCCTTGCAGGTGCTAGGCAAGTGCTGTACCACTGAATGATGCCTCCAGCCTGGAACTGTTTGCTTTTAAGATAGGATATATGTGTATGAATTAATCACATCTTGGAATAGGTGGCAATATCAATAAATACTTGAATGTTTTGAAGATAATAAAAACCTATATAATATTTTAATTAATATAACCTGTTAAAATTATACACATGTTGCTTTTTGTACTCTTTAAAGTTTTGTTCTAATTCACAGGTGTGTGTGTGTGTGTGTGTGTGTGTGTGTGTGTGTGTGTGTGTGTGTGTTTTAAGACAGAGACTTGCTCTGTAATTCAGGCTGGCCTTGAACTAAGCATGTAGTCTAGGCAGGCCTTGAACCTAGGACAATTCTTCTGCCTCAGCCTCCCAAGTGCTTAGATTACAGGTGTGCTCCATCACACCTGGCTCATAGTGTTATTTCTTATTAGCCATTTCACTAAAGATTGTCAGCTATATAATTATGGAAAATGTTTCTTTAGAATTTTTAGCAATTATGTTACTATTTCATTTTTATACTTAGAATCATAGTATGAAATGGATTAGACATAAGAGGTAGGACCTACATATGATTTTGGGGGAGTCCTTTATTTTCTAATTTTGGTTTTAATTTTAATGATTATTGTTCTTCGGGACTGGACTTTTGAGAAATCTGATCTGTGTTTCTTTCATGATTTTTGTGTGGAGCCCAGACTGTGCAGGCTGAGCAAGTGCTCTCCTGCTTAGGCCTCACCCCCAGTCTTTTTCTCCTGTAATAAACTTTCACACAGGTTTTCTGGATTAGTGTGCTTTCCTAATCTTGCTCTACCACATCAACTCTGGAGCATGTCAGTTCTCATGCTGATCATTTGCTTTCTAGTTTGTTTCTGCGCAGTCACACCTTACTAGAGTGGAGTTCAGACTGTCTGCTCATACAGACCTGGCTTGCACTCTTGGAAGCAGCTGTCTGTCATTATGTGTTACATTTTGGCAAACCTGTGTCGTTTTTTAAAGACAGTAAGTGGACAGTCACCTGATAGTGGCAGTCTTAAGCTCTGTAGTTCATTATGGTCTTTTCTTGAATTACCTTTGGGTATCAGTGCTGTTCTAGAATGTCTTATAAGCTGAGTTGAGAATGTTCCCTGCATTTGTGTTCTCCAGAAGCATTTAATATTAAGATGATCTGTTCTCTGTTCTTTAAAACTCCCATATAAACTTATCTCAACCTGAAATTTTCTTACTGGGAAGGTTTCTTTTCACAAGTGGTTTATATTTATTTATTTATTTAAGTTTCTTGGGATTTTATTTCTTATTTGAAACTTCGAATACACAAAGTTGTATAATATTTATCAAGTAGAAATTTAAAACCAACTGGCTGTTTCATATTAAGGGATTATTTCTTGTAAGATGAGATAATGGTGTTAGCTTGTATTTTTAGTCTTTATGCTTTGTAGATGCATACCTAAACAACAGATGAATTGTCATGTCTGCAGTGTCCTTCACTGTAATATGGGTTGTGGAAAGTGAATGAGAATGGGTTAGGATTGACTATGTGATTGGACTTATGTAGAGGGATATCTAAGTGATATGATTTTTAAATCATTTTAATGATTTCTGATTTGATTATTGGCTTTTAGCTAAATTTGGTTGTGATAACATCATGTGTGAGTTTCTTTGAAAATTACCAAGACTTTCTTTATGGACTAATTCACAAGCAAGTTTTTAGCTATTTTATGTTTGCTTGAAAAGAATATATAATCCTTTATTATTGGTTGTGGGATTCTACATTTGTCCATTTAATGGAGCTTTTTAATGTTTGGTTGGGTTTCTCTTTTCCATTTTTAATAGTGTTTTTTTCTGTTTCCCATCTGCAGGTTGCACTGAACATAGATTAAAATATTGTTTCATACATCGATAGTTGAACTTAGACAGTGATCATGTTCACATTTGATTTCTTTTTCCAAGGCTGTTACAGAATGGCGAGGTGCTGCTTGATCACGAGGCTTGAGTAGTTAGTTGTCTTCTTTCCTGTAATGTTAGCAGCTGTGATGTGTAGTGATATAGAACCTTGATCCTTTAGTTCATTAACAGTTGCAGAAGGATGAGCTTACTCTAGTTAGTCCTTCATTTCCTAGCTGGAATGCTTTTGTAATCTAGTTTCATTT
Source organism: Fukomys damarensis (assembly GCF_012274545.1). Taxonomy (NCBI): domain Eukaryota; kingdom Metazoa; phylum Chordata; class Mammalia; order Rodentia; family Bathyergidae; genus Fukomys; species Fukomys damarensis. Next base: position 17,309,135 of record NW_022900938.1, read on the forward strand.
ATATGTCTGTTGAGCTGCTTATTTTTCATTTATTTGCTGGCGTTCGGGATACAAAATTTTTCCCCTACTTTATTCCAGTGGTTAGCATACTGTCTTACCCATATCGAATGTTTTACTCTGTGGCATTTATTGTTCTTATTAATGTGTACTTTGTCACATCATCAGTCAGGGGAGGCCTTTTCAGACCCTTTTGGCATGACCATGGTCTTTGACAGCTTTTTAAAAAAATCTAGGTAAGATATTCCAAACTCATCACATATATTTCTTTCTCCATTGAGCCCTGATTCCTTTTAATGAGAAATAGCATTTAGATATCACAATATGGATGTTAAGACTATGCATTTCTCTAGGATAGCCTAGAAGATGTCTCATTATGATTTTAGTGAACATGACTAATTTTAAGGTGATATGAAAAGTCTTTGCTGATTACATTATTACATTAAGGAATTGATTTTTATTACCAAGAAAGAATTAATATTGATAAAAATACTTAAATTTTTCAGCTGAATTGCTAGTATCTCATTTTAAAAAGGTTTTTGATAGATTTCTAGCAGATATTTATAATTTATTGATTCATAATTTATTGCTTTTTTTAGATGCTGTATTAACTAAATGAAAATGTTGAAACAGTATTGCATATTTTAATCTGTCTACTTAACAGATTTTAATAGCACTTTGCTAAATGTTTCTTTTTTTCCCCATAGGTCATTTTAGTGTCTGCCAATAAACTGACTCGTTACATTGAGCCATGCCAGTTAACAGAAGATTTTGGTGGGAGTCTCACCTATGATCACATGGACTGGTTAAATAAGAGGCTGGTCAGTACATTTCAATGAGATAAATTATTATTGCATATACATCAGACATTTTAACACCTTTATTTCTATAATCAAAAAAAATGTAGATTATTTTCCTTTTCACAAAAGTGGAGAAATTCGTTGCATACCACTTTTTAGGATGTTTGAGGACAGTTAGTCTGGAGTTAGACCACGTGATGAGAATCCTGACACCAGTTGCTGGTATGTGACCTTTAGGATGTATCTAATCTCTCCATGTCTCCTTTTCACATCTCTACTATGGTAAGAATAGTAGTCCTACCTAGTGAGATTGTGAGTAAAACGAAATGAACATACAGTTAAACCATTTAGGACAGTACCCGCATATTACATTAGTACTCGGTGAAAGTTATCTTTTAGTAGCATCAGTAACAGCTGTAAATTGTTTTAAGTAGACAAGCTAGCACAGTGTCTTCAGAGGTAGTTGAATTGGTACATACTTTTCAGAGACTATTTATCAATTTGAGTAATTTGATATAATAAACTTTTCATTTCTGAAGTTGTATTTTCTTTGTCCAGATTTCTGTAGCCTACTATCTGAATAATATGACATTGTTTTAATCAACTGCTAAAAGAAAGTCTTAAGTTAGTTTAGATTTAGATTATGTGTTAAAATCATGGGAGAATCATGAATTTATAGTTATCTCTGAATGGATGAACATTTCTGTTTCTACTATACTTGCTCAGTGGTATCAAACAAATGTGTATCTACTTTATTAAACGCATTTAAACAGATTTGCCCTAATCTTTTTAGGAATAATTGAAGAAATCAGATTAGAACTAATTTATCTGTATGCTAAACGCTTATCTGTAAAAAAACAATTTTTAATAGTATATGTTTGCTATGCATAGTAATTATATGCAGCATGGGGGTTTAATATATATTTATATATTACATCTTAATCATTTTTACTCTTGATCATCTTGATACATCTTGATCATTTTCCTTAGCATGATTTTTATTTTGCTCCGTAAATTTATATTTTGAGTCTCAGAGAAAACATATGATATTTAACCTTTTTTGACTTATTTCACTCAGAAAACAGGTAAGCTTTTCTGATTGAAGAATAAAAAACTTTTTCTTAACATTTTAAAAAAATGCTTTTTCCATTGAAACTAGATTATTTGAATGTGTGATTTTGTCTTGTTTTGTACACTGCTGTGCTGCAGGGGTTGAATTGTACTTCCTGGGAATTGCTAATTATGTTGCTCTTAACTAAAAATCCTTTTACATATCAATTTTTAATATCTTATTATGTTAATTAAATTTATACTGTAGGTTTTTGAGAAGTTTACAAAGGAGTCTACTTCATTATTAGATGAACTTGCTTTGATTAACAATGGAAGTGATAAAGGAAATCAGCAAGAGAAAGAAAGGTAGGTGACTGATGGCATATAATGGTATTCTTGCAAAGTTATGATTAATCTGCTAGAGGATACTGTATCGTTAGTGCAAAAGAACTATGATAAATAAGACTCTAGTCAAAACTGATATATTTGTAAAAATTTGCTGTTCTTATACAACATTCTAATTTGAATACTTTCTTTATAGAAGCTACTTTTTGTTAAATAGTAATAGAAGCTACTTTTTGTTACATTTTTGTAACACTAGAAAATACTAAGTCAGGAGAACATTTTAAAAATGAAATATTCCACTTTGTATCTCTAATGTTTTCTGGTAAACAATATGAAAACAGTTGCAATTTAAAATTAAATCACTGTGGGCTGGGGATTTAGCTCAGAGGCACCGCTGCCTGCCTCGCAAGGGCAAGGACCTGAGTTCAATCCCCGGTACCCAAAAAAAAGAATTTAAAATAAAATTATTGTAACTTTATTTAACTGTATTTAGCACTTAAATGCCTAGCTTGTAGGGCTTCATCTGGCCTTTGTAGAATGGATTTAACTTAGAGAATTTATTGTTTTATAACCCTGGATAAAGTAATTGTTGAGTTGTATTCTCTATATGTAGCTTCTTAGATTTATCACTTTAACAGATTTCCATTAAATTTAATGTTATCAGTTTTTATTTTTCTCTTGATCAGGAGGCCAGGTTCCTTTCCTTTTGGTAAAAAAGTACTTTAGGAATCACATCAGCTCTTTCTGGTCTCTTCATTACTGGTCATGAGGACAATAAGTTTTCATTAGGAAATTTTTTATTAGGAATCAACAGGCATCCTTGTCTATCTCCTTTGTGTGTGGCCTTGAATATAGAGTAGAACCATGATAAATGTATTTTATTCCATGAATCCAGATATAGTCACATATCAATAAACCAAAACAACAGGTAAGAGGGATGTAGAAGGATCCTAATTTTAGTATTAGATCTTCATCAAAACCAGATCTAAATGTGAAAACAGAGTTTGAATGTAAATCTAGTGTTCCCACAAGCAGTTAGGAACATTCTATTCTGGAGATACCACTTGAAAACAAATACTTAAATAATACAGTGTGTACATGTGTACTGCTGTCTCATAAACACAGAGGAACTGAAGGTGTCAGTGAAGTTACTTCATAAAAATTAGCAGAAATTAGTGAAATATCTTTATTTTCTGATTAGTCCATCAAAGTAAGTTTGATGTTTCCAAGTTTCATTCCTCAGGAAAGACGTTCAGAGAGGGTGCTTGTAGAAAATGAGTCCATGGTCAGTGTAATGGTGTCGACTGTGTTTCCTCTTTAGAATAACTAAACATTATAGATCAAGGGTTCTGAGAAACCACTGCAATGGAGAGACCTATTTTAATTAGTTGCTTCATTAGAATGTCCCATCCTTTTTGCTTTACTAGTAATGTCTTGCTTGAGGTTTTGAGAAACGCTTTGGGAAATGATGGTTCACCATGTCTACACAAAATATTAAATGACATCTTGTATTTGTGAGTCCCTCTTCAAGTTACTCAAATGTTATTGCTTAGTTTCATTTTTACTCAGATAATAAAGTTCCCACTCACAAAATTTCATCAGCTTTTTTTTTGGTATCGGGGATCAAACTAAGGTCCTTCGGCAGGCAGCAGAACTACTGAGCTAAATCTCTGGCCCTCATCACCTTTTTAATGTCTGTCCTCAGGAAGCATAGAGGCTACACAGGGGTGAGGGCTTAGATCAGGTGACAAAAAGGAAGGCTCTACTTCAAGGCTGATGAGTTACTGCTTATAGCATCATGTTGCTTGGCTTTGATTTGCCAGGTTCCTTATTTTGTCTTAATCTTTTTTCCAAATGTGTTTTAGGAAAATAAGGCCAAAATCCATCTGCACAAGAAACATAACTAGATTAGGGAAGAGAGAGTATAACCATTTCTCTGTGTGTGTGTATGTGTGTGTGTGTGTGCTCACACACATGCATGCCGCACACATGTGCACAGGCACACATGTGCCACATGGGCACACACACCCCCAGATACCTATACCCCTGCGGTACAGAGAATATTTGCAGGTAACAAAAGCTGCTGTAGATAAATGGAAAATGCTTGGAGACCTTTTAAATGTACATTTCTCATTGCCATGTAGCTAAAAATTTCATTTTGAACAAGTATAAAAATAGATTCATTTGATCCATTTTATTTTTTAAAATTAATTTTATTGGTACATTTAAGGTATACAATATAGTGACATTCTCTTTTGGTATATTTTAGACAGTACTATAAATAGTTAACTATTTTTGTTTGTTTTTTGAAAAGTTTTTTTGAGACAGTGTCTCACTATGTAGTGAGACTGACCTGGAACGAAGTAGTTCAGGCTTGTCTCGAACTCACAGCGATTCTCCTTCCTCAGTCTCCCAGGTGCTGGGATTACAGGTGTGCACCACCACGCCCAGCTCTAGTTAACTGTTTTTGCACATAGTGTGATTTTATGCTTTTAAAACTTGATTTGTCACATTGATATTTCTTTGGCTATTAGAATTTAGTTTTTAAAATGGGCTTCTTTATACTTAAGAGGAATAAGCGAGGTAAAAATAGAATGTTCTCAGGTTTTCATACTTGCATATTTCTGTTTTGATATTATATATGAAGGAATTTTTTTTTTTTTGTACTGGGGATCGAACTTGGGCCCTTACACTTGCGAGGCGGGCAGCGGAACCACTGAGCCAAATCCCCAGCTGGAATTTCTTAAGTTATGTGAATAGAAATATAAGTTTTAAAAATGCCTCTCTTGGTGCTTGCCAGGTCTGTGGATTTAAACTTTCTTCCATCGGTTGACCCCGAAACAGTTCTTCAGACAGGTAAGATGAAAGAATAATATTTACTATTAGTGAGAGCAGTCCAGTGAAGCAGTTGTATTGGTTAGTCCATTGATTCAGCATGTATGTGGTACACATTATAGAAATTGAAGAGGAAATGTTTCAGCTCCTTTTTGGTTTAACCTAACAGTATGTTGATAACCTTTATAGCATTTAAAATTAACACTTTATCTCGCTCTTGAAATATTTGGACTGGTTTTTTTTCTTTGTTTTCTGGTGCTGGGTATAAACACAGGGCCTCACTTAAGCTAAACAAGTCCTCTACCACCACTCTACATCCCTAGCTCTGGATTTATTATTCTGTAAAATAGAGAAAAATTTCTTCTTCATTTAGTTGTTAGGAGGATTATTGAATATCCATTATGTGGCAGGCCTCGTATTTTATATTTCTTTTTCTTTTTTTTTTGGTACTGAGAATCAAACTTGGGACCTTGTGCTTGTGAAGCAGTTGTCAGAACCACTGAGCTAAATCCCTGGTCCTGTATTTTTATATTTCATTCTCTGAGTAATCTTTTTGTTTGTTTGTTTTTGTTTTGTTTTGTTTTTGGAACCGGGGATCAAACTAGGGACCTTGCACTTTCGAGGCAGTGGCGACACCACAGAACTAAATCCCCAGGCCCCTCTCCTAATAATCTTTGAGATAATATTTTTTCTCTGTTTTGTACTTGAGAAAGCAAATGCATAGAGATTTAAAAAAAAACAACTCAGTAACAGTTTGTTCAAAATCAAGTAAGTATTAAGCTCTATAACCATACTTCAGAACAGGCTTAAAGGCAAAGCCAGTAGTTATACTGTGTTGTAGTCATCTATGTAAAAACTCTTAGCCTGTTGCAGTGATCTTGCAAACAGGGAGTACTCAGTGCTGCTTGAAGTATATAGTCTCTGGTAGCTATTTCATGAATTCTATGTGAACAAATTGGAATTATTTCAATTGGAAGTAATTTTATTTCTAATCAAATTTTTGTAATAATAATAACTCATAATTCTAATCTGACTGTATACCAGGTACTGTTTTAAATTGTTCACGTGTTGATTCAGCGATTCCTCAGCACAGATCTGTGAAGTAGGTTCTGTTATCACCCCTATTTTAAGAGGGGGGGAAAAGTGAAGGATAATAAGGTTAAGTAGCTTATGCAAGGTATGTAGCCAGTACCTGAACCCAGGAAGTTTGGTTTCAGAATACATGTATTCTTTGAAATAATTATTTGTGCTGCTTCTCTAATGGAAACGGTATCCATAAGGAATACATTATGGGTATCAATTGTAAAAGTAGAGAAAATAAATGTATTCTGATGTTAATGCCTTTTTTGTGTGTGTATAGAGTTTTTGCAAAGATTTAGATATTTTTAAACATTTGCACAAATATTTAGGACAGATATTTCTCCAATGATAAAATATAATGAAGAGTTAAAATTTTTTTGAATATTTTTGTTCTATTGATTTAATTGTCCTAAATTTTCCCAGTATGAGTAGATCTTTTTTCCTTAGAGAACAAAGAAATACTTGAAATCACTGAGTTCATTTGTAGAATTGCAATAGACTATCAGTTAAAATATTACTTTACATTTGAAACTTGATTCTATGTATATATGTAACATTTTGAAAGCTTCTTTAAACCCATTGAATTAAGAAGCTTTTAAAATTTGTATTTTAAAATTAACTTCATATGCCACTAAATCTAATTCTATTAGCTATTAATTCTTAAGGTAGGGATTGGAAGAGTATAAAATGGAGAGGTATAGAACAATCTAGAGATTTCTAAAAATTAAAAATAACTCTAAAGCATAATAAAAGTTCTGTTTCTTTATAATGAAAAACATTTACATTTGGGGGATACTTTCTAAATAAAGATGAAGAGAATTTGTATATTGTTTTGGAATCTAAATAATAATGAGAACAGTTTTATTCTTGAAAAGCATACTTAATCAGAGCAGAAATCAGTGAAATGGAGACTAAGAGAATGATACAAAAAAAAGAAATCAATGAAGCAAAGAGTTGGTTCTTTGAAAGAATAAACAAGTTTGACAAACCCTTAGCCAACCTTAACAAAAAAGGAAAGAAAAGGCCCAAATTCATGAGTTAGGAATAAAAAGGGTGAAATTACAATGGACCCAGCAGAAATCCAGAGGATTATTAATACTTACTATGCCAATAAGATGGAAAATACAGAAGATATGGACATATTCCTAGATATGTATGAATTACCAAAGTTGAACAAGAAGACCTAAAAATTTTATAAACATCCCAATATCAATCAACAAAATTGAAAACATAATTAAAAACTTACCAACTAAAAAAAGCCTGGGCCTTGCTGGTTTCACTGCTGAATTCGATGACATTTAGAGAAGAACTACTGCCAGTACTGTTTAAACTCTTCAGTGAAATTTAAAAGGGAAGCAATAATCCTAAATTCATTCCTGGAAGCATTACTTTGATCCACAAAGCAGAGAAACACCCAAACAAAAAAGAGAACTATAGGCCAAACTCCATAATGAACATAGATGCAGAAATCTTAATAAAATACTGGCAAACAGAAAGCAGAAGATCATCAAGAAGATCATACACCCTGACTAAGTAGTTTTCATCCCATGGATGCAGGGCTGATTCAACATACGCAAATCAATAAATGTAATGCACTATATTAGTAGAGCCATATGAGCATCTCAATAGATGCAGAAAAATTATTCAACAAAATCCAACACGCATTTATGAAAAAAACCCTCCCCAAAATTGGAATAGATGGTCTCTACCTCAACCTGATAAGAGCCATCTATGAAAAACCAATAGCCAGTATCATACTAAATGGTCAAAACCTGAAATCCTTCACACTAAAATCAGGAACAAGACAAGGATGTCCATTATCACCACTACTGTTCAGGATAGTTTTGAAAACATTAGCAACAGCATTTAGATGAGAAAGAAATAAAAGGAATAAAGATAGAAAATGAAGAAGTCACATTGTCATTATGTGCAGACAACAGGATACATATAGAATATGCCAAGAACTCAACCAAAAGTCTTCTAGACTTAATAACCAAAAGAAGTAGAGTAACTGGATACAAGATCAACATACAAAAATCAATCAATAGCTTTCCTGTACATGAACAAAAGACTCACTGAGAGAGAAATGGGGCAAACAATTTCTTTCACAATAGCATCCAAAAAATTGAAATACCTAATGAAAGAAATCAAAGACCTCTACTCTGAAAACTACAGCACCCTGAAAAAAAGAGATCAAAGATGATATCAGAAAATGGAAAGACATCCCTTGCTCCTGGGTAGGAAGAACCAACATAGTGAAAATGGCCATGCTACCAAAACTGTTATATAGATTCATTGCAGTCAATTGAAATTTCTGCAGCATACTTCATGGACCTTGAGAAAACAATCCAACGATTCATTTGGAACAAGATGAGACCTAGAATAGCAAAAGCAATTCTAGGCAATAAAAACAAGGTAGGGGGTATCAAAAATTTCTCACCTTGAAACTTTACTACAAAACTACTGTGATTAAAAACAGCATGGCACTGGCAAAGAAACAGACCTGAGGAGCAATGAAACAGATTAGAAGATGCAGAAATAACTCCAGACACACTCAGCCACCTTGTCTTGGACAAAGGAGCCAAGCACCCTCACTGGAGGAAAGATAGCCTTTTTAATAAATGGTGCTAGAAAAACTGGGTTTGCGCTTGCCGAAGACTAAAACTAGACCTATATTTCTCACCATGCACTAAACTAAGATCAAAATGGATTAAAGATCTAAATATTAAAGGAGAAACACTAAACCGGCTGCAAGAGAGGTTAGGTAGAACTACTGAAGACATTGGCATAGAAAAAGATTTTATGAACAAAACCTCAGTTGTACGTGAACTAGAATCAACAACTGGGGTTTTATTTTATTGAATAGCTTTTGCACAGCAAGAGAAACCAACAGTATGAAGAGAAAACCCACAATATGGGAAAAAAAATTTCACCAGCTGTTGCTCAAAGGTCTACTATCTAGAGTATATGTAGAATTTAAAAAAATCAGACCTCCCAAATTAAAGACCCAGTCTAAAAATGTGCATCTGGAATGAACAGACATTTCTCAGACAAAGAAGTTGAAATAGCAAATAAACATGAAAACATGTTCAGCATCACTGGTCATTCAAGAGATACAAATGAAAACAATGCTGAGATTCCACCTCCAGAAAACATGGCTACTATCATGAAATCAACCAATAATAAATGCTGGGAGGCTGTGGGGAAAAAGGGACCCTGCTCCCACTGCTGGTGGGAATGTAGACTGGTGAAACCACTGTGGAAATCAGTATGGAGATAGCTCAGAGAACCTGGATCAGAAGTCCCATTTGACCCAGATATTTCTCTGCTTTGTATCTTCCCAAAAGAATTAAAAGAATCATACCACAGTGATATATATATATATATGCACCCATGTTCATAGTAGCATAGTTTGTAATAGCTAAAACTTGGAAACAACCCAATTGCCCATCAACTGGAGACTGGATAAAGAAAATGTGTTTTTTTTTAAAAAAAAAATAAAGTGGAGTACTACTCAGCCAAAAAGAAAGAGATATGAGAGACATTTATAGCTAAATGGATGCACATTGAGGTGATATACATATGTGTAAATACCGAATAGTTTCTCTGGGGTGAGAAACTGAAAGTGTAATAAAGGACTAAATGGTATAACAGATAATGTGAAATAAGAAAAAAAGGGGCAGACCCCTGTATCAGGGATCCTAAATGTGACCCAGCCTTTTAGTTTGTACCTGACTAAAAGAAATACTGCTTTAGGGGTGCTCCTTGAAGGAATAGGCCCATAGAATTAGCCAGTGATATATTTATCTTAGAGTTTAGATCCAGCTGTGAAGAGATAGTTCCTTTGTTTATAAAGCCCTGGCAGCTGCAGTAATGGCTAATTGAGAAAGCTGACCAGATAACATTAGGAAAAAGTAAATTATTCAGTTTTCCCATGCCTTTTAGAACTATTGAATAACAGGACATTCATGGCTCTCAAATAATAGAGTCACATAATATCAGGCCCTCATCTGTGAAAATCCCCCCTTATATTTTGCTCCAGTTAAAACCTTAAACCCTGCTACTTTTTGCCCTCGGAACCTGGCCCCCTGACCATGACTGCCTCAGTGTCACTGACGAATTGTTCTCCAGTCATCTAGATCTGCAGAAAGACCCCCTGCCTGAGGCTGATTCCTTCCTGCTCAAGGATGGGAGCAACTTCATAGAAAATGGGGTACGCTATGCTGGCTATGCAGAGATGACTCAAGATGAAGCGGTCCAAGCAGGACCCCTCCCCACTGGATGGTCAGCTCAATGAGCAAAAACTGTGGGCACTCATACAGGCTCTGCAATGGGCAAAAGGAAAGAGGGTAAATGTTTATACAGATTCCTGGTTGCCACTCGATGTATCTATGCCACAGTCTGTAAAAATGTGGGCTTCTCACAGCAGAGGACAAACTTATTAAAATTAAACAGGATATAAATATAGTTATTTAAGGCAATGTGGAAATCTGACAAAATAGCTATAATAATTAAAAAAAAAATTCCAAGGTTTGGTCTGCCTCTCTCCATAGGCAGTGACAATGGGCCAGCATTTATAACAGAGGTTATAGAGACTTTATAAAATTATCTCTTGGGCTTATCCAGTATAAAATCACAGGGGTTAAAATTGTGCAAGTATTTTTAAAAAAATATTCAAGGGTAAATTAAAAAGACCTCCCTGTGATGTTAAAATTTAGAAAAGGACCCCTTTCTGACCTATATAGAAAGGGCCATATGAGTCACTTATGGTTACTCCCACAGCTATCAAAGTAGCTGAAACTCAGCTACCACTACTCTAGAGTAAAACAGAATTCCAGGGATTCTGACTCTAGGAGGCCAAGAGACAACGCACTCAAAGCCCTGCTCTCACCACACTGGAAGCTGGTGAGTCTACGCACGGCTGAAGAAGGAGAACTACAATCTAGATATAGACTCTTATATTGTGTCAAGCTGTTATGAGTTATTATACTTCTAAATTAAGAGTTTATGAGCCTACAGATGATAAAAATATGAAAACTTTTTGTGCTCTGGGAATCCTAATCCCCAATTTAGCTAAGAGGATGCCTTTACAAATTGCTGTGACCCCTTAGCTAAAAATTTAAGTAAAACAATGAATCAAGGATTTGATTCTACCTAAGATCAGTGGGGATTGTAAGACTTGAATAAGCTAAAGTGACTCCATGCTAATAGGCCAGACTGTGCTTCTTCATATGCTAATTGCTACCTTGGTTAACAGCCCGCCCAGGGGCAAATGGTTTGACAAAAGGTGACCTTAGAACATTTCCTGCATACGATAAGCAATGTGTTTGCAGTCTTGTTCTGTGAATTCCCTGACTCTTTGTTTAGAAAAACCTTATAAAAAGTACCTCAGCCCCTGAGCAGTTGCCTCTCTGAGTTTTTTAAAAAAAAAAAAAAAAAAAAAGAAAAAGAAAAAGAAAAAAGGGACAGAGAGGGAGGGGGAGGGTAAAGGAAAGAAGGGAATGGAATTAATATAAAAAAATGGAAACAAAATCTTTGTAAATAGAAAGGTGTGGAGGAGTTGAAGGGAGGGCAGGGGAATGGGGAAAAAAAATAAGAACCAACATAGAATATGTAAAGATACACATTTTCAATGATGAATGTTATTATATACCTAAAATGTATCAATAAAGTTAATAAAAAAGAAAAGCATACTTAAACTTACTTGAAAGATATGTATATGCCTACAGATTTAGTTGCCCATTCTATTAATTTTAATTTATCCTGTAAATGTGGATTTCCTATGTTAATTTTCTATAATTGAACCATTTTCAATGTAGTGTGTATGATGTGTCATGAGTCGACCGTTAATATGCCATAGAGATTCCTGTAGAGATGATGTAAATATCATTTGATACTAGTAATAAACACTTTCTCCATTTATGCTAATCATACATTGATTTCACTGTCATCCTTTCTTGTTCTGTGATTGAAATATAGATCAATACTGAAAGCCTACAACATGCTGCTTAGATTAGTGCCATCAGACAGAAATTCCAGACTGTACTTTTGCTCTATAAGGAAGCATCATTTATCAGCACAGTGTCCTGAGTAGTGAATCCACCAATAAAAAGAATGTGATAAGTGGATAGATAGAAAATTTATAGTACCACATATGTTATATAGCGTATAATTGGCATATATGTTTACAGTATGTGGAAGAGCATTTTCATATATTTTCTAATAGTACATATATAGAATAATGTATCCACATGTATATTTGTGTGTTGTGCAGCTTTTGTACTTAAAAGTGCATTTTACTACTTATGACCTAAAGGCAGGCGAATAGGTAAATGGATAGATTTTAAAGCAAAGGACTAGAATTTAGCAGATTGAGAAGTGAGAGATGTTTTTTATTTTTGGTTCTGGGAATCAAACTCAAGACCTTGCACTTGTGAGGCAGGCATGGTGCCACTGAGCTAAATCCCTGGCTGAGATGTATTTCTTAATGGGCATTAATTATGGGTATCTTTCATTTGTAAAGGACATGAATTGTTATCCGAATTACAGCAGCGTCGATTTAATGGCTCTGATGGAGGTGTCTCATGGTCTCCTATGGATGATGAACTGCTTGCACAGCCACAGGTTATGAAATTATTAGATTCACTCCGAGAGCAGTATACTCGCTACCAGGAAGTTTGTAGGCAGCGTAGTAAGCGCACACAATTAGAAGAAATTCAACAGAAGGTGATGCAGGTAGGTGTCTGATTTGAATATAGCTGTCTTTAATTCTAAATTCTTTTTGCCTGGTAATTTCTATTGGGTGACTGACTTTGTATTTTTATTTACACTATAGTAGAACTTTAGACCTTTTCAAATTAGATTATAAAATTAGTTTAGCTATGTATCTTTCATACAAAGTATCTGAATTAAAGTAATACTTTAATATTTTACTTCACCTACTCATGACTTTCTGTCTGTTTCTTCCTTTCTATCTTTCCTTCTTTTCCTTTTATTAATTGAAATAGAGATCGTGACACTTCTTTTGAAAGGCTAGTGTTTGGGAAAAGCCTAACATTCAATTAACGGTAGCTATGATATTTATTTCTGTTGAATGAAACTCTAAAGACTTAGTTCAGATGTGGGTGAATTTTTTTGTCTGAAAAGCTAAATATTTAAGCTTCACAGACCAGTCTTGGTTGTAGTTATGCTGCATTTCTCTGCCACTGTAGTAGAAGAGCAGAAATAAGCATGTTAATGAATGTGCATGCCCTTTTTCCAATAAAACGTTAAAAATGGTTGGTGAGCTATTGACCCACAGGATATATATTTTGCTGACTGTTAAACTAGAGCATCAAGATGTCATAGTAAAAAAGACTTGGAGGTAGGAGTTGGATCATGGAACATGTTGAATTCCAGACAGAATGTTGTATCTCTAATCCATGACAACCACATATTCTTTTTTGGGGTGTTTGTTTTGTTCTTTGGGCTTTTTTGTTTGTTTGTTTTTTTGAGACAGGGTCTCACTATGTAGTTGAGACTGACCTGGAGCTCATTATGTAGTCTCGAACTCACAGCCATCCTCTTCCCTCAGCCTCCCAAGTGCTGAGATTACAAGGCATGTGCCACGCCCGGCTAACCACATATACTTTTAAGATTTCTGAGCATTCATTAATTAAATGTGACTTTTTCTATGGTTTGTTTGTTTTTTTGAGACAGGGTCTCACTATGTAGTTGAGACTGACCTGGAGCTCATTATGTAGTCTCGAACTCACAGCCATCCTCTTCCCTCAGCCTCCCAAGTGCTGAGATTACAAGGCATGTGCCACGCCCGGCTAACCACATATACTTTTAAGATTTCTGAGCATTCATTAATTAAATGTGACTTTTTCTATGTCCTAATGTTAAAATACAGTTTCTGATAAACCTAAGTACTCTTTAGTTAGTTTGAAATTATCTTTGAAAAAACACAAAAAAATGGAATAGCATAGTGGTACAGAACTCAGATTCTGAGCCCAGGTTATCTGAGTCAGTGCTCTTTCCCCATTTCAAGCATCCCGACCTGGGGAAAAAGTTCCATGCCTCCATTCCTCATCAGTAAACAGAGAATGATGGCATTCCCTGTTTAATTGGATTGTCATGAAGATTACAAAGGTGATTTAAAAAAGAATTGTTTAGTGCCTGACACACATCAAGCTGTGTCTGTTGAGGTGTGGGCACAGAGACTGTGAGTGATAGGATTCATCTGCTAAGTGAGATGTGGGGTCAGAAGACAAAGGAGTTAATGTATTGACCAACACATTTTTGAAATGATGGTCTGGCCAGCTCAATCGGGTAAAGAAATTAGAGAAGGGAGATGATGATGGTATTTATATTGATGTGATGATGGTAGTGAGATGATTGTTAAAAACAGATAAATTTTATTACACCTCAGTTTTCTCTATTAGGATTACAAGTGAATTGATTGAAACATTAATATTCACTACATAATATTTTCCTGCACTTTTTCACAGATCACAATTTATGGGAAAATCTATTTCCCATGCCAAAGTGATTACTGAAATTTAATTTATAATAACACATTGATTATGTAACAAGAACTATACTACCTTTAGTCTTGCAAATTTGGGGAAAAGTTATCACTGAAAACATAATGCAAGAAGAATCAGTAGCTCTGATAAACTATTTCTTAAGTAATAACAGGACAGTTATCAGTCACTTATTCCCCACAGTTCAAATTGGCAGCATCAAACTTCATGTAGTATGCGAATATTCTGCATGTAGCTGCTGCTGTGATAGTTAACAATTGGATCTCATATGCTTTGGGGGTAGGAGACAGTGCCACTTCACTGAAATCTGTTATCATTATTCTCATTATTTATTGTGACAGTAATTACTGCCAACACTGCAAATGTTATTTCTAGAGTCATCCATGTGCTTTTCTTCCATTTTAGAAAAGGACCACAGACTTTAAATTGGACGCACTCTTGAGTTGCCTAAGTGTACAGCTAAGGGCTGTGTTCTTGGTCCCCATATCCTTTTTCCAGTCAGATACTTGATTTGCTTGACATGCCTTCCTAGTTTGTCCTTGCATACTTGCTGATACTCTCTCATAGTCTTTTGAAATCAGCCTAGCTATGAAAGAATAGTGGATAGTCACAGACATTTTGAGCCTATGAAAATATTTGTCATCGTAGATTTTTAAGAACTCATCTCCAAGGTTATACTTTGCATATAAATGACCCATTTGAAGGGTCACATTGCTATGGATTGGGCATAGAACTGTTTTTTGTAGTAAATTAATATTCAGATTAACTGAGCAAGATGTTGTGATTGAAATTAAGTTTTATGATGCATTTTGGCAAACCACCATCATTAATGCATTTAAATAGATTTGTTTACTGGGACATCAACCTCAATTTGCATCATTTTTATTGGAAATAGTCATACATTTACTGTGCCTACATTACTGATATTACATATGAAGGAAAATTACTTTCTGCATACATTAAAGCTACATGTGCCAAGGGAAGATCTTTGCTTTATTTAAAATTTATTTTAAAATTTTTGGCTCTTCTGAAATTTCATACTTAGTCCTTTTTGTTCTATTGTAACAATACCTAAGACTGAGTAATTCTCAAGGACAGAGATTTATATCTCACATTTCTCAAGGTTAAGAATTCCAAGGTTAAGAGACCAGCATCCAGTAAAGGCCTTCTTGTTGGGTTCTGTCTGTATGTTTTCACCATGTAACTGCTTAGAATTGATGCAAATTAGAAATGCCTTATGGTCAACATTAGGGAGGCAGAGCCTTGAAGGCAGGTGTATGAGTTATTTGCGATCATGTATAACTTGGATCTAATGAGGGTTGGTTGGTTGCCAGAGGAGAGAGGTGGGAAAGAGGTGGGCAAGCAGTAAACAAGGAAGTTGGTCTTATAAAAAAGAGGTTTATAAAACCACTGAAATATGATTATAGCTGCATGGTAAATCATTAGAGTATTATAGTTTAATGTTAAGTAAAAAAACAAGATAGAAATACTTGCACTCTGAAAATTAGCTGTAGCTACTAAATGTGGAGTACATGTGGAAACTCTGTATGTGGACAGTTAATGGAATGAGATATGCATGATTTTTCCTTATGAAGTAGTACTTTAATTCTAAAAAATGAAGATGCATGAACTGTTAAAAATTTAAAAATGAATATATGTTAACCTGGTAACAACTAAAGTGCCCTGTGAAGTTACACCATTCTTATACGCAGTTCTAATGCAACGCTGTTCACTGCATCCATAATAAATCACACACAGCTGCTTTAACATTTTGGGAGCTGTCCTAAGTTTAGAGTTAGGGCGCAAATCTCTCTTCTTGAATTCCTTGCCCTGAGTTATAACAGTTAAACTTTGTAATATTTTTTGCTAAAATTTCTTCACTATTTGACTTGTGGATGAAGAGTTTACAAGTCTCTTCTCCAGCCAGATGATTTGATCTTTGCTTGACCAACCATCTCTTTTTTTCCTGAAAACCTGATAATAATTGGAATGTCAACTATGTGGCTAGGCCATATTGCTTATAATAAAAATTTTCCTAGGTCTGAACTGGGAGAACTATTAATTTTCCATGGATGGCATTATACTGGGCATCCTTGAGTTCAGTGACTCTCATGGGGCATGAAGTCCGATGCTGGAATGACTCCCATACCTGGCCCATGTGGATTTTACCTCCTTATGCCTCATTCAGGGGCCCAGAAGAGTGACACCTGGTACTGTCATCCTGGTGGATATAGCCCTCTGAGCAGACTGGTACCGGTGGGTCTTCTTGTGGGTCTAACATTCAGTAGATCCTAAGAAGACACCTAGACTCTTGCATAGTATAATTCTATATTAGCTTTTCATTTTTTTAAAGTGAGAAACTAGTATTTTGACTGTTAATTATTCAGTTTGCTTTGGGAAAGATGTTATACTATGAATCAGGACACATGCCTTTTAGTCCTAGTTATTGTGTAATATGTGGTTACCTTGGGCAAGACACTTAATCTCTCTGAAACTCAATTTTCTTGAGTAGTAGATAAGAACTTTGACCAGTGTAATTTCTGATGTTCCTTCCAACTCTAAGTCCTGTAATTTTCTGATTCTTTTATCATAATTTAATGTTTAATCCTCTTTTACAGAAGCATTCCAGATTTCATTTAACCTAGTAGATGCTCAGATAGCTGAAAGCTTAAGGTGCTGCAGTGTGCATCCTTCCAAATTTAGGGTTTGGAAATGTTGTCATATTACAGACTTTTAATTCCAAAAGAAATTACTGCTCGTACTGAATTTAAAGTAAAAATAGGTGAGGAATTTGGGGAGGAAAAAACCAATTAGAACAAAAGTCTGAAAAGCTTTCAGTTACTTGAAAATTTCATCTCCACTTTGATTTATAGGTTGTGAATTGGCTTGAAGGGCCCGGATCTGAACAGCTGAGGGCCCAGTGGGGGATCGGTGACTCTATCAGGGCTTCCCAGGCCCTGCAGCAGAAGCATGAAGAGATCGAGAGCCAGCACAGTGTGAGGCTTCTTCTTCTGCTTTGCAAGTTACAGTGCTATTTCTGATGTGCATCATGGTACTGTTAGGTTGTTTTAAAGTTTGATATGGGCCATAAAACACAGTATGTTGAATGCTTGGGGGTCAGAGAACATTTTGACCACTTAGTACATGGTTATCACTAAGGTTTTGTCTCCAATACAATTATTATATTCTTATAGAAAGACATTCCTATGAAATACTAAAACCTACTGTGATGAGGGTGATGTTACAATAACAGACCTTTGTTATTAGTCTGTGACAGAAACGTCATCCTTGATGCTCTGAGGGAGGCCCTTCCTGCTCACTGAGGGCTTCCACTGTGTTTTGGGTGTGTGGGGGGTTGTTGACCTTGACATCAACACTGCAAGCAGGGAGTGATACAGAGGACGAAGGGTGGTTTTCATTCTCTGGGCATCTGGGAGTTCATGTTTATAATGGTGAAAGAGATAATCAGACAGATCAGACTGATCACAGGTATGAATGGGGAAATGAAGTGATCTTCAGATTCTAGGTGATAATTGTTCAAGAGAATTTCAAATGCAACAACTTGGTGTATGGAGGAAATGGGTGTTTATTAAGCTCATACTATGTTGTAGTTAATTTGGCATTCCTGAGAAAGTAGTTGTTTTGTGGATCAATTCACTCACCCTCTTCTCCCTCAAGCCATATTGCCTCTCATGGTGATAAAGAGCACATGCCTGTAAACTGAGCATTATGGAGGCTGAGGTAGGAGGATTACTGCAAGGTCAAGGTCAGCCAGAACTATACAGTGAAAACTGTGTCAGAAATCCAAGGGGGGAAAAAACATAGACACACACACACACTGAATACAAAATTGGAAAAAATAAAATTGAATCTATTAATTATACTATCTTCAGTAATTGGTCTATAATAATGTTAAACTGTAGACCCAGATGAGATTTTAAGATCATGTAAACGTTATATTCCCACAATGTTTTTTTTCCCCATCACATTTTCCAGTTGAAATAGTAATTAAAAGGTGGATAGTATTAGGTAGTGTGTATTAAAACAAAAGAATAAATAATATACTTTCCCTAACACTAAATTTAAATGAGTAAGTCTTTTATCTTATGAGAGATACAGTATATGTTAATGATAGCTTATAATTATTTTCCTTTTACATAAATATTTTGTTTAGTTCCCACAGTTTTTAAAGTAATTATCCTCCAATTTGATTTAGCCATACTTACAGATGTACCCATAAGAGTTATAATCTAGTTGAAGGAATTATATATTATAAGAAAACTGTCTCATTATTTGGAATTATTTAAAGATAGTGTATATCTTTGCAATTTTTGTAATTAATACTTAGGAGAGATTTTAAAAAATGAAATCTGGGGCTGAGGATTTAGCTCAGTGGTTCTGCCACCTGCCTCGCAAGTGCAAGGTCCCAAGTTACATCCCCAGTACCAAAAAAAAGAACAAAATACGAAATCGGATAATTGAAAATGTATATGTATTTTATGCATTTCACAGGTTCCAACATGGTTCTTCCTTTTATGGTAAAAAAATAATTCAATTGAATAATTTATATTTAACTTGTAAGTCCTATTCCTGAGGTTACTATCTTTTAATTCTCTTAGTACTTTTAAAATAATGTAATGTTGTTGATTTTTTTAACATGGATTGTAATTTACTTGAAACTTATGGATTATTCTGGAACATATTACTATGTAGTTGGATTCTATAATTTTGTTTCCTGATTTGTTTTTGAAAACCATATTTGCTGAAGAACATCATAGACTTTATCCAAGAAGATTTAGATTTAACATTATTCCGAAATGTGTTATTTTTTTTGTTGAGATAGGATCTCACTATGCAGTTCAGGCTGGTCTTGAACTCACTGTATAGCCCAGGCAGGCCTTAAACTAATGGCGATTCTCTTGTCTTAGCCTCCTGAGTGCTAGGATTACTGGTGGGAGTCACCACACCTGGCTTAATAGTCCTTTTAAAGGGGTATATAATATGTGAGGCTCATAGAGACAGGATTTATATATTTTTTATTATTTTAAAAGATGCTAAGAGAAATAATTGTAGTTAGAAATTAGATTATATACATACATAAATTCATAAAAGGAATTGAAAAGTGCATTATAAATTGCACATGGGATGGATAAAATTAGTTACGTACACAGAGATTCCTGGGTTCAGTTTTCTTTTGTATTTTTATTATAAAATTTCAAAATCAGCTTAAAGAAACCAGTTATTTATGGATGGCACTTTCTTTGTGCTTAAACTTATAATGTGGAATCAGCACACAGAACTTTTGAGTCATAGAGAACCACATCCTGATGTGTAGTTAATCTGAATTTTATTTATTTAGATACTACCTTCTTTTATAGATGAAGAAACTGAGAGATAAGAAACTGAACGTTTTTTGATCAGTGAGTAGCTGAACCAAAGTTAGACAAACAGATCTCTTGACCCTCAAGTGGCATCCTTTCTAAGTCTACAAAAATTTATGGGTAGGCTTGAAAGATGGTGTCCTTTGAATTATTCTTAAACTCTTAATATTTGAGGACATATATGTTGACATCTGCATTCATACACAGGGTCCTCAGAAGAAAGATCTACCATGGATTTAATTTCTTTAAATAGTGTGTGATATTTGGGATTTGTTGTAACATTGCTAAGTGGGGACAGATCAAACGAGAAGATAAATGAAATGGGATTGGCCCTGAGTTGATAATTATTGCAGCAGGATGGTATGTAGGGTTTTGCTGTACTGGTCTTTCTACTTTTGAGTAGGCTTGATATTTTTCATTGTAGAGTAAGGTTCTCTCTCTCTCTCTCTCTCTCTCTTTCTCTCTCCCTAGAAAATTACACTTTTAACCAATAGGTGGCACTGCATTGTCACCTTGAACATAGGTTGATGGTGGCTAAATGTGTTAGCTTGTGATGTGTAAGATATGCTAATATTTCTCTAAAAGTATTTGTTTCTTTTGGTAAATAAAGATTAACAATTTAAGGCATTTATTGAAAATATTCAGATCTTATGAAACAATGACAGAATTCCAATATTGATAGAACTTGACAAAATTTAGCATACTATTTTATATTTTATATTTTATTAAACTCAGCTATTGAATTTTAGATTCCACATAAAAGCATAATGCAAAAATAAAGCCAAAACTCAAATATGTAGGATATTCAATACCAACATACAGAACAATGAATATCCTAACCTCAGTCTTTATTAAGGATTGTGAATTAGAAGTTCATTTAAAAAAAATATGACACAGACACACACACAAATGACACAACAGAAAAATACTAACGTGCATGGAAATAATTGTAGCATCTGATAATAAATTTGAAAGTATTTTAGTTCAATAACAAATATAACTATTTTTTTCTAAGTTTTATTTTATTACTTACATGTTTGCAATGCATGAAATTTTCATTCATCTCCCATTCTCCCGGTAGTCTCTTCATTCTGTTGATTGTTTCCTTTTCTGTGCAGCTTTTAATTTGTTTATTGTTATTTCTTGTGCAGTTCTGTTCAGAAAGTCCCTGCCTACACCTATGACTTCAAAAGTTTTACCTATTTTATTTTTCAGTAGGTTCATTGTTTCTGTTTTTATATATAGATCTTTGATCCATTTTGATATTGTAGTACATGGTGAGAGGTGTACGTCTACCTGAAATCTGCACATGGGTAGCCAGCTTTCCCAGCACTGGTTAAAGAGGGTATTTTTTTTTCCTCTAACATGTGCTTTGGGCTCCTTTGTTGAAGATCAGATAGTTCAGTGTATCTGGAGATGTTTCTGCATCCTCTGTTCTGTTGATTGACATGTCTGTTTATATGCTGCTGACATGTCATTTTTATCACAGCTGCTTTATAGTATAAATTGAAATCAGGCCCCAAATGGTGAAGTCCTTACCTCACTCAGTGGCACTGCCAGATGACCTAAGAGCAGGTGTTCAAATGGTGACGACAGTAGATTCAGGAGTGCACTTTCTAGTGCAGAACCTGGCAAGGCATGTCAGCTTTCCTACCAACCTTTTTTCCCTTTACCAACAAAGCATTTATAGGCAGCTAATGCCAGGAAAGGAAGGAGATTCCTGGGTGCAAAAGTGTCCCTGGCAACTGTTTGTCCCTGTATTTCTGGCAGTGGGTTCAGGTAGTCATGAGCAGTCAGTTCCTTTTTCCAAGTGCCCGCTGGGATGCCTGCCTCACAGGAGCCAGGACTTACATCCTGCCTGGCTGTGTCAAAACTGTTACCAGCCACTCGGGTTCATCCACTTAGGTTCCTTTGCTTGCTGCTGACCAAAGGAGGCCACGTATTTTGGTAAAAAGGATTTATTCACTGCTGCTTCCAAGGACATGGAGCGGGGGCCTGCTTGTCTCAAATCACCATCTCAGTTTTATCACCTGGGTGGGTATGTGGCATTTCCCAGTAACTTCCATACAGGCTACGTGCTGGTGTGTTGTGCCTAGTGCAAAGCAGCAGAACAGGTTTTTGTGGCAAATCAAGACCCCTTCTCCAGTATGTATTCCAAATGCCATGACTTCTCTCTTTCCATGTTGGCGCTGTTTCTTTCCTCCTTCAGTGGGATTCCTGTTTGGTGGTGAAGACTATGAGAACCACTTCACCAGACATGTGTCACCACCAGATCTCGTGATTGCAGTCAGTATTAGCTGTTCTCCCCTTGACATGAGCATCCAGGCTCACTACCTACCTACCACCTTAGTCCAACCCCACATCTTGGTGTTGAATTTTTATTTTGCTATAAATTAATCATTTTCCACACAATAAAGAGACAGACCAGAGAGCGGCCATCATGAATTAAATTTGGTCCGTTCCTCTGCAATTCTGCACATTCTGTGTTCCTCTATTTTCTGGGAAGAGGCATGTTAACTGGTTTTACACATTCACATATATGAAACCAGACTCCCCTGCAGTGTCCCAGAGAGGATTACTTCTTTATCACAGTTCCTGTCAGTAACATCATTATTTCCAAATTTCCAAATTTCAGTACTAAGTTCTTGAGTATTAATTTCGTGGGGATTAATTTTTTACATTGTAGATACCTGGCCAGGTTGCTAGAACCTGTATATATTTTACAACTTCAGCACACACACACACACACACACACACACACACACCCACACAGTCAGCTCCACAGTGATGGTTCTTAAAGCTTAGTGGGCAGAAGTCATCACAGGTGCTTCTTCAAATGCATAGTCCAGGGCCTCAGCCCCAGAGACTCTGTCCAGGTCAAGAGAGAAGGACCTTGGGGATTTTGATGAGCACTCCAGGTGATCTGATACTAATAGTTCTTACTGAGAGGTGCTATCATGGGACTCTTAATCTCTTCTCAGAATCATCGCTGCTGCTTCTTCAGTGAATTAAAATTTACTTAGTGCATTAGCTAATTTTCTAAGTACTGTAAATGAGACAGTAGAGTCCCTGTTTTGGGTACTATGACCACGATAATTTTAATAGATAATATTTTATACTTTAAAATAGTCATTTTAATCATTATGATAACTGCAGTTTCAAAAGTATTTTATATATGTTATTAAATTTATAAATAGCCAATAAAGTAGGTAAGGCAGGTATTATCATCAGCAGGATTTCCTGACCTCAGCACTATTGACACATTGTGCCAGATCTGTCGTTTTGAAGGTGCACACAGGAAGCAGAGAATCCTGGTTTGGGAATTCAGCAGGTGAATTGGATGGAAGTAAGGAGGGTAGGGCTTGGGCATGGTTTATATGGTGCGAGGTGGTTACAGCCTTTGGAGGTAAGGACAAAGGCTGCCAGTTGCTGAATCCTGAAACTGCTGAGGTCAGTAGGTTGTTGGACTCCACAGCATGGTAGGTGTGAGCCTATTGAAAAGGGACATTGGAGGCAGCTCCTGGACATCAGAGAATGGAATTCATTCATTGAGGTTTTTGGAGCTATACAGTAGTGTATGATGACAAGTTTTTATGGCCGTTGGAGTAGATAGCTGAGGCTTGAGGGAAGGACAGAGTGAGGAGGGAAGAAGGGAGGAAATGAAGTGAGGGAGGAAGTCAAGATCTGACTGTAGGTGTTGTGGATATCTTCATGGTGGACATCACTAAGAAGGCTGCTGCTCAGAGGAGAGCGGGAACTATAACTAAACTGCTAGCCAGGTGAGGAGATGCATTAGAGAAAGCTGGGAGGTTGTGATTCATGGCAAGTACTTCAAAGTAGATGTGGTTTTTGAGAGAAGAGGGAGAAAAAATGGTCTAGAAGTAGTAATGAGGGATGAGGCAGCTATCAAACCCACCTGTGGAGTTGTACGTTGGGTACATAAACAAAATCAGTAATCAGTTTGAGGGAATAGAGAGATAACTATACTTGCTGAGTTGGACAGGTTTCACTTAGAGCAAAAAGAAAGGAATATTGAAAGGCCAGGATGAGGATACAGAAGATTTTCTTGTTGGCAGATGTTGAGTTCCGAGAATAATAGTGAAGGATGAGGGAGTGAGTAGGGAACTTTTCATTCTTAATTTAAACAATTTTGCCTTACAGAAGTACTCATATATGTATGTTGTTTAGTTTATCTAGTAAAATTACAAAACATCTCTTAATTTGACCCTTAATTGATTATGCAACATCTTGCTTACAGGAATGGTTTGCCGTCTATGTGGAGCTTAATCAGCAGATTGCAGCACTGTTGAATGCTGGAGATGAGGAAGATCTTGTGGAGTTGAAGTCACTGCAGCAACAGCTTAGTGATGTTTGTTATCGACAGGCCAGTCAGCTGGAATTTAGGCAGAATCTCTTACAAGCAGCTCTAGAATTTCATGGTGTTGCCCAAGATGTAAGTGTCTTCTCTGATTGCTTTTCTTTTTTTCAAATGATCTGAACTATCTACACATAATTTTTGCAGGTTTGCATGCCTTCTAATTATTTTTTGGAAAAATAAAATAAAATACCCTGGGGGGTTAATGAGATAAAATTCTTTGATTTCAAAAAATCATGTCACTCTGCATGCAATTAAACTTTTTATTGTCTAACTAGAGTCCCCCAAAGTAGTAGATATATTTCATTTTGACTGTTCCACGGTATATATGCTTTTTAACGTAATGAAAGTGTCAGTAATTTTTTTTTACATTCCACTGACCTGGATGTACTTCTTGGTCTTTCTGATGCATGCATCTATGTGTCCCATCTTCCAGATAATATGTGTTCTGATGATTTGTCCCTGTCTTTTAACAGCATAGTCTTTCCCAGTGTAATTGTGATAATCTCATTAGATGAACCTCATTAATCATTAAACTCTGTAGATGCTGATTACATCAGGGTTATCTCTTTGGTGTCCCTCTGCTTTAGTTGTCTCAGCAGTTGGATGGCTTATTAGGGATGTTGTGCGTAGATGTAGCACCAGCTGATGGAGCATCGATTCAGCAAACTTTAAAACTGCTTGAAGAGAAGCTGAAAAGTGTTGGTAAGCAGATTTTAAAAATGCTGAAACATAAGAGTTCTTTTAAAAGATTTTACATAGTTAATTAAGTCATCTTATACTGAACTAATGATTACTTGTAAGAAACACAGGAAAAAAGTGTAAAAAAGGTTTTATTCTCTGAAGGGGATGTAATTTGTACTAGAAATATTTATTTTTCATTGTTGATAGGCACACCCCCTTCACTGGGCCTTTAGCTTTTTTTGTTTACTCAGCAGTATCTACAGGTGCTATGTCTTGCATATGGGAGGAACAGTTATTTGTAGTGCATGTATACACTGTAATTAGTTGTGTTCTGTGGTAAACCCTGTATGCCCCAAACTGTGTTTTATGCAATGATTTTTGTTTTTGCTATATCCTAACCTTGTGGAAAAAATAGTTGGTTTGGTTCTGTGCGCTTGTTTCTCCACACTGGGAATATTGTCAAGGTTACATAGTCTCCAAGGGAGGAACCATCTGATTGCATTAAGCTTACTGTCATTGGACAGCAAGACCTTGTACCTGTTTTGAGAATAAGAAATATGGTGAATGCCCTATGGAGGGTTGTGAAAAACAGAAAGGGGATGCCTACTAAGGGGAACAAGGGAGAGGAAACAGGAATTTAAAGCAGAGAATTAATAGAACGTGGTGAATGTGGTTGAACCAGATTAATTAATGGAAAACAAGAGAATCATTTTGAAAAAATATATTTATTATCACTTTACTTGCTTATAACCTTTATAACTTGACAGAGCAGATGTATAATACATACTTAATATGCCAAATAAAATTTATTTTAAAATAGCAGTTTTCTTGAGCCACGTGTTCTTTAAAAAAGAATTTTTGTGCACATACCTAATTTGGAATATTATAAAGATATTCTGCATATTGCTTCACATGGTATGTAAGCAGGTCTGAACTCTGCTTACAGGGTTCAACATCCCTTTACATTGATGATATATGGTATGGGTGATTTGAAATCTTGTAAATCTTACACTTCTTTGCATGTGTGGTATTGCAGATTGAACCCAGCAGGGACTTTACCACCTACCTGACACAGGGTTCCCCAACATTGACTAAATTGCCTCTAGTTCATAATCCTTTTTTGGCTCCTGAATAGCTGGCATTACAGGCATGTTTTGTTTTGTTTTATTTGATACTGGGGACTGAATCCAGGGCCTTCTCACTGAGTGACAGACATCCTCAGCCCTTTTTCTTTTTTAAATTTTTTGTTTTGATACAGGGTCTTATTAAATTGCTAAATTGTTCAGAGTGTACTTGAACTTGTGATCTTCCTATCTTAGCCTCCCAGGATGCTGGGATTACTAGCATATGTCACTGTGCCTGACTTCAGGCATGTATTTTTAAACAAAATATTTATATTGGCATTCTGAAAGTTGGAATTCATAAAAGCAGAAAGGGAAAAAATAGAAAAAACATTTTTAAAAATAGAAATTATTCTAATTTCTTCTTTCAGTTTTAAAATAGTAATTATTTATGGAGATTTCATGTTTTGAGAATTCCTTTTAGGGAGAATTTGTCAGAAGACAGCTCTACTTTGAACCCTGTTTAAAGGGGTTTATTATTGAAGTGTTAGATATTCAGAGAACTCCTTCTCAGAGTGGTTTAATATACAAAATTGTTACACCAAGAATCCAAATGCCAAATCTCCTGAGAGGATTTGAAGGAGGGACTCAGTTTAAGAGATTAAATATAGTAACTTTTGTTTTAGATGTAGGACTGCAAGGTTTGCGTGAAAAAGGTCAAGGTCTCCTGGATCAGATCTCCAATCAGGCATCCTGGGCCTATGGAAAGGATGTAACCATTGAAAATAAGGAAAATGTGGATCACATACAAGGAGTGATGGAAGATATGCAACTTAGGAAACAAAGGCAAAGTTTGACTGTTAATGTTAAATTTATCAAGATATATAATAAAATGAAAGTTGTATAATTTATATTTTGCATACAAACTGAAAGTTCTTACCTGGTATATAGTAGGCATGTAGTAGGATTGAGGTAAATAATTATTATATTGTAATTATAATAATTTTTGTGTATAATTGTACTAATAGTGGCAATGAGTACCTTTCCCCCTTTTTAATTGGCAGTAAGAATTTCAGTTATACTCAAGTACTTCATACTCCATAATCTGTGACTTTGCTCTGCTTGAAGAAAACCTTTTGGGAGAAATGTGCTTTCCATTTAATTTAATTTAGAGTTGCTGTTAAGTCTGTCCTCTGTATTGGTCTGTTTCTTTATCTCAGGTCACACATCCATTGTTCTCATGTTTGTTACGTGAGGGCTGGACAGTGGACTAATGATTATATTTAATTTCATTTGATATGGAACCAGGAATTTAAGGGATTCTTTGGAACTCAGTTTACAGCAGCAACTGCTATTCCAAAGCAGCAGTTATTCCAAAGTAAAGGATTAACTATACATGGAAGTGTACATCTATCATGGTTGTATGAAAATACCATACACTCAGAAATTTTAGTCATCGACAAAACCTCACAGAAAACTCACCCTGCAAAGTAGTCAGGAGGCAGGAATTCCCTATGCTGCTGCCTGTCCTGTGTCTGCCGGCGTCACCACAGGGAGCGGTAGTGTGCTCATTTCACGAGCCCCCCAGTGCTGTCACATACCATTCTCTGCTCGGAGCCTGCCCTTGCTTAAATGCTTAACTATGTCTTATTTAAATTATACTGAAGACGTACACAAAAGTAATAACCTATAGGAAGTGTATTCTGTTCTTCCGCTGATCTCTAGTGTCAGCTTCACTGATGTCTAGTGTTAGCTCCCTTTCCTGAAAGTAAGTCATTTGCCGGTCCAGTTTGCACCCGTACTACTTCCAGTTTCCTTTTGATCTGTCTTTTTACTCTGGTCATTTCACTCTGTCGCTCTTGTTGGTGTTATCGGTAACTTTTGATCATCATATGTAATAAAATATTTGATGATCTTAACCAAAACCCAGAGAATATTTTAGTCTTGACGTGCTACGCTCTAAATAGCAATGGAAACAACTGACATTCTCTTTCTCCATGAAACTCCCTGCCAGCCTTGCTTTTCTTCAAAACGCTCTCATAGTCCTCTTTCTGGTACTCAGTTTTTCCTTGTTTAGTTTAGTTTGTTTGTTTGTTTTTGCTCTGATGTTTTTTTCTTCTCTCTGAAGTCATTACTTCCAAAGTTTGTTTCAAACCCAAATTCTCTTTTCTGTGTTTTCTGTCTGGACGGTCTCACTGTTTTAATGACTTTTGAAAATGAATGTAGTGTAGTAGTTATGGCTCTTACCAAGACTTTTCCTGTGTTGTAAACCCGTAATTCAGGTTGCCTGCTCAGTATCTCTGGTTAGATATCTCAAATACTCCTCAAACTTTGTATGTCTAGAGTAGAATCATTTCCCCTCAAAACTTGCTGTCTTCTATTTTGAGTTCAGGTTAAAGTATATCAGCTACCAAACTTTGGAATTTATCCTAAAATTCTTTTTCTTCCTCGACTTTTATACTTAATCCAAGTTGTGTTTTCACTGAATTCTTTATTCAAGATTGTGCCTCTTCAGTTTGTTATACACTAATCTGCATACAGTATAAAGACTGTATAAAACCTCCTCCAGTGACTTCCTATTTTGTTCAGATGAGGTTCTGTCTCCTTGAAATAGCGTAACAGACTATTCATCATCCAATCCTTATTTTCTATAACTTGCCCACAAAATCACACACTTGTCTTCAGTTTCTTTGAAGGCTGCGTGTTGTTTCATGTATCCATGTCTAAGAGTACTTGTTTTCCTCAAGTTGTGTGTTAATGGATACCTACTTTTTTTTTTTGAGACTAAATGATACCCCTCCCAGGAATCTTTTTAGGATTTCTAATACAAGTTAATCACTTGCTTCTTTCTATTCCCATAAAAATTTTTGTATAGCTGCATAATAGCATTTATCACATTGTCTGTTTCAAAACCATCTCAAAATGGAGTAACTCAGTAGTAGAAACTGTCGTACTATCTCAGTACTTGACACACAATATGTTGAACATATATCATTTTATCATTGAGGGTGCCTTATGTTATTTTTTAGTTTCAGATTTTAAAAATAACTATTATCACTTACTTTCAGTCTCTTATGACTGACTTTAAGCAAGTTGCATCTTAACATTAGACTCTGACTTTTATTAAGAGAATCTTTTTAAAAAGTAGCCATGTGATAATCACTTCTGTATTGTTATTAAGTTTTCTTGAAGGACATCAACTGCAGTAGTAGAAGCCCAGTGCCTCTTGGGTAACTTGTTAGTGATATTTGGCTCTGCCCATTCCTACCTACAGTGCATGGAGATGGGTGGGAATGAAGGAGGTTGGTCAAAACTGAGGTCAAAGGCTGCTGCATATTATTGGGGCAGATGGTATATTTAGAGATTTTAAAACGCTCTAAATTATGTTTCTTTCCACCAAAGATCAATGAAAATTTTCCCTTAAGACTGTAGATACAGGTTTTTTAAAATTCAGAATTATATAGTATTCTGAATAATACAATTTAGTGAAAAGTGTTAATTTAAAACAATTTCATATCTTTTAAGCTAGTGTTTGAGAAACTACATTTTTATCTTTGAATCTTGTTTGATGTGGATTGGAAATAGAGATTTCTTTGAGTTTTAGTGTGCTGTTGCATTTATGCTTTGCTTCAATATTTTGCAGAATCCATGCTATCCTCAAGAGGGTTTGTCATTCAGTATAATTCAGGTATTTTGAGGTTTTGGTGTAACATAGATATAGATTAGATGTCCTTAAAATTCTTACAAGTCAATGCAAAATAGTTGCAATCTTTATAGTGTAGGACTAAGTACTTTAGTATACTGTAAAGCACCAGATCATGTTATACAAGTTAGCAAAACAGAAATGATGAACTAAATTTATGTTTGGGTTCCTTAGATGTGAAGACATGGTAGATGTGCGAAGGTTAAAGATGCTTCAGATGGTGCAGCTATTTAAATGTGAAGAGGACGCTGCCCAGGTAAGGACCAGTCAGCCACCTCATATGGATAGTTATTCTTAGATTTCATCTCACGAACAAAAGCATACTACATATAGTCCTAAGAAAATAAATTCATTAAATCAGATTCTCGTTATCCTGTTGAAGAATAAAGTTTAATATTCCCAGTTAATTTATGAACCTCATTTGACTTCTCAGTGAAATCCTCTACTGGGTAGAGATTGGGAGTAATTAGTAGTTATTACTATTCATGAAGTTACTAGCTTTGTCTCAGAATAGAGGATAATAATGCACATTGCTTTCTACCCACAAGATAATTATCAACACCAGGTAAGCAGTTTGATGTCTTTGTGTAGCTAACATCAGAACATCGTTTTACCTTGATGTAGAGGGAATTTATGATTTCACATAATAACATGAAAAAAATTGAGAAGTAGAAAAGATTAATTCACAGAATATTACAGTGAATGAAATAGCTATTAAGAATTTAGGTAGTTAATAGATTCATTGATCATATGATAGAAATCTTTGTATGAAGATAATATTTGGCATAATAAGAGTTGTCAATTCAGCTTCACCATTATGTGTTTTCATTCAGGCTGTAGAATGGCTAAGTGAACTTCTGGATGCTCTCCTTAAGACCCACACCAGACTGGGAGATGATGCCCAGGAAACGAAAGTTTTACTGGAAAAGCATCGAAAATTTGTCGATGTTGCACAGGTGCAGAACTGGTTATCTTCCTTTTCTACAGGCTCAGTGTTTGAGTAGCTTTCTGCATGCTTGTACTATATCGTAATCCTGCAAGTTGAAGAAGCTTAGTTCTGTTATTCCAAGGAAATCACCGAGAATATGCCAGCTCTTACATCAAAACTAGCCTGCATAAATGTGAGAGGGTTTTGTCTCCAATACTGGCTCTGTGTACTTCCTCCATTTATGTTAGATATCATGTTTTCTTTAGGCAATCCAACTAGTCATTCACAGAAGTTAATTTGCAATATGTTAATAACAGTAAATTAGAAACCTCATTTTCTCCATCTCACTAATGTTAGCATAATAACACAGAATTGTTTTGTGATGAGCAGTATCTCAGTGTATTCTTCCTAGTTAGTGAGTTCACACTGTAAGAGTTGTAGTTTCTTATATGGAATATAAAGTAGCTAATTTCATGTACTTGTTTTGGTCATTTAGCGAACAAGCTTTCTTTCTGGCCAGTAGTACTTAGCACTCTGAGATGGAGAAAGCAAAGTAAGAAGTGGAGGCTTAAAAAAATTTATGAACTAACTAAACATATTGTTTCCCCTCTATTATTTATGCATTATTTATAGTAAGTGCCACTGGTTCATTGAGCATTGAATTCTGATAGTGTCACTCCTCTAACCCCACCCCCCTTCGGAGTTAATCACAATTTCATGTTTACCTTTTCTGTTCTAGAGTACTTATGACTATGGTAGACAGTTGCTGCAGGCCACAGTTGTGTTGTGCCAGTCTTTGCGCTGCACCTCCAGGTCCTCTGGGGATACGCTTCCTCGCCTAAACAGAGTGTGGAAACAGTTTACAATAGCATCTGAAGAAAGGGTGCATAGGTTGGAAATGGCTGTTGCATTTCACTCAAATGCCGAAAAGGTTTGCTTTTGTTTTATTTTTGTTTCTGTTTTAGAAAGTCTCAGTGATACTTACTTCACCTGTGTTTAAAGTCTAGTAGTGTAATTATATGATCGATGTATTTGTTAAAGTGTTATGTGAGTTCCATTGTTAACATTTTTAAGGATGCATTCAGTGGTCCTCACTTAGACCTCCTTCTCTCCTTTGTCAGCCTGATGGCTAAGGCTCTCTCTGTTCCTGGCATCTCATGATGCCAGGAGAGGAGCTGATTTGGCAGCTTGTACTGATTATCACCAAGTCTAAAAGCTCACTTTACAATTTAAATTAGAGTGTCCAACTAAAGTAATGAGAGATCCTTTTTTAAACTGTGTTACGATACGTGCTGGAATTTATTATCCAATGAGTTAAAGTAATTAGTCCCAGAGACCGATCATAAAATTTTAAGTGTTATTTGGGCAAAATTTTAATGGAACCCTTTTCCTACACTTCACAGTGAAAATGTGTAGCACCCAGATGGTTTATATTTTCACTCTGAAAAAGAGGTTGGTCTTCTAGTTTACTTTATATTGATATCCTTGAATGGCTGTCTATGGGGGATATGAAATATACTTCAAGTTACAGAAAACTTAAAGGAATCTTAGGAATTAAGTAGTTTATGTCTGTATTGTGGAATACAGCTATTGGGAAGTGCCTGTAGTTAATTCTTTTACCTGGTTTCTGATCTCTGCAGATCCATGTTTGATTTAAATGGCTCTAAAGATGGTGAAAGTATACAAAGTGGCTTGGGTTGTTTATTATTATTTTTATTGCTAAAATATTTATTAATATAAAAGTCTAGCATAGAAAAGTTTATAAACCTTAAGTATATTGTTTGGTGAACTATCACAAAGTAAACATGCATGTGGTAACCAGTGTACTGTTCAAAGAGAACATTACTGGTAACTTTGGATCTCCCCCTACACTCTGTTGCTCACAATATTTGTCCCTACAGCCCCATCAAAGGGTGAGCATTGACCTAATTTCTCACGCCACTGATAACTTTTTAGGGTATTACTCTTTGGCGGGGGGGGGGGACGGGGACTAGGGATTGAACTCAGGACTTTGCACTTGTGGGGCAGGTGGCAGAACCACTGATCTAAATCCTCAGCCTAGAATATTACTTTAAACATATACCTAGAAAGACATCTTAAAATGTAGAATTCTTTAGAGATTATTTAAGAATAAACACTGTTTTTACAGTACTAGGGATTGAACCCTGGGCTACATCCCTGGCCTTTAAAATTTTTTTTTTGAGACAAAATCTTGCTAAGTGGCTTAGTTCTGTGGCTCTGCTTGAATTTGTGCTCCTCATATCTTAGCCTCCCAGAATGCTAGGATTACAGGCATGTGCTACCATACCCAACTTGGTTAAGAACTTTTTAGTGGAAAATTAATGTTCCCATTTTTTTCTGTTACCTAGCTTTTTCCTTTCTAATAAAAAACTTTATTTAAGATCATTTCATTGTAAAGACGTACTTGAAGCCTTCTGTTATCAGATATTATTTTCCTTTTGACTATTCTGTTTTATAGCGGTAAGCATAAATATAACCATAACTATAAGCAAGTTATATAGTATAATAATTAGGAGAGCTCTAAATTGGAGTACTAGTGAATAAATATGATTGGAATAAGTAAAACATAATGCATAAAGGTGCCAAAATAAATACTTGTTTTCCTTCTCCCCTAAATTGTGCAATTCTTTCTTACTTTTAAATAGTAAGAGGAAATAAAATGGGAGACCATGTATGAATTATAACCATTTAAGTCAGCATGTATTCCTGTCATGTAAAGGTACAAGATCCCAATGATGAATGTAACTGTACTGTATATCTAAAATGTACCAATAAACTCAATGAGAAAAAAAAGAAAAAGTCAGCATGTATTATTAAATATAAAATGCCTACCTAGATCTTTACATCAGTTACATGTTTGTATTTTGTATGTTGTTTTTAATTTATATTTTGATTTTTGAAGCCTTGGAGTTCCTTATGGACAGAGTCTGTGGGTCATTCACTCCCCAAAGTGCTAAATAAACACACCTTACAGTGAAGTGTTTAATAGACGATTTCCTAATGAGTGAGAGAATACTTCTTAAGCACAGGTTGAACTTACTTTCCAAATAATAGTTGATTATTTATTTTTTTCCTTGAAATCACCATAGAGCTCTTTATACTCTGATTGTATATTATGAATAAAGATTAGTGTATTTCATTTTGTTATTAGAATTTCTTGAGCCAACTTTATGCCATAGATTGATTTTACACAATAGTGCATATAAGTGCTAAGAATAAAACAAAGCACCTTTTCAGTTTACTGAATTTGCATGAACTTGCTTCCCGTTCTCTTTCTTGACTGACGTCATCCTTTTGTTGCAGATTTTGCAAGACTGTCCAGAAGAGCCTGAAGCTATTAACGATGAGGAGCAATTTGATGAAATTGAAGCAGTTGGGAAATCCCTTTTGGATAGGTTAACTGTTCCTGTAGTTTATCCGGATGGGTATGGTGCATGCTATTATGTATTTTTTTTTTCTTTTTTGTAATTGGTGAGCTCTTAAAGTGAAATGTTAGGGAAAAAGCCCGGTAAATCAAGTTTGGCCCATATCTTCAAATAGTTTTAACTGAAAAATTCACACTCAGTTGTTGCAGCAGCGGTAGTTGGTGCCTGCTTACATCAGATGTGTTGCCTGACAGCTTCTATAGAACGATGATCATTAACTAGATTGCGACTTTGGGGTTCATTCAGGAAAGGGGTGGCATGGAAAGTGTCTGATGTTTAGTGAACTCAGGATGTTTGCCAAACACCAAGTGGCATTGTGTCTATTAATTTTTGGGAGATGGTTTAAGGGGACTTGAACTCAGGCCTCATGCATGCGTGCTGTGGAGCCACGTGCATTGTGAGGAAGCATCTAGGCAAGAGCTTTCCCACTGAGCTCCAGACTTTTAAAATTTTTATTTTGAGACAAGGTCTTGCTAAGTTGCCCACCCTGACCTCAAATTTCATATCTTCCTTCCTCAGCGTACTATGAGGTAGCTAGATTGCAGGTGTGTGTACTTCTGTATTAGTTGCTTTCCTGTCACTGGGACAAAATTGACACATGCACCTTACAGTAGGACAGGTTTGTTTGGGTTCAAGTCTCAGTCCATGTGTAGTTAGTTGGTTTCTAGACAGAAAAAGCAAAGGTATGATGATGGAAGGGCGTGGCAGAGGAAAGCTGCTTGCCTGGTGGCAGCCAGTAAATGGGGAGGAGCCAAGGACAGAATATACTCTTCCAGGTCACAGCCCCAGTGACCTCCCTCCTCTGCCAGCCCCTACCTCCCAGCAGCACATTCAGCTGTAAACTCTTAGTGGATTCATTCACGGATGAGTATAGCAACTCAATGGTCCAGTCACCTTCTAAGCCCCACCTCTGAACCTGAGACTTTTGTGGGACACATTAGGCCCAAACCATACAGGTTGGTATCCTCCTGCCTCAGCCCCTTAAGTAGCTGGCATTACAGGTGTGTGCTACCATCCCAAGCTATCCTTCATTTCTTTTGACCAAATAGTATCAGTATTCTTATTTATGTTTTAGAAATGAAGAAACTAAGGCTCAGAAAGATTAAGGAAGGGGATCATAACTTAACAACTTCTCTATGTTAGAGTTAGGCGTGATCTCAGGTCTGTCTGTCTCCAAGTCTTGTACCACATGTGGGAGGTAGGTCACACAGATACAAGACATATGTAGTGAACATGCGAGCATCCCCTTTTCATTTTTAGGATTGTTATTTTTTCTATTCCATATTTGTATTAAAATATATATGTGTGTATTTTAGGTATTTTGTGACACTGAATATATCTTAAATTGTCTTGAGTTCCTAATTATTGATACAAAACAATCTGTTTATCCTATGTAGAGCTTGACAAGTTCTTCACATTTACATTTTATACATTCTCTTGGTAAAATAAAAGGAATTGATCATCTCTCTGCATTCAGTGCTTGAAGACTCAGATTCAGACCTTGAGTTTTCTACTGTGTGACCTTGGTTGAGTCATTTAACTTTCTAATCTTTAGGTTTTGTTTTTGTTTTTTAGTGTCTCTGGGGATGGGACTCGGGGCCTCACATATGCTAGTTATGTACTTTGTCACTGAGCTACCTTCTCAGCCCCAAAATGAAGAGGATACATCAGAAATTTCCAAAAACTATTCCAGCTCTAATTTTGTGACTCAAAATAAAGTATTTTACAAGTAAAAAAAAAAAACTGACTTTCATTTATTAATATGTCAAATTAAGCCGGGTGTGTGGCACATACCTGTAATTCCAGCACTTGGGAGGCTGAGGCAGGAGGATCTCTGTGAGTTTGAGACCAGCCTAGGCTACGTACATAGTGAGTTCCAGGGCAGTCTCAGCTACATAGTGAGACCCTGTCTCAAAAAAAAAAAAAAAAAAAGTCAACATCAAAAAGGATATTTTTCTTGCCATCTGTAGTCAACATTTGGTATAACCACCTTTAAACAAAATACATGTACAAAATAAATGTTTGTGCATGCTTGTGGACGGAGAATTGAAAGGCCTAAATATCACAAATATGCACAATATGGCTTTTGTACCACTAACACATTTTTCTCTTTGTCACAGAACTTATTTTATACCATTTTAAACAGTATTTTTCCTGTGGAATTACTACTCAAACAGTATAGTCTGAATTTCTAAACACAGACCACATCACAAAGATAGTTTTTTTTTTCTCATTGAGTTTATTGGTACATTTTAGGTATACAGTACAGTTACATTCATCATTGGGATCCTGTACCTTTACATGACAGGTCTTGGTTCTCATTTTTTTCCCCTTGTCCCTGCCCTCCCTACACCCCCTCCTCCTTTCTCTATTTACAAACACTTTTCCATTTTTCATTTTCCCATGTTTTTTTTTTCTTTTCCCTTACTACCTTTCCCCTACCCTTCCCACTTCCAAATATACTTTTTAATGATAATATTTACTTGCAGTTGCATACCCTGCAGTTAAATGAATTTGTATTAATCTGGACTTTTTTTTTGTCTTTTGATTTTAGAACCGAACAATATTTTGGGAGTCCAAGTGACATGGCTTCTACTGCAGAGCACATCAGAGACAGGATGAAACTAGTTAGTCTCAAAAGGCAGCAGCTGAGACATCCTGAAATGGTGCCCACAGAGAGCTAATAGCTACCAGCTTCCCACAGACCTGCAGCTCATCCTCCTGCACGTCGTCGGCCCACTGCAGCATTCGCCACAGTACAGTAGGATGCATCTCACAGCAGGATAAGCCTCATTTCTTCCCACACCACACTTCTCTCTATGTGCTAACACCTCACAGCTACCAAGGCATAATTATTTAACATGCTTTGAGACCACAAACTCCAGGTATCTTAAAAGAAGGAACTGTAAACATTGCACTGAAAACTTGCTTTC
Organism: Fukomys damarensis; assembly: GCF_012274545.1. NCBI lineage: Eukaryota > Metazoa > Chordata > Mammalia > Rodentia > Bathyergidae > Fukomys > Fukomys damarensis. The sequence continues at coordinate 17,346,281 of NW_022900938.1, forward strand.
AAGCTTTACCTGACCTGTCAGTTTGTAGATGAACAACTGATAATAAGCTTTGAATGGTGCTAATAAGAGTTTAGAAATTCTCTCTTTTAGAAAAAATGGCTGCCCTTCCTTCCCCGGTGATGTAGTAAATTTAGTTATAACTAAACTGTTACTAGTAGACAGTGGCATTCTCAAAATTTTAATTTGTAATTCTTCAGAATTGATTATTTTTATTGTGTTAATATTGAGAAAATCCTTCAGATCTTTGATATATTACATTCATTAAAAGACATTTTCCTATTTGTATTGATAATGTATTAAAACTTGTTTGTGCTTAATAAAAATCTTCTTTAAACATCTTAATTTGGTAGTTATATCCTATCTTCAAACATGAGTGCCTTATTAAAAAGGGCATTCTTAAGATTGTGGGGATGATTTAATAATCATTTTTTCATGGTGGTTGCATGTGTCTTAGCCAGGAAATTCATATGTAAGCATGTATATATAATAAGCATGTTTTATCATGAAAAGTAATTGTGAAAAACAACTTAGATTTTTAAGGACATCTTAATAACAACACTGTTTCTAATTTTGCTCTCCTCCAGCTTCAAAAATACTGTCCAAATTATTAACTACCCTGAAGATATTGTATCTTTAGGGGAGGAGGGTTAAGGAAGAAGGCATTCACAATTTACTTCAGTGTAATTAATCTTTTATATCAGAATAATATTTCTGGAACTAAAACAGCAATTGTTAATACAATTAATTTCTCATGACAGACTAGAGGCAAAATCAATTCTGAAATCTAATCACAGCATTGTATAACTCCTTTAGAAATAAAATTTATCATAAAATGCTAGTCCTTTTGTTTGTAGTTTCAATTGTAAAATGCATAAAATTTAATTTTTATGTTAATTTTTATTTTAGATTATGTTAAAGATTTAAAAAAATTTCAGGCTTTCAGTTAGTATAAAACTAGGCCAAGAATTGCATCCTGGTTCCTTTGTATGGTCTACAGACTAGCTCATGTAACCTCTGATGCAAAAGCCTCCCTGAGTCTGCTGGCTTCTCTGGCCTCTTCACTGCCAGACTTCTTGGAGAAGTCCCCATCTGTTGTCCCCACATCGTCAGCACCCCTACTCAGCACCTGGCAGACCGGTTTTGCACAGCACTGTAACAGCACTATTCTTTGGAAAGTCAGCAGTGGTCTTCCAGTTCGCAAATTCAGTGTTTTTCCTTAGGCTGCGTTCCTTACTCTTCAGTCTTTTTTGTAACATTTGAACTTTGAGCAACCTTGCCTAGACATTGTCTTCTCCCTCAGAGATGCTATCCTGTGTCTATAACTGTGAGTATAGGTTTGTCTTAGTTAAAAGATGTCTTCTAAACATGTACTTTCTCAGAGTCTGCCCTCAAAGTTCTGTGGCTCTTTCTAAGTATCTCATCCTTAGGCCTTCTCTTTCATCCCAGTGTCCTCCGTTACAGTGTGGTTCAAAGTGCCAGACAACACTTTCAACTGCCTACTTTACATTTATTTCATCCTACAGGGGGATTTGTCATACATGCCACCTTTCTTCTCTTCGAATAATTTTGTTTAATGGTGCAACCTTTTTTCCTAGTCAAACATGCCAGGATCTGGGGCAAAATTAAGCTGTTCCCTCTTATGCTGCCACTGCTTCCAAGAGCATCCAGGAAGTTCTTTCTATACTTGATAATACTCTTGGCCTTTTAGGACTTTATTCCTATGAGTAGGAACTTTTGTGCTGCTTCTTTTCAGTCTTCATGATGGTGCTAACCATGTTCTACAGTGCTTATGTCTCCTCCTGCTATACTCCAAGCTCTTTTGAGGGAATGGTATTATCCTACTTGTTCTAGTTTCAGGCTTCTGCTCATAGGCACTCAGTTCTTCTACCCTGGATTCTATTGTAAGTACTTGGAATACTTGTATTTTGGAACTCTTGTATTACAGTCTGAAGTGTGTTTTAGACATATCTATTTCCTAAAATTAGGACTGATTTATGAATGAATCTCCATATAAGAAAGTCACTTGGCATTTTACTTGCATAGGTAGTTACTTAGATATTTAGTTATTATATTCTATGTATATTTCTTCTACTGAATGTCAGAGTCATTAGAATGTTTTTATTATGACTTTGCTAAAAGAGGGACATCTTACCATCAACTCATGGACTTGTAATTGCTAAATAAATAAATTTTTATGTATCTTAAGTGCTTCTGTCCACAAAAAGAGTAGTATAAGGCATCATCTGGAAGTATTACTTGTAATTTCAGTATTTTACATGAAAATAGATATGCTTTTAGAAAAATAACATTGTTCTTCATATTGAAATTTTGCTGCAACTTTCTGTAAGCATATCTGTATATACAGGTAGAGTTATAAATGAAAACCCAGCAGTGCCCTATGATTGGATTAATTTTTTTTGTTTGGTTTGAGAGACCCCCTTTTTTTTGGCCTTTTTACTGCATATTTGCTTCTGTGTAAACTCAGTATATAATGCAGTTTGACATCTGTTCTTCATACGTGTCTAACTCAGTGAAGTTAGGATGTACAGATGATAACTTCATTTTGGCTTTATTTCTAGTCCTCATTGTTGGTGACCTTACTCTGCTAGGGTGATTCACTGGAAATATTGATGAAATAAATGGCTAAGCCTGCCAGCTGGGAAATTGATGACACATCTAGGTTTCTTTGCTAGATAGAAAATTGGATACTTCTTTTACTTTATAGGGAGTTACGTTGGCTACTGAGCTTCTAAATGTTACCTAGTCTTAATGTGTTTGTTGCTTCATTGCCTTATCAGCTGCAGTATGCTGTTTAGTTTATTGTTACTAGTGTCATACTCCTTAATATGAACATAACAAGTTACTTTTCTGATAGTGCTAAGCAAACTGTGTTCTCTGATCTAAACCCTTTGTAGCCAAAGATATGATTGTGAGGTTGGGTGAAAATGTGCAGTGTACATTTGAAAAAACAATTCAAGAGCTCTCTACTTCACTCTAAATTACTTGCCAGTCCTTACATACTTCTCCTGTCCTCATATCGTACCTAAAGTACACAGGGCTATAGTAAAATACCATGGCTACTAAAAACAAAATATACTATGACTGCTAAAGTCTCCTATATCACATGTTGAACCCATAGAGATAATACAAGCAGAGAAGTACAGATTTAACATTTGGCTTCACTACGTGCTTCAAGAAAGTCTAGGTTTTCCTAAGAAGTATAACTAGTGGCAAAAATTGTAGTGGAATGGTCATAAAAACTAAAATAACTGTAATGAATATAGTAGTTTGGAATTTGAATACAGTACTTGACTTCAAAATATGTTTTTACCGATTACTGGGACTCTAGATACAAAAAAAAGATCAATGAATTCCCCTGAGACATAAAATAGTGAACTCACCAAGCAATTAAAATAATTAAATCATTTATTAAAAAAGTATACAAAATGGACAGTATCATTGCTATAATTATCTTTTTAGAGTAAAAATACCAGGTCTTCTTTGATCTTGCTGTTTCTCAGAAGAATGGAATGGTGGGGAAATGGCAAACTGTGAATGTTGACCACTGCTTTAGCCTGATCCTTCACTCACCCCCATTTCACTAGTATAAAGCAAAACGTACATTCACAGTTATATATCTGAACTCCTATAAGCAGAGTTGGTGAGTTTATCAGTAGTACATAATAAGGCTTTGAAAATGACAAATTTGCTGTTTTATTGGAAGATGATAGACCAGTAATACGAAGACTGATGGATATGGTCTGTTTTGAGAGTGTCAGAGTATGACACAACTCTCAATTTAAAACACACATAAAAGAAAATCATAGTTGGAGGGTGTATTAATAAGCCACCACTAACATGTAGAAACAAGAAAAATCTAAGGCTGTTAGGATATTTAGAAAGTAATCCAGTAACGAGGTGAAAAATTTTGCAGTCCACCATTTGTGCTGGGTATGGTTAGAGAAGAGACAGCTTGACAAACTCAGGCAGGGATGATGAACAGAAAAACCTAGTCCCATGTTAGACTCAGAACTGAGGATATTCCACAGTTAGCATGAATACAGGGGAGGCCTTTAGACTGAAAAAGGTCTGTGGATAAAATGCTGAATATGAGTCACCAATACAGCAGTAGGTTAAAGCAACTTGAAAGCTTGAAAGTAAACACTAGTCCTTCTACTTCAAGAAAAAGCAGAACCTGTACTAGGACATAAAGAACTTGGACATGAAAAGGAAGCCAGGCCTGTAGCTAAATATATTGAAAGCCAGTGAGTTTTTCAAGAATCAGGATTATTTTTGTGAGCTCTTTATGAGGCAATATGCAACATGTAATTCCTATATGTCATGATATAGGCATTCTTACCATGCAACTAAAAATAACCACTAACTGCCAGTGATTGAGAGGTGGTGTGAGAGGTCTTAGTCAGGTGTGTGGATAACTATTTCTGACAAAAGGGCTTCTGAACTTTGAAGTAGCTTCCTACTAAACTTCAAGGGGGCTTCTCAGAAGTATTTACAAGTCGAATGCCACATCTGCAGGTGTCCAAATGCAGCTCTTTTTAGAAACAGGATGATTGAGCTGCCTCCCCACTGAGAATACCATATGTGATCAAGCCTCATGTCTTTTATGGTTACCATTCTTTTTTAGTCTAGAAGTTAAGGTGAGATCACTTCCTATACTTAACTTTTCTTTAATGTTTCTTTGTCTGAAGTCTGGTGTTCCACATGACCAACGAATTTGCTCAGATTATGCAATCGGAATAGGTGGGGCTTCTTCCTCAGATGTAAGAGGATCAGGAGAGCACTTTGGCAGTCTTGAACCAGGGTGGATTTGAGGTGATTGCTTACTTTATGTAATTTAGACCTATGGCATGTGTGCCAACGTGGGCTGTAAAAGCTCTAAAAAGCTCTAAAAGATTCACCATCACTGCTCTAGGCGATCCTTTCACAAGCTCTGTAGAGAAACTTAAGTTTCTAAATCGACACTTGGAAGAATTTGATAATTACACTTGGAACAAATGAAGTTCCCAGCATTTTGGGTAATGTTCTATTATGGGAATTGGGAATGCCTGTTTCCCAATGTTTCATTATAAATTTTTTCAAACATATAAAAAGTTAAAATAATTTTGTAATATACTACCTAGAATCTAGTTATTACACATCCATCAGTTTGTCAATCCAGATTTTTTTAATTCATTTAAATTGCAGGCGTTTATACTTCCTACTAAGTACTTCATCACATGTATCATTAACTAGAGTTTAATATTTGCTTGCGGGGCCGGGGATTTAGCTCAGCGGTTCGGTGGCCTGCCTTGCCAAGCGCAAAGACCCCAGTTCAATCCCCGGTACCAAAAAAAATATTTATATATATATATATATATTTGCTTGCTTCCACTTTTCTTTTGATGTAAAATTACCATACAGTGAAATACATAAGACTTTGTGTTGCAGTGACTCTTTTGGCAGATGCATTCAATGCTGCCAAGATAGAAAACAGCACCCTAGAGAGTTCTCATGTGGCCCTTTCCAGTCTTTATCTTCTCCTGCTTAACCTCCAAGGGTAACCACTGTTCTTAGCTCTACCATAAGTTAGGGTTTCTGTTCTTCAGCATACTGTAAATAAAATCACATCATATACTCTTCTGTAATGCCTCTTTGCCATCATGATTGGGAGATTTAGCCACGTAGCCGGATGTATATTATTAGTTCATTCCTACTTATGACTGACTAGTGTTGTATTCATTGTATATTGTAGTTTGTTTACTCAGTTTCCTATTGGCTACCTGGACTGTTTCCAGGATTGGCAATTATAAATAAAGCTGCTGTGATCATTCTTACATAGATCTCTATGAACATAGGTGTTTATTTTCTCTTGGATAAATAGGTTTCGAATTGCTGGATTGATTATAGGATAGTTTTGAAAGAAAATGTTTCTTTTTTCAATGCAGTTGTACCGTGCCCTGAATTTTATATTTTGAATGTGTCAGGAAGGTGTAAACTATTTTTTGATCCATATTGAAATATTAGGAAAAGTATGTTTGGGGTAGAAGTGGCATCATTCATGGTTAACAGTAGGTATAATTTGAGGGAAGCAAAGACTTGTCTGCCAGAAACATCTTCTCAGAAGTTTTCTATGCTTGAAATTTTAGCTTTAGTTTTTCTCCTTAAGATTAAGCCCCGAGGATGGTGATATATTAGCTAGAAGAAGCAGCACTGGTTTGTTCATATTACTAACTTTTGCCACCTGTTTTCAGTAAGTAAAATAAGACTCTCATCATTGAATAAAAAATACTATTTGTTCATGGAGTTGGGGGATAATTTTAAAACATGTACCACTCCCAGGTACAGCAGTGTGACAGCCATCTGTACAGGTATGTCCCCCAAATGGCTGTCAGCAAAGCAGAAAACAGGGTGGGAAGAATTCTACCTCACAGTTTTGCATAGGGGATAGCTATGCTTTTGCAGGACATTTAAGCCTTTAAAAATAATATTTCCAATGTTGTTCTTTTCTTCAGTACAGTACTGCACTCTGATAACTTTCTTTTTCACTGTGTTTTATCCTTGCCAGTTCTATTACATAAAGCATCCACTAAATTAGTCTGTAAGATTAGAATCATATGTCTGTTTCCAGTGCCCATATGTAGATATATTTGTGTAGGATTTATCCAGTCTTTCCTATTAGATTTTTAAGGGCTGGGAAATTTGGCTTATACTGTAAATCCTTATATGCTCCATACATTGTAAATATGCAATAAAAACATTTAAAACTATAATGGCATTTTTGTTATGTATTTTTTTGCTATATTGTCACTTTGGACAATAAGTTTGATTTCTGTTAATAAAGATTGTTCATAAAATCTAGGGAGAATTAAGTTATATTTCCTCTATAACATAATCTGATGAATTCTGCATCTTTAAATTAAATTATTTTTGTAAAATAATTCTTTTAACATACCTTCTGAAATCTCTGACTAAAACAAAAGTGTAACTTCTTTATTTTGAAATAATTGTAATCTTAGAAAATAGAGGCTTTTCCTTCCATCTCCAGCATACCCAAATCCATCCTTCTTTAGGTTTGGCACAGAAATTCAGTACTTTCTGTAGATCTTGCATTGTCAAAAATGGTTTATTTTCACAGAAAGTAATGTTTAAATTTCCTCTGTCCCTACCAGGGAGTCACCTGGTTTTGGTTTTGGTTTTCTGGTACGAGAGGGGGTTGAACTCAGAATCTCCCACATGTTAGGCAAGAGATCTATTACTGAGGTACACATCCAGCCTTGAAGATTATTTTGTTTTTGTTTTTATTTTTCAATGCTGGTGATTAAACTTAGGTCCTGGTGCATACCAGGTAAGCACTGTACCACTGAGGTACATCTCCATTCCAGGAAATCGTTTTTAAGACAAAAGTATGTTTTAAACACACATAGAAAACATACTGGCCGTATTTAAGAGTTAGCCGTATTTAAAATAACAAAATCATCATGTTCTATAAATAATAGGAGCTCCAGAGTAGATACCAGGAAATTTGTTGCTGGAGTTTGGAAACTGGCAAGTGAAATACATTTGAGTGAAATACAAGCAAGCTAAAGAAAACATTCATATTAACATTTTCTTTTATAAGTTAGTTGCAGTATCCACCACACCTAGATTTTCCTTTAGGCACTTAATATATGAAGTATAATTCAACATATTTGGATATTTAAATTTTTAAATATTATAGTAAAAGACACTGTCATCAATTCATCTCAAACACTCCCTATCTCCCAGCACACTCACCCCACCGTTCTTGCCACTTCCTGAAGCAGCTCTGGAAGTGCTCTTGAGTGTGCGTCTGCTGTAGGACTCGTAGCTAACTCATTGTCCTGAGTCAACTCAAAATCTTGACCTTTCAAAGTCATTGTGACTTTTCAGAAGAGCCAGAAGTCTCATTTTGCAGGTCTGGTGAATAAATGGATGTTTTAATACTATACTGTTTTTACAGTCTTGCCTTTCCATTGGGTGGCATTTAGCAGCAGCACATGCTATATTTTTATCACATCGCAAAGGCATGAAAGGGCCCTTACAGAACTGCTTCAGAAAGTGGCAGATATGATGAGATAAATGTGTTCAAAGCAAGGGCAAGTATTTTGATAGAGTTCAAAGTCAGTGTGTCTTTCACTGTAAAAAAAAAAAAAAACTGCAATTCAAACAGCATCTTTTTATTAAAAAAAAATCATTCCTTGTATTCACAATCTTACTTCAAACCTCTGAAGAGAAGTGATCTTGTGAGTAATCTTATTGTTGGCCAAAATAAAGATGGGGAGAAAATGAGAATGAGTCAATAGCAACCTTTGACATTTTTGTTTTTCTAATCTGTTTTACTCTTGTATTTGAAATATTCTCAGAATAGCTGAATGTGGTGGTGCATGCCTGTAATCTCAGCACTTGAGAGGCTGAAGCAGGAGGATTTCTGCAAGTTGGAGGCCAGCCTGGGCTAGTGAGTTCAAGGTCAGCCTGAACTACAAAGGGAGACCCTGCCTTCAAAGGAATGTTCTCAGAGTAAGACTAATTGTCTTCTCATTGTCTATGCATATGAACTGTTGTATTTATGAGGAAGTCCTGTACTTATAAGAGAACCAGGCTTTCCTAGAATCTGTTAGGGATTGCACTATCCCATCAAAAAGACAATTTTTAAAATAAGGTGGGCTCTCTTCCTCAGATACATTATGGATTAAGAAAGTTTCTGTAGGATGACACAGCTGGTACTATTAATAGTATTGTAATAATGGGTGGTATATGTTGCAAATTGTGAGTGGATTTTTAGAATTTATTCCATTACTGCTTTGTTCTAAGAAAATGCTTAGAGCTCAAAGACTACGGATATCTCTGTACTTAGGACATGAACACAGATTAAGTTTCAAAGAAAACTGTACATTGTACACAGAGCTAGAGCTTATGTTTTAGATCAGTGATTTTCAAACTTCAGTGTGCCTGTGAATCAACGAGATCTTGCTAAAATGCAGATTTTGATTCAGTAAGTCTTAAGTCAGAATTGAGGGTCTGCATTTTAAACAAGATTCTAGGTGTTGCTGAGGCTGCCAGTCTGAAGACTACACACCCGATTGCAAGGTGCTGTGATATCCTTTCTTCAAAAAATTTCAGCATATGGACTTTTCGAAGACATTGTCAGCTCCCTTTTTCCAAACTAGGGATTAAGCTCAGGGCCTATTGCGTGTGTGACAAGCTCTACCTCTGAGCTAGACCCCCAGTCTAATTGTTTTGTAAATTAATTTTTGGGGTGGCTTTTTGGGAAGTATGTTACATACTCCTAGGGACCCCAAATTCAAATATATTTATTCATTTGTTTTTGTTTTTGTTTTTGGTACTGGGGATCAAACTCATGACCTTGTACTTGCAAGGCAGGAGGCAGAACCACTGAGCTAAATCCCCAGCCCTCAAATATATTTATGAAATTACCAGTTTTGGAAGAATAGGATATCTGTATAGGTAAGTGTTACCAGATCAAACCAGTGAAGCTTCAACTGCCATCTTCCTGTCTCCTGACTGATGGTTGGTAGCATCTAGAGAAAACTAATTCCTGCATGCTTAAATATTTAAATTTAAGAGTAATATATAGCTACTGTTTAAAAAGAATGCTCTAGATCAGTGGTGGTGAAACTATGGCACATGTGCCAAAGCAGGCTGTTTGCATCATTGAAAGCTCTAAAATATTGGCCATCACTCTCCTGGGTAACGAAGTACAAAAGATACAAACTTCTCATAATTCATTAATGCAAACAGCATACAGTTAATATTTTATGCATTTCCTTTGCATTTTGAGTAACAAGATCATACCACCATTCAACTTTATTTCCTGTCTTTTACAGCCATTAAATTTTCCCTTTATGAATTTTTCCATGCAAATCAAAGACTAATATTTTGTGATAAATGCCATAATTACATAACACTATTGGGAGAAAATTTTAGGATTTTTTTTTTCTTGATGTAAGCAACGCAGCAGTGAACATCTCGGTACTTCTTGACTGCATCTCTCCTTGACAAGGATTGATTTCTGAAAGTGGAAATGTTGACTTGGCATTTACTATATTTTATCATACTTTCAGGCTTTTGATCTGGCCAAATTGCTTTCACTGGGTTAGGCAATGTATGCTCTCATCAACTGCTAGCTTAATCCTGGGCCCATCTCAGGGCAACACTAAGCGCTGCTTTTTTAAAGCCTACACAAATTTTAGGCAAAACAGTTTATTTTGCATTTAACTGCCAGTAAGCCTGAAAATAACTAAAAATTGAATATAAAATGTGGTTCCCCTTTGGTGACTTCTGTTATTTTGCATAGTTCTCTTTTCAGTCCTAATATTTTTCTTGTTAGAAGACTTTTTTTAGTGTAACAATAGTAATCCTTTACATTTCTTATAAATATTTTTCCTTGTTGGCTATTTATTATATCTTTATGAATTTTGGTGATATTGGTGTGCTCATTTTATGCTAAGTTCTGCTAACCAACTGGATAGAAGCAATTTTTGATGCATTATATGAAGTGCTGATATGATGCTTTTTTTTTTTTCCAAATAGCAAATCTAACTATCCCACCGATTCCTGATACTCCATTGAAACTATATTGGGTTTGTAGTCCCTAGTCCAGCTGATCATGTGTTTAATATTTTTTACCTGTACTACAATGCCTCCAGTATGGCTTTAAAAATATTTTTTAATCAAAAAATATTTTTGTTTGCTTTTTTAGTAACACTACATAGAAGCAGCTCTTTCCTACTGAAAAAATAAATTTTGATGGCATAATAAATAAAAACTCCATGGATGATTATAGATGCCAGTAGATTTATAAGAGTAAATAAAAAGGTTTATACGCTTAAAGCTTGTTAGGGTAGAAGAAAGGAGGAGAAAAAGTAGTACTTGTAGAGAGTACTGACTGCATAACACAGAGAACAGAACAATGTACAGGATACAGAGAGGAAAAAATGCAAGAGAAAAGAACAGCAGGAAAGTAGCACAAAAATGGAAGGGAGGGAGAAAATGAAGATGCAGCTAAGATTTATGAGAATAATGACTCAATTACTTAGGGTATATTTTCAAGCATAAACTACATTTACAGTAGTAAATTTGTGTATAAAATGTAGGCCTAACCGTGTTATCAACAAAGATATTAAAAACCAGAATGCAGTCAACATTAATGACAGAAGAAATGGAGACAGAAACCCAGATCCCAGACAAGCAAACCACCACCGAGTTTCTTTGTGGTTGGATAGATGATCAAATCAATTCACAAATGTGAAGTTTTCCTGGGCATTTCTGAAACTGGTGTGTTTAATTTTTCAATTTGATAAGTTGTTCACAATTGTTCTATACTTATTGCAAAAATAATTGATTTAAACAGCATGACACAAAACAAAACAGAAGCTTTGGGTTACAAAATTCAGAGCCAGTGGTTAGCAATCCTGTTTGGGGAGTCCGGTTGGTATGGATGAAGCTGTTGGGGAGGAGCCTAGTAACTCAGATCTCAGTGTCCGGTCAGTGTTACCTTGCTCAGGAACAGGGAAGTAGGGGAAGGCCACACGACCCTGGCTAGGGGCAAAATGCCCGTAACCCAGCACTCCTGAGGCAAGACAGCATCTGCTGAGGACAGTTGTCAATACGCAGGCATTTGGGTGTAGAGAAAATCTGGTTCCTCGTTAATTTAATCCTTAACCACCCATTCTCTTTTTTTTTTCTTTTTATTGAGTTTATTGGTACATTCTAGGTACACAGTACCCTTACATTCATTACTGGGATCTTGTACCTCTACATGACAGGTCTTGGTTCTCATTTTTTCCCCTTGTCCCTGCCCGCCCTTCACCCCCTCCTCCCCTCCTCATTTACAAATACTTTATTTCCATTTTTTTCATTTTCTCATATTTTTTTCTTTTCCTTTATTCCCTTTCCCCTACCCTTCCCACTTTCCCTACACCGTTAGCCCTTTTCTTCCTATTTCACATTGTTAATTATCTCATTAGGATCTTGTGTGCTATTATAGTTTTTCACACTAGAGAAATTATTCGGTATTTATACGTGTGACTTTCTATTTTACTTAGGAGTATATCCTCAAAATGTATCCATTTTCCTATGAATAACTCCAATTTCTCATTCTTTATGGTTGAGTAGTATTCCATTTTATAGAAAAACCACATCTTCTTTATCCAGTTTCCAACTGATGGGCAAATGGGCTGTTTCCATGTTTTAGCCATTATAAACTGTGCCACTATAATTTAAATATGACCTTAAGTCATACAGGTATCATATTAGAGAGGAGGGAGCGTGAGCTCTCACAAGTTTGCTTTTGAGTGCACTTTTCCTAATGCTTGCTCCTAATGTAACCTCCATTTCTTCTTGAATGAATCCTCCTTAAATGCAGCTTTATCTAGAATGGGACAGATAACATCAGCATCAGCTAGTGCATTAGGTTATATGACGGCTCCTCCATGGGTCTGGTTGAGGCAGGATCGATGGGATTGAGGGCAGAGACCCTAGTAGCTACCATGGCAGAGAAGGCCAAAGGGAAGCAGCAGGAGAGCACAAAAGCATTTTCCAGAAACTGGTTCTGCCTAATTTATTCCGCAACATTTGCAAATCCAAATGTAGTTATGAGATGGAATCCTGTGGAGGGTTTTTTTTTAACATTTTAAAATTTTTATTAGTGCATATTTGTAGCACATAATGCTTATTCATCATGGGGAGTTTCTACATGTACCTAACACATCTTAGTTCTTTTTGTGGGTGGGTCTAAATAAAATACACTTTCCTTATCCTGGAGGATACATTTTAACCTAAATCAAAAACTTTCTTTTAATTTCTGTGATCTCAAGATTTTCTTTTGAAATAAATGAGTCGGAATTTATCATTGGGCTTGACTAAATTGTACCATTACTTCAGCTTTTTTACCTACCCAACCCTGCTATTGACTAGGCAGGAAACAACTTTTTAAAACTATCCAAATAGTTCTATAACTTGTATGGTTTGGGTCTAGATGTCACCCCAAAGCCTCATGTGGTCAGAGCTGGTTGAATCTAGAGTATGTGATACTGGGATTAAGGGTGTGTAATTACTATACCAGTACACTGATTGGTTTGGCACTGTCCCAATCCTGCTAGTCTGGATAAGATAAAAGGGGCAGAGATGCCCTTAAGTTTCCCTTGTTGCTTTTACTATGGTGTAGGTGCCATGAACTGTTTCTCCTCTGCCATGTGCCACTCTGCCTTGGAGCCAGACAATTATGGGCTGAAACATCTACAAAAGTGAACTAAATAAACTCTTTCCCCTTTAACTTTGGGTGTGAGGTATTTTGTCTCAGCACCGAAAGAAAAGAAACTAAAAACACTCCATGGTCCTCAAACCTAACTAGGCTATAGATGCTGATGAGGAGAGGGGGGTCTCATTTCATGGTATGTTAGATTTTATTTATCTATTTATTTGACTCAGTACATGTGTGAAGGGCATGATGATTACATTCACTGTAGGGATTGGTACATGTATGTAACACATTTTAATTCCCTTCTTCCCTCCCATCCCTCTTTAATTTTTCCAGCATTAGATTAATTTAGTTTTAAAATTTAAACATTCTACTACTTATTTCACCTGGCCTGTTTGACCTGCACAGGCAAATTTGCCTGGCTCCGTGAATAACTGATAAAACAGTTTAAAAAACCTTCATATACATATTTTTATGAACCAAGGTCGCAAAAGCAACTCAATGAAAATATGTACTTTAGCATAACAGTAGCTGGCTGTGCATCTCAGTAGCTGCGCTGGGGGAATACAGGAAGCACTCTTTGTGCTCACCCACTTGTTATAACCAATGGCAGGGTGTACACACATGTGTCAAAGTGTAAATGGGTGAGTTTTAGCCATGTTATGTGCTGTTACATTTTTGTGTATGTATAATTTTTATTACATATTTTCTTTTGATTTTTGTTGTAGAATTAGCCCCATTCAGTAAAATGTTGCATGAAAATCTACTTTTACAACTGGAGGAGGAGGTTGAACGTGACTCATCAGGTAACTCGGCTACCCATGATGACTTGGATCATGTAAGCCAAACAAGTTAGCAAGATGTGACAGATAATGAAGTACAGGATGAAGACCTCGATTTAGATGAGGAAGAAAATAGTAATGTGAATAAGTACTGGCCTAGTCAAAATGCTACAAAATAGCCACGTTTACCTGAGCAATCCAATGTTAGAACTATGTCAGAAGTGTTATAGATTCTTACCAGGAGTGAACCCTTTGGGGCAGAATGCCAACACTGCGATTCAGTGTTAGGAATTGTAACAGACAATAATGCTACAAGATGCTTTGAAATACACTAATAATGAAATACCAAAGATTTTATATGTATCAGTAGTAATACTCAAAAATATATTTAATGTGACACCTCACTATTTGAACTAAAAGCAGGACCTTATCATTCTAATTGTCAGAATCTAAAGGATTTAGGGAGAAGTGACAGATGTAGCATTGAGATTCTTAGAATAATAATGACACTCAAGAGATTTGGTTTCCTTCAGAATTGCCTACATGTTTATGTAAAGTGACCACCACAAAAGAAAACAAATCTGAGCTGCTGTTCACTCATTTGTTGAAAGCTTTGTTTTGAGCTGTCAAGCAATTTATACACCTTCTGAATACCTGACAACTGACAAACAACTTGCATCATTTCATGGTTGTTCATGCCAAGTAAACCTCCCAAATATGGAATAAAAATATATGCTCTGGTAGATGTGAAGACATTTTATACCTTGAATGTAGAAATTTATCCTGGACTTCAGCCACCAGGTGTTTCTTCATGCAGTAATAAACTGTATGTTTGGGAACAGACTTGAAACTATTTAAAAAAGGAATCAAAATGTCACATTTGATAATTGGTTCGCTGGTTACCCATTGATGTTACATTTGCTAAAAGAACACCAGTTCAGCAGCACAGGAACTATTGGCATAAACAAAGGTGAGAATCCTGAAAACCTTTTGCAAGTTGATAATAGATGTATAGTACAATCTTTGGATTTCAGAAAGACATAACAGTGACCTACTATATGGTGAAGGTTGATACTATTAACATTATACCACGATGATAAGATAGGCCTGGCTCGGGGAGGAGGGTTAATGCCTGAAATCCCAGCCCTTTGGAGGCTGAGGCAGGAGGATCCTGTGACTTCAAGGCCAGCCTGTGCCTAGTGAGTTCAAAACTTGCCTGGACTACATAGTGACAAACCCTATCTCCAAACAAAGAAACATTGATTGTGAATTCTCAATGTAAATGAAGCCAGAGATGGTCACATTTCACAACAAAACTAAAGGTGGCATTGATGTTATTGATGAATTATGTGCCAATTATGATGTCATTTGAAAGACAAAGCATTGGCCAATGGTTGTGTTTTACTCAATCCTAAACAAGTCAGGAATACATAGTTTTATAGTTTATAAGGAAAATAACAAGCACAAAATTGATAAATGATCAATTACAATAGAGGAAGAACGGTATGTATCTGCCCAAAGAACTTATCAAAAGAATTCTGGAGCAGAGCAGTAAACAGACAGGAGAAACATCACAAGAACCTCCTAAGAAAACAGAAAGGCCAGTGAGATGTCAAGTATATCCTACCAAAGAAGACAGGAAAGCAAAACACGTGCTATCAGTATAACTGATACTAGTATGTATGAAATATGCTGTTCTCAAGTGTGAAAACTGCCTTAGGTGTGATAATTGAAGTGAAGATTATTTCTGTGGTAGACTTTTGTTTGTATTTTCATTGTAGTTCACATAGGAATTTATTACTGCTGTTATTTTTTAGATCTTGTAAGCATATAAACAGTTGATGTTGAAAATGTTGGTTTATTCTACACACTCATTATATATTAAACTTTAATTTTTTACTTTGTTGCTTTTCCTGTTGAGTGCACATTGTTTACTATAATAAAACTCATAAAAATTAAAATTAATGATTAAATCAATAGAAATACTCCTAAACATCAAACGTGGGTGGTATATACCCCCATCATGCCGTGATGTTCCTAAGGCTACAGATAGGCAAAACTATGAAGCAAACTCAAAGTAGTTTCACTGTCACTGTCGATGGACATCCATGTTTAGAACTTTCTTTTATTATGATTTCTCACATTTGTAAAATCTGTTAAAGGAGTTCTTACTTCTAAAACATTTTCGTTTGGCGTATGTGACTGCTGATTGTGGTTTATCAACCTGGCTGGGAAACACCTAGGGTATTTTTAAACCTCACTTCTGGGTGTGTCTGGGTGGATCATGGAGGCATGGTGTTGAAGTCTGTGTCTGTTCCCTTACCTCTTCTCCTCTGGTACTATTGTCCTACTCTGCTTCCCGGCCACCATGAACTAATCATCTTTGCTCCAATATGATGTTTCTGTCTTGCAACCAAACAACCGCGGACTGACTCCCCTGCAAGCTTGAGCCAAATTACATCTCTCCTTTAAATTGGGGTGGTCAAGTACTGTGTCCATATTGGAAAGCTAATACAGCAAGTTGCCTAGATGTGCCACAGTGTCAAAGTACTTCATGTGCGTGTTTTGTCTTCTCCAATGGGCACACTAAGAACCGCGACAGTTTTCTGTTTCTTTTTTCTTAAGAATTCTTGGTGGTGGTTTTCTGACTCAGAGGGCTCTGCCCAGGAAGTGGGAAGTGTTAGACTACGTGGATTAGCTAAGTGATGGCATGTATGAACATCTGTACAATTTTTAGATCTAACATTAGAAGAGCAGAATTTACTCCCTGTATGGTTAGAGGAGAAAACAAAGAAGTGGCAGGGTTCTTGTCTCACATACTTCATGAACTTGAATTCTGAACTTCATAAATTTAATTTCTTTCATTTCGGCTCTCCAACTCCTATGACAGAGGTGATAGTCTAGGTTATAAGCCTAGAGTACAAGGTCGTTCAGAAGCCAAACCAGATTAAGTGACTGCATGTTTTAAAGGGATTTGAGGAGGCTGGTGCTGAGAGGCTATCGGCTATCGGCTCTCCTTGTTAGTGGGAGCTCAAAGCAGGGCTGTGCCCAGAAGCAGAATCTAAATTCTCCATGACACCAAGTGACTTTACTTTTGAAGTCCTTCTTTTATGAGGGTGGAATCTGTGATAGGCAACTGTTTTGCTTAGGATGGTGTGAGTCAGGTAGGGTGGGGTACAGATGACCTGCTACTTTTGTTTCCAGTTATGATTTCCAGGTTTCTGTGAGGTTCTCTCATCTTGTTTCCTGTTTTTCTTAAAAGCCTGTGTATATGAATATCTTTTTTCCTGCAGGTGTTAGTAACTTCTTTATCCTTCCGGAAAGTCTCAGTAATCATTGCCTTTCATGTGGCTTCTGTGACCTGGGTGGGAGACATATTTTTAAAAACAAATTCCCATAGCAAGAACTTTGGTGTGAACGCTGGTATGAAGCTTTCTAACTTGGAATGAGGATGTGAATCTAAAAAAAAAAAGTTAATTTTAAAAACTCAATTAAATTTAAACAAATATCTACAAGAGAATTTTTTAAAACTTGCTTTTTTCATTAAACTAATGCCAGTGAACTGTCAGTAAAACAAGAAATAGTACTCATGTACAGCCCAGAAAGCCCAGTGCATTACTGACAACCTCATCATATATGACAAATAAGCACACGTGTTCCTGTGTGTGCACACACACATGCTAATCTTTTGAATGTTTCTTGAAACCTCATATTCTAAAACTTTCTTTTTAAACTTTTTTTGTCTGTGCTACTGGGGATTGAACCTATTCCCTTATGTATGCTAGACTAGGGTTCTACGAGTGCTTTTTTGTTTTTTATTTTCAGGGTCTCACTAAGTTGCCCAGGGTGGCCTCAGGCCTGTGATCCTCCAGCCTCAACCTCTCAAGTAGCTGGGATCACAAGTGTGTGCCATTGTAGCCGGCTTTCTCTTTTTAACTCTTTACCTACTGCCTACTTTGGATAATAGCCCTGCCATTTGAGCTTGAGTTTTATATTGTTATTCTTTGTTTGGAAAAAGTCATAGATGCTTGGGGAAGCGACAGATCACCCACAGTGTCACTGCTGGCTTCCCAAGCAGCTGGAATGGCTGCTGCTCTTCAGGCCTCCCTTGGGATCACTCAGAGATGGAAAATTCTCAGCCTCAACTGGAGATTAGAAACAAAGGAAAACCAAAAGAAATCCAATTGCTCAAAATCAAGTCAACTGAGTCCTATCTTTTCGTTAAAAATTGCCTGTCTTCTGGAACTTAATTCTCAGGATGCTTCACTTCATGAAGAGGATTGTATTGGAGAGAGAACTGCTACTCTGGAGCCTAGGCACGCAGCTTGACGCAGGTAGGAAGCCCTGTGACTTAAAAAGTTTTAAGGATAAATTTTGCACATTGAAGCTTTTCGGTGATTTTTATTTAAAAAAAAACTGTTTTCTGGCTTGAAGTATTGTATATATCTTTCTCATTCAGAAAGGAGTTTTCCTAAATGAATACTAGCCTCATGTTTATCGTTCACTGTAACTTTAGTCTACACATATTTGACCTTTGCCCAGCTCATATATGGCTTTATTTAGAAGTTTTCTAAGAAAAGCTGTAGATAATATTTGGAGAAGTATTGAAAACATCTTACAGATCAATTTTGGGAAACCATAACTGAAGTTCAGGGAAGGAAGGAAAGGAAAGAGGACATAAAAAGAATCAAAATGTGTTATGTACATGCACCATCTCCCTATAGTGAATGTAGTCATTATGTACTACAAACGCGTGCTAATAGGAATACAATTTTAAAAAACTATAATAAATTCATCCACCCTGGATCTTTTGACCAATTTAAATATTTGAATTTGCTCAAGTTTCATGTGGGTTAAACCCAGTACCTTTGCGCTGAGCTACATCCCCAGCTCCTCTTTTTAATTTTTTATTTTGAGGTGGAGTCTCTCTAAGTCGCAAAGTTGCATAGGCCTGGGTTGAGGGCCACTGTGCCTAGCTGGAGTCATGATCTTTTGGACGTGTGATGCTCCTTAAGTAAACCTTCAGTGTCCATAAAGCAACATCTCAGCATCTTCACAGCCTCGGGTGGATCTTTGCGTGCTGGGTGACATGGCGTTCGTTTCACCTCCTTCTTTCACTCCTGACTCCTCCAGTCTCTTCTCTACAGTGCTTTTGTTGTTGTTGTTTTGTTTTCACTGTGAAGTCCAGTGATGTCATTCTTTGAATGAAAACCTTGAAATAATTTTCCACCTCACTCAGGTTGAATTCACAGTCCTCACCTTGGTTTAACAGTGGATTTATCACATAATCTGTCATCCAGATGGACTCTTGATCCTGATTGGAGCCTTTGGAGTAATTATGCCAGGGAACAAGAGCAAAGCAGGGTTTTCGCAGCAAACGGGTTTGGTGGCTCCCACCTGAAGGCCCTAGGTGAACTGGGCAGCCTGCCCTCTCAGATTCCAAGTTCTATCTCTGTGTCTTTCCACCGTCCTCACTTAGCTCCAGCCATAGTGAACTACTGGATGCTCTCCCAGTGTAACAGCCATGCCCCAGCTCCCTGGAATGTTCTTCCTGAGATAGCTGCATGCCTTGCTCTTTTCACTTAATCCAGGTCTCTACTCAAATCTCATCTATTAGAGAGGCTGTTACTGAGCCCCTCCTAAAATAGTATTCCTCCCCACCCTGTTCCACTTTTCTTACCCTGCCTGATTTTTCTTCTTCACATACAACATATGTACTTTCTGTGTATTTTCTAACTGATGTCTCCCGCACTGGAAGGCAAGCTCCATCAGTGGATGAACTTTGTCTTGTTTATTGCTATGTGACTTACATTTAGAACAATGTTTCAGACTTTGTAGGTATTTAGTCCTGTTTGGTAAGTGAAGAACAAGTTATTGGTGAGAACTGGAAGTCGGTTAAAGGAAAAAGAGCAAACTCCATTTATTTAAGGATAACGATTGAGATGTTTATAATCATGAAATAACTGAGAAGTACCAGGAAATGTATGACATGATACGAAGGATGGAATGGGAAATTTTGGCCACTGTGAACAGTAGAGATAACATGGTAGAAATGACTCACTGAAATATTTTTAGATCTGATTATAAGTGAAATAATGTACTTCCTGGTAATGCATATTTTGCCTTTCTGATGTTTAATCTGTCTGAGTTGTCTACCATGTGTTTGAACTTACTTTTAAAATTTAAAATTCATTTCAAATTTTGTGACAGAGCCAAGATAATTTTTAATAGATATTATCATCTTACAAATAATGATTTATGGGCCAGGGATTTAGCTAAGTGGTTCCATCACCTGCCTTGCAAGTGCAAGGACCCAAGTTCAAACCCCAGTACCAAAAAAAAAAAAAAGTAATGATTTATGACTATGAGAACACCATCTATGTGCCAAGCATGAAGATATTACAGAGATTATTTAATCCCCCTGACAAATCTTTGTGGTATAAATATTCTCACTATCCCTATATACAAGGAACAGAAGGCACAGAGAGGCTAAGGCAGGCTGGCTTCAGAGTCCATGCCCCTAACTCAGTGCCTCTACCATACCCTGTGATTCATTTTGTTTTTATTCTTGTTGCAACCGTTATCAGCTTATTATTACCGTTAATCTCCACATCTAATAAAAATACTCTGATAGCATCCTCTGATTTCTCTGATACATTTTAAATGTAACTTTTGTGATTCAATGTACTTAAACCACTAAGGATGTTTTTCCTCTCCACTTTTATTGTAATGTGTTGTTATCTTTTTTTATTTCATTGTTTGTGTCTTTTCTCACTGAAATTTCAACATCTGGAGGGCAAGGGGTCTCTTTATTCTGCTCACCGCTATGTTCCTAATGCTTAAGTGCTTACAGCAATGCTTAATAACTATGGATATAGCACTAAATACTGAATGAATGAGTTGCAGTAAAATAATCCATCCTCCAATATTCATAAGCACTAGTTCAGTGCCTCGTATTGCGGTTCATGGATTTACTAGATGCCAGGTCCTCTTCTGAGCACTTTCTGTAAAACAACTGATTTCCACAACCCTGTGGGGTGACATGCAAAGATCCAGCAGGGTTAACACGTGGGGCTCTTCTTCATAAAGTGCCTCAAATATAGTCGAGAAATAATATGAAAGGAAGTGAAATAATTAGAAAACAATAAAGCTTCTAATAACAGCATCTAATTATTAGAGTTTGAGTTTCAATTAGATTTTGAGGAAAAGGAATATAGGATGACATTTCAACTTCTGAAAGATGGTGCTTCTTCTTGGTCTGGGGTTGGGGAGAATTTGGATAGATGAAGGGAAGTGAGGGATGACATTCCTGAGTAGAAAACTGAATTAAAATATAAACAAGACAACCATCGGGGCCTGGGAGTAATGGTGTATGTTACTGGGCAGGGAGGGAGGAGCCAGACTCTGAATAGGTTTGAAACCCAGACAGGAAAAGTGGGACCAGAGGTGGCTGGAATCAGTTCATCGCTGTGTGTAAATGTGTGGGTGTGGGTGCTTCTACAAAATCATTTATAAAATCAGGAAAGTAAGTTGGTCCAACCCAACTGTATGAATTATATGGAATAACAAGTAAAGCACATATCCTGGTTCCTGGCGTATAATTATCAGTTACTAAATGATTATTGTTATTATTACCACTGCTAAGGGTAATAGTAGGGAAAGTTTTGCATAAATTTTTTTAATACGGACTAATAAACTCAGTTTGAGTTATTTATATCATATCTAATATGTCTTTAAAAAGTGAAATACAGTTTAACCCATATTAGTATTGGTTAAGATAAATACCTGGGATCCTATGTGAAAAAATGAGCAGACTCTACATATACCCTAGCAAAGAGGTATTTTAATGTCATACTCTTGATAAAGCTGAAAAAAGAAAAGATCTTCAAACTACTAGCTCTCTCTTTCATTTTAAAAAATGTGCTGTTTTAAATTGTACAGAACCTATTCATAGCTTTGTGATTTCCCATGGAGGATATTTTGCTAAAATTCACTTTGTCTAAAAACAAGCATTTCCCAGAGGGATAAACAGAGAAGGCGTCATAACCTGTGAGGGATCCTCTATAAACTTCAAAAGTATGAGAATGCCTCTAAGGTTTTTGTTTTGTTTTGGTGTGTGTGTGTGTGTGTGTGTGTGCATGCGTGTGTGTATGTGATGACAGAAGGCAGAGGATAAAGTGTAACTCAAAAAGCCTTTTCTATTTTAGCTTTTAAAAATTCCATCTAACTACGATGTACCAATTTCCTTAGTACAATATATTTTATACTAGGTATTTTCCAAGTTGTTTACTGGGGTCAGTAATTCAATTTGTTATTAAACATTACTCTAAATGAAGAAAAATATGCCAAGGTTCCAGAGAAACTAGATGTCAATAGGGAGATCCAAGCAACAGCATTTCTGTAAAGGAGGAAAAGACTAAAAAGTGAAACAGGAAAATAGTGGGAGGAAAAAGCAAGGAAAGAGGAGGAAAAATAATTTGAATCTTTTGCAAGAATTTAAATTAAAAGGAAGCTTTAGTCAGAAACCACTTAAATTCATATACACAACTTGTTTTATTTCTCATGTCCACCAAAGTAGAAAATATTTTCTTTATGTAACATCCTGGACCTACTCCATCTAATTAGCAAAAAAAGAAAGTTCATCTGCACACACAAAGGGCACACCTGTGCTGCTGAGTAGCTGGATTAATCTTTTAACAAAGTCTTAAATATTTCCAGTTCCCTTTGCCCTTAAAACTTGAAATTAACCAGACTTTCAGCCATGTGCTCTCCCCTCTGTTTCTCTTCTGTTTTCCTTTATTTGGGCCTGTGAGCTCTGAAGTTTCTCGCTGTTCTCTGTAGCCCTTACCTTACACAATCCTCCCCCTTGAGCAAGGCTTTGTGGATAGAGCTCCTCTTTACTTGGTCTGTGGTCTTTGTATCTTGAGTCCAAAATGTCCCTACCTCTCCTGAGGGCCTTCATGCAATTTGTGTCCCATAGTTTCTAAGCAGTAGGATTAACTTTGGGTGAAAGTGCACCGGGCATTCCAAGTGCAAGTCACTGTTTGCTGTCCTGGTTGGCAAAGTACACAATGAGTTGAGCAATATTCTGGGCATTTCAGTTTAGGGTGTGGATAGTCTGTGACACAGGTGTCAATTTTTCTTGAGGTCAAGTTTTCTTTTTTTTTTTTTGAGGTCAATTAGCTAAAATCTGGGTACAATCAGTTTGTTTTGGTCAGTCAGTACCAATCCCAGATTTTTCCAGGGGCTAGAACTGCCTTCGGTATGTCAGGGTGGATGGCTCTCTGCAAGTTCTCAGCGCAGCCATAAAGCGAACAATTCATACTATTTTCTGCACTGTAGGATGCCTTGGCACCTGCTGCCCTGAGCTTGCACCAACGACTCTCCTCTGAGTCAGGTGAAATTCACTCCGCACGAGAACTGGGATGTGGGTGTGGTTTCCATCTCACTGGAGGAGCAGGCAGGTGCGGAGAGCAGAAGGTGAAGGTCGTGGGTACACAACTGCAGACTGGCCATAACATGCTCTTGGAAATGAATATAATTGTTCAATACCCAAGATATGTACCCACACACATGCATACGTAACTCAAGAATAATATCATGAACCTCTACAAAATAAAGTAGCGGTGCCGACTCAGACTTCTAACCACCAGCCCTGAAACTGAACCTGAACGTGCTTTTAAGTTGAGCTAAGAGGTGAGTGGACTTATTTATCTGTTTATCGTTACATCCTCTGTCCTTTATTCTGGCTTTGTTCCAGAGATTTTCAACAGTCCCAGCAGCTTTAGAGGTAGTGCCTGTGGTGTATTTGCATCTGACTTCTGAACTGAGCTTCAGTGTTATTTTCAGCTGTTCTTTGACAGGGAATCCAGCAGCTGCTGCTTAATACCACAGACAACTTGTGACACATGGGAGTTCTAGCAATAGGCTTAATCTGCCGATCTCGGGCTCTGATCTGAAGCCAGTTATAATTTTCTTGCTCAGGGAGTGAAGGTGGAGACTAAAAGCTATGCCTGAAGTAGCCCGAGGTACAGTACACCCTTTAAAAAAACTGTTTCTAAATGTATATATCCTTTACCTTTATCAAGTAAAATACATTTCTTGCTGCAATTAAAAAATAATAAGCAAAATATTTTGCCTCCTAGTGAATGTGAAAACTGATTTGAAAATGCTATTCAAGGCAGCATAACAGTCAAAAAGAAATCCTCAAGTGATAAGTATCTATTGATAAGTGCTGGTTGAAATATGTTTAAAATGTCCCTAAGAAATCTGTGGCTTTGAAAAGATGTGGCTATTCCACATAAATGACATTTGGCGAAGGGCATAAGTTCTTGAAAAGCAGATTAGTGGAAAAAAAATTTCAATTAACTTTGTTTCTTAACCCCCAAACAAATAGCAGGACTCTTGAAAGTATTTTTGGTGGTTTTCTTCGCATGAGGGAGACTTGGAAAAAAAAAAAAAACACAACTTGAAAAGTTTGATATTCAGGTCAATGACTTTCTGGTTTCCAAGTCCATAGTTACAACTGTTTAGTTTCAATGGCAAAACTAATTTGGGTTGTCAGGATGTAAATTTTTTTTCCATTTGCTATCAAACATCAGCTGATAGGCAAAGAGCTCAAAGTTGTTCTCCTTTCAGATAATGGCAAAAATAACAGGCTCTTAGCATTACCATACTAGGGGTGTGTCTCTTTGTTCCTCCCTTCTCTCTCTCATGATAAACTCAATGACGTTGTCTATTTTTAACCTCCTGTTCTTTCCTTTTGACAGAGTAATCAGTGTGAGCCGAGCTCTTTCTCTGAATGAATCCAAGTAACCTGGTGGTTGTCTTCTGAAATGACCAGCAGATTCACTTCTGTGCAGAGGCTGTTCCCGGCATAAACTCTTCCTTCTAAAAGACTATGGACAGCCCACAAAGTTCTGCTGCAGAGTTTTCCACCACAACTGCCTGCTCAGTAGCTGTGCAGGCTGGAGACTCCAAAATCGTGATAGCTGTCATAAAGGTAAGCTAACGACCTCCCTTTTCCCTCTGTGGCTGTGGGCTTCTTGGGTGTGTTGATAACTGTAAGGAATACAGCGCTCAGTCAGCAGGACATAGCACATGCAAGATAAAAGCAAGTGTTCTTCTGAAGAGCTTTCTTAAATCGGCAACTAAGGGAAGCTTCTACTAAGTTTCAGCCAGTTACTAGAGTTTTCTCTTCAGTTAGACCGAAAGCATCTACAGCAATTTGATAGCAAACTTTCAATTTGGTCTCGAAAGGCAAGGCGGGTGTGATCCGGAGCTGGAGAGGCTGGGGGCTGTGCAGCGCTTGCGATTTTTGAGCGTGGATATGACGGGGGCGGAGCAAGCAGGTCAGAGAGTGGCGAGGTTTGAAGCATAGAGGAGCACAGGGAAACACCTAGGAGAGGCTCTGGCATGTGCCCCTGCAGCTGTGGTTTGGACATGGAAAGGGCACGGCTAAATCCTTGGCACATTCGTGGGGAATGAAGACCCTGCCAGAGAAGGTTGTAAAAAGCACGTGTCAAACTTGCTCTTAACAACTAATGCTGAAACCACTTAGGGCTTAAGTACATGTTTTATGTCCGGCAATTTTCTCATTTGCAAAGATGAGCACACATCATTAGATTGAAGAAGACATCTGTGATTTTATTCCCCACGAAAACCTCTGAAGCATTATACTTGGGCTTTATGCGATTTACCACTGAAAGAATGTAGTGTTTAATGAAAGGAAACCTGGCAAACAAGCTGCTGTTCACCAGCCAGTTACTTACAGGACCCCAGCAGGCTTAATTGAATGGTTTTTCTGGCCTTTTATTAAAGCAAGAACAAGGCCTGTTTAATTTAATTGCTGCAAATTTTAGGGTAACATGAAAATTCATAACAGCAACACAGAACTGGACACTGAGCAAAACCATTCACCACGGAAGCACAGAATGCATAAAGCAAAACTGTTCCTATTGAGGCCAGCTTGTCAGTGCTGTCTCCCAAATGAACAGGACCTCTGCTGACTCCCTTACCCACTAGTGGTCTTTTCCAAAGAGGTGAATGGAGATGAAAAAATTGAGACAGCAGCAGTGAGAACTGATCTTTTTCAAATGGTTTGTGGTGCCCTGAGCCACTACAAATTTCAGCAATGAGAGGAGAGGAGCAAATTCATAATTTGAAAGGTTAACTTTTTCTCAAACAGGAAACATTCTTAGAGCAGGATGAAGAACAATGCTCTTGTCATGTATGAAAAAAATGAAAGGTACACCGAACCTAAGAAAATAACTTTAAAATTACACCGGAAACTCATATTTTAACTGACTTATGTTTGTCCCCTACTGCCCATCCCAACGCTTTTACCTTACTGCCTTCCTTGTACATATAAAGTACACTCCAGGCTTCTCAGACTAGAAAGGTAGAAATCCTGTGTTTGAGGCAAGGTTAGGTTTGCATAATGCTGTGCCCATGTGGAATTTCTCTATTTTTATATAGCTATAGTTTTTATTAATTTGTAATATTGAATACACAATCCCATTGTACATGTTCCTCATTTAGGAATTTTTTTTCATTGTTTATTGGTACTTTTTAAGTATACAGTACAGTTACAGTCATCACTGGTCATTTAGGAATTTTTAAAATTCAAAATGCCAGAGGGAAGAATTTATCATCCTAATAAAGCAAGACAGGGCAAGGATTTATATTAGAGCCATTATGTTCCAATTTAAGTAAGGCCCATCTCTATGGAAAGAAAAAAATATTCATTGTATAACTAAGTTAAAAATATAAAAAAGGAGAAGGATAAAGTAGAAGGAACAAGAGGAACTTAAAAGTGCACTTTATTTCATTTTTATTTTTAGTGTGGCAAATGGGTACAGTTTCAGCTGGCAGAATCACAGCCAAATCTTCTAGAAATTGGGAGCAGTCAAGATGAATCCAAAAAACTTCTTCGTGACCATGAACTTCTTTTGGCCAAACTCAAGGTAAGGTACAAAGCGAAGCAAATGCAAATGAAGAAGGGAGAAGAAGCTGCTTCTTAAATTTCTCCTTGATTCTGCTAGTGTCACCACCTATGGCCACTTTAGGAAAGGAAAAACACTGCCATCACAATGGGCAAGCATCAGCATGGGAGGAAAGTGATGAGATTAAAAAAAATACTTTTGCTAATGTGAAAGAAAATATGGAGTGATAGTATGTTCACTGTCGAGAAGTAATGATTTTTTCATGGTTGCTTCAGTGAACAAAAAAAAATCCCTATCTTTCCATTCCGTGCATTACACACTGTCATGTCCCAACAACCGAGCTCAACCTTCTGTGGTTACCAGCACCTTCTGCTAAGAATAATTTCAAGACTTACTTTTTAAACCCTGTGGAACTATACGTTAGCTTTCTGTCCTTGTGACAAAATACCTACTGATACCAATTTAAAGGAGGAGAGGTTTATTGCGGCTCACCGATTCTGAAGTTTCAGCCCCTGGTCTCTTGGCCCTGTCACTGAGGAGGGGCCAGCAGTAACGCAGAACATCATGGTCACAGAGTTTGGTGAGGCAAACTGCCCACTTCACTGTGGCTGGGAAGCAGGGTGGAGGAGAGAAGGGGACAATATGTACTCTTGCAGTGCATGGCTTCCTCCTCCTCCAGCCCACCTCTGAGGTTTTTATCACCTTATACTGTCAGATCATGAATCCATCAAGGGATTAGCCCATTGATGTTATCAGAGCCCTCATGACCTAATCTCTTCCTAAAGCCCCACTTCCAAGTACTGATGCACTGGGGATTGAGCCTTTTGCAAGACCTTTTAGATCTAAGCCATAACAAACTGAAAAACATCCGGTTTTATGCTTAACTTCAAGAGTTCTTTAAGCCAAATAAAATTTTCAATAAAATCAGACTTATTCCATGTATATTGTAATCATTGAGTTAGCCATCTAAAAATAACATTGATTTGAGGTTGCCAGGTAAGATTCAGGTATGTTCAAGGCCAGTGACATAATTGGTATACACCCAGTACAAAATGAAAATGTGGGTAGGTCCCTTGGTCAGAAGCAAAATTTTCTTGATTTGTCATAGCACTTGTTATTTGCTATTTAATCCCCGGCGTTTGGGTTCCAGGGCGCGTGTGGGTGAATATAGACTCTCATGGAGCCCTACCTCACATGTAGACTTGTCAGTGCACCCTGCATGGACACGATCCCACTGGGCAGGGGTGAGGGAGTAGATGGCCAGCAGAGTTGGCTCACATGTGCCGTGAGGCTCCAGTGCCCAACACTTGCTCTGTTGTCCGATGGGGCTTCACTTACAAAACACAAATTCTAA
Organism: Fukomys damarensis; assembly: GCF_012274545.1. Lineage (NCBI taxonomy): Eukaryota > Metazoa > Chordata > Mammalia > Rodentia > Bathyergidae > Fukomys > Fukomys damarensis. The sequence goes on from NW_022900938.1 coordinate 17,374,598, forward strand.
GAAAAACACCACAAACAAGTTTAAGACAGAGACAATCAGAGCATGGAACTCTGTGGCAACTCCTTCTGGATTCTGTGATGTAGCAAGTCCTGTATGTCGTAACATTCATAGGCGAATGACTGCCTTGGCCAGGATCAAAGAGGTCTGATGAAGATTCAGGGTCCTGCCATGACCAAGACATTCTGAGTTTTTAATTTTTTCTATGACTGTCATCTTTGAACATACACGCTGAAATTTACATTTGTTTTCTAAACTCAGAGGCAGAATATGTATGTGTTATATAGACATTAGTTTTCTGATTGGACAGTGATAAAAGTAATGGGTAAATCAGTCTGAGAAGTTGAAGAAAGAATCAGAACTGAAGAAAGAGAGGATTAGAACCCAGAATGCATTTCCATTTAACAGATAGCTCTGGGGTCTGAGCTCTGAGCTGTCTTTTTCAGTAGCCATCCCTTGTCCTCTTAAGGACGATGTACTGAAAAACCATGACTATGTGAAAAGGGGATTGAAGTAGGAATCAAATGACCTATGTTTATCTCTTGTGCCTGAAACTAGTGTCATTTGACTAAGAAAGAGAGCTTTTTCTTTTACACAAAAAGCATTATAAATGTAAATTTGTCTTGAATCCTTAGTTCCATGAACTGTGAAAACCCAATACTTTCTCCTTATTCCTGCCCATTCCTAGAGGTTCACTTTCTAGTGATCCCTGTTTCCTTTCCTCCTTCATGTACAACCTACCAACTGTCACTGAAGCTGGATTTGAAATTACATCCTTTCCCCAGTTCCTGCTAATGTTCTGTAGCCGGCAGCGTGTGTGGGTCTCTCGATGACTGGGTGGTGAGGGCTGGCAGACGTTCAGGTCTCTTCAGGCTGCCTGCCTTCTCCCTCACCTCCACTGTCCAGGAGACAACTTTAAGAGGAGTACTTTCTTAGGAGTAGAAATGAATGAATTAAAAGTTAATTTTAAAATTCACTGTAGTAATAGTCATTAATCTCCCTCCAAATTCTCCCCCTCAGATTCAACACACTTATCCCACCATTCTTGCCACTGTCTGAGGCAAATCTGGAAGTCTTCGTTCATATTTTTATTTTATTTTTTACTTTTAGGTACCGGGGATCAAACTTGGGTCCTTGTGTTTGCGAGCCAGGTGGCAGAATCACTGAGCTAAATCCCCCAACCTTTTAGTATTTTTAGTTGTACTGTTATGTCTGCCTGGATGTCCTGAAATGATACAAAACATTTGTTAATGGTCATTTTGATTTTGGGGAAGAGTCGGAAGTTGCACAGGGCCAGATCCACTGAATAAGGTGGATGAGAACACACGGTATTTTTTTTTTTTTGGTAACTGGGGTGGAACTCAGGTCCTTGAGCTTTCAAACCAATCAGTGGCACCACTGATCTGAATACCCAGCCCGAGAATACATAATGTTTTTATTTGACAGAAATTGCTGTAAATGTTTGCTTAGTGGGAGGTGTTAAAAAATACAATGAATGTTTAAATTAAAAGATTCATTATAGTAAAAGACACATTGCTGTTCATCCTCTCAAAATACCCAAAATACTGCCCTCTTGCTTTGAACACACATACTGCATTATTATGGACAATGTGTCTTTTAACTGTAATAAATTATTTAAAATATTTAAACATTCATTCTGCCACCTGCCTGGTTAAGCGCAAGGACCCAAGTTCAATCCCCAGTACAAAAAAAAAAAGAATTTTTTTTAAAACATTCAATGTATTTTTTGATCCCTCCTTATATGCTCAAATTTGCATATCTGAATCTATCCATGAGATCAGGTGAGAACCAGTTTTACATTTAACAGGGTCTGTCTCCTTAGGGGAGGTATTTGTGGTTCTAGTTTCTAAACATCTTTACTCTAAACACCTTTGTCCTGGTACTCTAGTCCTCAGGCTATGGACCAGCTCCGTAAGTTTTTTACACCTGAGGTTTTTAATCTGTGAAATTAGGGAAGAACCAATTAAAGCTTCATACCTACTGTGGAGCACACCACAGTATGCCATGGGATCCCAGGGTCATAATTTTTTCCTGCACGTGAGCCTGAGAAAAGTCTAAAATAAATTGGTCTTTTGGCTTTACCTAGGACTCTAGCCATAACCTTTTAATGTCCACCTTCCATATCCTGCTACTATCAGCACAGTCACAAAGCCCTAGGAAATTTTAAATGATAGGATCCATCATCTTCCAAACAGAGCTGATTCTAAGATTAATGATACATGTTTTAAAAAGAAAATTAGTAAAGAGTTTGAAGTCAATTGAAAATTTTTCAACTTTTTAAAATTTAGAAAAAATTGTGAATTCCATCTTTCAAGGAGGATTTGACTAATTTATTACTTATTATGCTGTCAGGATAGGCATAACCTTAACCTGTAGCAGAAAACCATTGGATTCAAGTTAGCTTTAATATGAGCTTTTCAGAGGATAGGGATGTTAGGAGATAGAGAAGCCAATAACATTTACTATTTAATGTACATTCCAGTCCTTATGCACAGGAGCCAATAACATTTACTATTTAATGTACATTCCAGTCCTTATGCACAGGATAAATTAGATTTATCCTAATCATAGAAAAGAAGGCACTAGAAGGGGTATTGGGAGGCTGTAGGTGTTATGCCAAGTCCACCTGATTCAGACACAGCACTTAGCTTCTCTGGGCCTATGTTGAAAAATTAGAATAATAAGTTACTTTTACACATCTAAAAAAAAAAAAATTGGGAGAGAAATGCAATGCTTTACAAAAGCGTGGGCTGTTTTGAAAAAGAAAGTGGCGTAATTATTATGACATTAATAAATCCTACATTTGATCTTAGCCAAAAGACCAAGAAATGAGAAGGGCCAGGGCTTTAGCTCAGTGGTTCCACTGCCTGCCTCACAATAATAAATATATCAGAGTAATTTGGATGTTAGGCAGAAAAACTATTTTCAGCCTTCCATTAAAAATTATCTCAAACACTAGCATTTATACTAAAGAGGAAAATTTTGGAAACACAGAATTTCTGAGTGTTTTTTATGTTGGTAATATCTGTACCCCAGGGTTCTTCTTTTGTCCTTGGCTATGTGCTTAACCATCCCAGTGGAGTGTCCAGAGGGGGAAAAATATTTCTCTATTTTCAATGGTGAAAACATAATCATGCAGAAAAAGCTTTAACTCCCAAAAGGCCTGTAGATTCCCAAACCCCACTCAAATTCTTTCTAATGAGAAAGAAGGCTTTCAGAAAAGAGAAGAGGTAGATTTAAGCCAGGTAAAGATTTGCCTGTGGCTACTGTTGACAGCAGTGCATGTGGACACAAAGAAGTTAAAGACAGAAAAGAGGTAGAAATGCTGCAGGGATGTTGCTGAGAATGATTTTCCTCTCAGCATCTATCTTTCAACTACATTACTGGTGTCCAAAGGATTTAGGACTGTGTGAGCCAAGAAAACCTTCTGGGCCTGGCTCCTGTGTTTGTAGATACGTGGCATTGGCCTGCTCTGAAGAATGACCCTCAAAACATAACACACTAAAAAGTTTCACCTCTCGTTTGACTCCCATTAATCTACTGGTTTCTCATTCGGACTAACCCAGTGAAGTCTCACTTTTGTCCTATTTCTGTTTACTGAGCTAGATGTGAATGTACTATCAATAGAATACATGAATAGGAAAGCAATAAGTCTTATTAAAATTTGCCTTCAACAAGGGTTAGTAAGCTTTTCTGTTACTAAGCTAAGTTTATATCAGAATTTAAAAACATTTTTATTGTGCTAAAATGTATATAACAGAACATGCTGCTGACATTTTAACTATTTATGTGTCCATTTCACTTGCATTAATTGCAACTTCACTGCTATGTGTTTCCAAAAATGTTTCATCACCCCAAACATAGACTCTGTACCCGTTAAGTAGTAGCCCACATAATTATCTCCGCACATAATCTATAGTCTACCTTCTCTCTGTATGACTTAGTTTATTTTAGATACCTCATATAAATGGAGTCATGCAACATTTGTCTTTCTGTGTCTGCATTATTTCACTTAGCATATGATGTGTTCGAGATCTGCTCATACTGTGGCATGTGTCAGAACTTCATTTCTTTTTGAATAATGAATAACAACGATGCATAATTGGATAATGAGTGCTAGCCGATTGTAATCCCTTACTGAAATGCTTAGGATCAGAAATGTTTCTGACTTTAATTTCTCTTAGGAAGTTAGAGTCCTTGCATACACTTAAGGAGATATCTTGGGCACAGAACCTAAATCTAAATACAAAATTTATGTGAGTTTCAGATATACCTTGTATGAATCGCTAAAGGAAATTTTAGACATTATTTTTAGCGTGCCTAACATTTTGACTGTGAACTGTGTCACACGAGGCCAGGGATGGAATTTTCCACTTGGGAGATGTCAGCACTCAAAAATTTTGAGTTTTGGAACATTTTTGATTTTGGATATTTGGAATAGAGCTGCTCAACTTGAGCTGAATTTTGTTTATCTATTAATCTGTCCATGAACAGAATTGTTTCTACTCTGGCTTTTGTGAATAATGCTGCAGAGTGAACATTGGCATACAAGTATTTGGGTACATTTTTTAGTTCTTTTTGGTATAGATCTAAGTATTAACTTTTTGTTGTTGTTGTACCAAGGATCAAACTCAGGACCTCGCACTTGCAAGGCAGATGCGGTGTCACTGAGCTAAATCCCTGGCCCTAGGTATTAACTTTTTAAAGAATCACTAAGATGTTCTCCATACAGCTGTATTGTTTTACATTTCCACAGCAGTATACAAACATTCCAATTTTCCACATCCTACCAAAACTTTTTATTTTTAGGAGACAAGGTCTTGCTCTATAGCTCAAACTGGCCTTAAATTTGCCTGGCTGACCTTGAACTCATAGCAATCCTACTGTCTCGGGCTTGTAGGTCCTAGGATCACCAGTGTGCACCATCATGTCCAGCTATTTTGTATTTTTTCAAATTACAGCAATCCTTCCAGATCCTTGTCTTATTCTGCTTTGTTTAAATCCACTATGACTCCTACTTTATCAGCCTTAGCCGAAATATATCTTTTCTAAACTACAGACTTTGCTTTAGATTTATAATCATGTATAAATGTGCAAAACTCAAGAAATTCCCAAATTACATGGTTACACAATTCTCTTGACAAATGAATCTTAGCCCTTGGTCCTAAGGAGAGTAAGGCAAACTTCTGATTCCATGGCTAGCCCTGTTCTCCAAATTACCTGTATCCACCATCTCCTTCCTACCACATACTCAAACTTCAGGTATTTGAGTGAGCTTAAACATTCTGTCTGTTTTGCTGGCTCCAGATCCAGGCCCCCTCACACTGCCCCCACTAGTGTAGCTAAATGTCTGGTGGAGTGCATGTGCGCTGGAGATGCTGATGAGTGGAGACATGCAAGCAGATTAGGGCAAGAGATCACAGTTCCACAATCCACCAAAATCAGCAAGTCTTTGCCACTGACCTGCACCCTCAGCCCTCAGATTGGCACCTTCCTGTATTTCTAGTCCCAGATAGCAAAAACTCCAAAAAATCCCTCTTTCATGTCTAAGCAGCAGAAAGAGAACCCCTAAGGGTAAGAGAAGAAAGTGGAAATGTCATGCTTTTGATTTTTAAGGTTTTTTTGTTTTGTTTTTTTTGGTACCGGGGATCGAACTCAGGTCCCTGTGCTTGCAAGGCAGGAGGCACAACCACTAAGCTAAATCCACAGCCCCCAAGCTTTTGATTTTTGCTTTCCATGTGTCCAGTGTCTCTGCCCCAGCTCAGGCCATCCTGCACGGCAGTGGTGACAGTGAAAGTGGTGGCAGCCATGGTGGTGACTGCCCCTCTGAGAGGGGAAATCTCTGTCCATCACAGCCATGGCCTCAACGCTGTGGGTGAGTTCACACTACTTTCCCCTTGCTTCTGTCCTTTCTACTGCGTACACAGTGGTGAGAAGTGCATGGAGGAATAAGGGAAGTAAACCCCTGCTTTTAGGCCAGGGTACCAAGAAGAGGAGCTTCCTTGGAATGAATTTCAGGCCTTGAGTCAAGCCAGGGCAGTGAGAAGTCAGAGCAGGAGAGAGCTGCCTTTGCCTTTGAGCTTCTTAATTTATATTATATGGATGCTGTCTGCTTTTCTTAAAAGAAAGCCTAATTATTTTGTCAGCAGACCAGAAACTCTGAAGAATCACAGCTCTCAAATTCACTTTCAGAGGACATATTTTTCACTTTAAGAGCCATCCTAAGTTTCTTCACAATTGGAACTAGAGAAACTCAAACCACTCAAGGCTGTTGCTGTCTTCTCTCTGAGTGCCTCAGATTCTTTGTTCACTGATCCAATAGGCTATTAAACTTTTATTAATATATTGAAAAGAAAATACTTTGCTAGTACTTTACACTCCTTCGGGCAGTAATAAATAGAAATATATCATCCAACCCACAAGTACAAGTTATATTTGTAACTTAAAATGTTTTGGTAGACACATAAAAACTTTAGAGAATTAAATGCTTATATTAGAAAAGAATTAAACATCTCAAATTGATGAGCTAAACTGAAGAGACTAGAAAAATAGGAATAAATTAAGACCAAAGCAAGCAGAATGGAGGAAATAACAAAGAGCAGAGGTCAGTGCAATTGAAAATAGAAAAGCAGCCGGGAGTGGTGGCGCACGCTTGTAATCCCAGCACTTGGGGGGCTGAGGCAGGAGAATCGCTGTGAGTTCGCGACCAGCCTGGGCTACATAGTGAGTGCCAGTTCAGTCTCAACTACATAGTGAGACCCTGTCTCAAAAAACCAAAAAAAATAGAAAAGCAATGGAAAAAAAATCAATAAAAACAAAAGATGGTTCTTTGAAAAGTTCAATAAAATTAATAAACCTGCAGTCAGAGTGCAAAAGAAAAAAATAATGAAAATTACCAGTATTAGACATAAAAGATCAGTATACTATAAACTCCACAGTTACTGAAAGTACAGTAAAAATTCATGACTACTCTGTATGCATGAATTCAACAACTAAGATATAATGAACCAATTTCCTCAAAAGCTATAACTTAACCAAAGAGACTCAAAGAAAAAAAGAAACAAGTAAAAGTATATATTAATATGATTAATATATCCCCACGTATATAAAATATTACCACTTAGCATGTAATCATTACTAATAAGATGTTTTGAGTTTTGTTCTAAGGTTTAAATACCAGTAGCACACCAGGATTTAAACTAGGTACATTTCATTTGACTACTGCTTAATATATATCCAATATGGTAGATTTAAAGAATAGTAACTCTTCTGGGAAACACCCCCCGACACACACACACACAAACATCCTGCTCAGGAGAAATTTATAAATAAGGCAACGTATGCAGAGCCTGAAAAGGATAATTGTGAAATGATATTTCTTACAGCGACAAGAAATTAAAGAGAAGCAGACCAAATTATTTCCAATAGCAAGTTTTTGAAAACAAATATAGAGCAATCTTATTAGACATGGTCATAAGAGAAGAAAAATTTTCCTAGTATAACATTTTAAAAATATGCATGCATATAAATGTATTTGTGTACATGTTTGGTAACCATTACAATTTATTTTACTTAAAAAAGTAATTTATTTAAAACAAATAAATTATGAAAGCATTTTGAAACAATGAAACAAAAGCCTTATATTAATCCACATTAAAAGTGTGACAGTAATTAAATGGTGAATTGTCTGGCTACAAATTATGAAAGTATTATTATACATTTTGTTAAAAATTTTATATGAAATTAAATTTTTATTATTGTCCATCCACTACTCAAATATTGCTCAGTGAATTTCTGATGGTTATGTTGCTTATAATTATAACATGAGAATCCAAATGCAATTCAGCCTCTAAAGATAGCTAAAAGGTTTCTGTTAAAATACTTGGTTAATTTTGCTTAATGGGAGTTGGCAGATCATTAAAGATTTTGTGTTTTGTTACTTGTGTGATGAATATATAATACTACCAAGCAAGGATATTCTGTTAGCATATTTAGAAAACTTAGTAACTTAATAGTAGTTTTTATATTGCTTAATTGATTTATAATTATTTCATATCTGACTAATTTTCATTTATGTTGTAGATGTTCTAAATAATAAAAGGGGGTTGTGAATGTTATTGAAAAAGTATAATCTCTAATAACTTGAGTTTTTATTGTCATTTAATGTTTTGTTGTTGTCTAGATAGTACATATATAAATGGGGTAAAGATTTAAATCCTTGGTAAAACTGCTTTCTAGGATTAAGCTACCAATTTAGAAAAAGTATTTCGTGGTTAATAAGATTAGGAAGATGAAGCATTATAAATTCTAGATTTTCTTTTTCTTCTACCAACACCATCACCACCACCACCCCAGTTCCGGAAGTCCTATGAGTAATCATGAGAAATTCCTTTTAATAGATCAGGCTTGTATTTCTACTAAAAATTAAAAACATACTTAACTAAATTTGCACATAGGATTTTGCTACAAATACTAGAATTTTTCAACTCATCGATCCAATATTTAGCCATGGGCCATTCTCTGTGTGTAGAGCTCAGAGTCGCTGCACAGAGAGTTGTGATGTGAAAAAATACAAAATAAAGTTCCTACCCCTTGTAAAGCCTAGCAAGACAGAATGGTTCCTCTCTCTTGATCGTTTACAGTGTGCCAGCCATCATACTAAATGTGTTAGATATTTAATCTTCAAGCCAACTTTGTGAAGTAGGCGATATTTACATTTAACAGATAATTAGAGAGATTCAGTAGTGGCTCCTGCCCACATCTCGCAGTGGCTTATGGTCACTCTGTGCTATTGCCCCTGCAATTTATTTAAAGAAATGTTATTAATATTTACAATATAGGTATTGCAAGATAATATATAGGAGACTTTATAAGGGCTGATGATCGGTTCATAGAAGAGCCATCAGATAAGAAAAGAGAGCATTGATTTGTATGTAAAGGAGGTTACATGGAAGGGTTGGGAGTCAGAAGGATATTCCAGATGGGGCCAGCAGAGCTACTGAGGTAAATGTAAGCACGATACCTAGGCATGTGAGGAGCCCTGCCTCGAGTATGGGAGATGAGGCTAAGCTGGTGTGGAGAGTAATGGCTGGGGCTGGAAGGCAGTACACGTCGGTGTGCAGAGTTTGATTTCATTGTGGCCAACAATGGATTCTAAATGGAGGGATAGATTTGATAAAATAGTTTCATGAAGGTGACATTAATAACTATTAGCAGGGAAATTGAGAAGGCTCTGGAGTTAAAAGATGTACATGGGAGATATTTGTCAAAATCGGTACTTATATTAGGATTCTGAGTGAGAAAGTTAAACAATCAAATTTAAGAGTGTTATAGTAGCACTGTCTGTTTGTGTACTAGAAATATATGTTGCTGAATTAATGAGTAACAAAGGAAATATTTCAGAATCAATTTATTTTCAATAGAAATAAAGGGAATAGTGAAAGATTATACCAAGCCCTTAAGCCTGTGGGATAAGAAAGTAAGCTATCCCATTGGTATGATCACATAATTGCCAAAAGTGGGCCATTCTGAATCAGAATGTGCTGTATATCTGGCAGATTGGAGGTCACTGGCAGTATGTGCTAGAGTAGTTTCAGGAGCACCCAGGTGCTGGACACCGAGTTCCAGTTGCTAGGTGAATAACTGTGAGGGGAAGAATTGCCAGTAGCAGAACTGAGCCTCTGCTTGCAGAATCGGACTGCAGCAAGAGAGTGGTGCCGCCTGAGAGGCTTTTGCGGGACAGAAGAGATGAGAGGTCGCAGATACACAGCCCCACTGAAAAGGTGCAGTGTAGTTAGTGAAGAGTTTACCAGGGTTCTCGATTTCTGTAAGGTACAGTTGTGAGCTCTGGAAGGAATGGACACAGTGAGGAACAGAGAGGGGATGACATGAAAATGAACCATCTTCACACGGAGCAGGTAGAGAAAAGGAGGCTGAAGTAGGTGTCTCTCGACCTAGCTGGCATCAGCATCACTTCAATGCTTAAAGAACAACTCAGGGCTCGAGTGAGCAGGCCTCACACCTGAAGGGGCGAGGGAAGGCTGTGATACCTGTATGTCTTTAAAAAGCACTTTGCAGTACTGTCAATGCACAATGAGGAATAAGAACCTCTGGCCCAAACCAGAAGAAACATCCTCCACTAAACACCAAATTAAAGGTCTTGAGCAGAGGTGTAGTCATTGCAGATTAAAGTGCATCTTGGAAAAGTGGAGGGAAAAATATTTATAGAAACATCATGAAAGATTGGGGAAAAGGAAATGTCAAGACAGGAGTACTGAATAGCATTAGACATGGCAGTGTGTTTGAGGAATTTGCCATTCGACTTAACGATGAAAATGTTACTGATCTTGAAACCTTTCCGAATATTCCCCACTGATGCTGCTGACCGTGCTCATCTCTACCTTCTGTGAATTGTGTCTGCCTTCCTCTCCTGTAGTATCTGGTCACTTGGGTAAGACTGGCTAACTTTCTGGGAAGAAGTGCCTCTGCCTTCTACTTTGATTTCATCCTGGGAACAGATGTTGGTTTAATGCTCATACTTATTTACTCTTCTGTGTGGTATAAAAACTTCCTAATGTCTTTGTGTTCGTCAAGTCTTAGGGAATGTGTTCTTCTCTTTGTTGTTGTTTGTGTTTCTCACCGAGCATGGTAGAATTCCATTTTCCCAGCAAAACACACAAGAGCATTTTTGATGAGCTTCCCTCTCTTGTACTATGTTTCATTTTTGTCTTCTTTATTATTCTGTGAACATATTTCTATGCCCAGGGTTTAGCCCTGTGCTTGGATTATATGTTCAATAAATGTTTATGGCATGAATGAAGAAATGAATGAATGAATACATGCGTCCATTATATAATTTCTGTGCAATAATAAAAACTAACAGTTAATCTCTGCATAGTAACAAAAGAAAGGGGCAAAAGAAAGGAATGTGGATAGGGAAATACAGCAGCATCATTTAAATGATGTTCACGTACTTTGCTCTCGTATACTGCAGTTCTAAGGATTTTAAGGAGCCTCAATTATTAATACACGGAACATTTAGGCTCCTACAAGAACATGGTGGGACTGATACATTATTAATGCTATTAGTTTTTCTGATTTGTGTTGTTATTCTTTGAACTGAGCTTGAGGATGAATTTCCAAGTAAATTATGGATATCCTCATTTCAGAATGCTCAGTCAGCCTCCTCCGTGAAGCCTTCCAAGAGCTCCAGGCCCAGCCCGGGCTCATCTCCCTCCATTGAGCCACCTCTGGGCTTCCCAACCAACATGCACTATTTACAGTCTCATGTGAAGGTGGCATTTGCTCTAGTGTGGCGTTTGCAAAGTGCTTACATTCGTGTCACTCTGGCTACTTGCTGAAAGGCTGCTCTCTGGACCCCTACAAGATAAGCGTCTGGGGCAAGGCAGTTTATGCTTGGCACCTGCAGCTCTAGGCAAATCAATACTTCAGTATTGATTTGCTTATGTAAACCAATTTGTTTTACATTTGTATATATCTCTCAGAAGACTGAAAGCTTACCTCTGGATGGAGATTTGTTGACATATATGCAACTATTATCTGGATACATTTTAAAAAATTAATTCTGAGGATAGAATCCAGGGGCCTTTACTTAGCTTTTACTACTTTTGAGACAGGCTCTCACTAAGTCACCAGGTTTCCTGGGCTGAGCTGAAGCTTGTGATCTTCCTGGTTCAGCCTCCCACAGCCCTGGCATCACTGTCATGCATTACCAAGCCTATCTTATTAACTGGATAATTTTTGTCTAAATTAGTGGTAGGAGTTTGGGAGTCTAAATCAGGACATTTGTATAAACACAATACAGTGGACATTCATTGAATGCTATGTGCCAATCATTTCTTAAAATTTAGTATTTAATTAAAATACTAAATACATTTACCTGTTTGGTAGTATTAATTTCTTTATCCTTAATACAACCGCAGCAGTTGAGCCTATAAGCTTGGCCTGCCTGCATATGTGTTTCAGAACTGCCCACTTCATTGTGTAATTTTGGGAAAGTTACTTATCCTTCCTCTGTCTCAGTTTCCATACCTGTAAAATAGAGATGCACAATTGTGCCTACCCATGCATGTGGGTTTGAGGATTCAGTGAGTCAAAACAGTTAGAGAAAAGGGCCCACATAGTGAGTATTTAGTGATTGTTACCTATTGGCATTTTTAATCCCCATTTTGCAAATGAGGAAGCTAAAGTATGCACAGGTTGACTTATTTGTCCTATTCATACAGCTGGAAAGTGGGTGGGCTAGAACTCCAACCAAGGTGGGTGGCCTTTGTGTCTCACCTGTACCCAGCACCTGTGTGCACTTTGATCATCAGCTGGGCCACAGGGTCGCACTCAATGAAGGGAGGTTTAGGAGGGTGTGCACCACTCCTCAGCTGACTGGGAAGGGTCCCTCAGTTCTTTCTTATCAATGTTGCTGTTGCAGATATCACAGGATTTGCAGGAACTGAGTCTGGCACCAGGATGGTCTGTTATAGCAGGGTGGAGTCCCTGTCCACCGTCTGCCCACTCTGTGCTTGGTGCTGGGAAAGATATGAAAGAAATCTTAAGAGGCACTCATGGCCTCTAGAAATTTATAATCTATAACATGTAGAGGACAAAATGACCCTGGTAGACCCCTGAAGCAATTAAATAACAATGAAATCACAACATCAAGGCACTAGATGATTAATTAAGTCCCCAGATGAAAGATGCTGATAGTGAAAATACCATAGGCAAGTTCAAGAGAAAAGAGAAATTAATTTAGCTGGGATTGTTTCATGGGGAAGGTGGAATTTAAGGTCAACTTTGAAATAAGGGCTTGTGAAATTAAGTGGCATGAAAAGAAGAGTTTCTCGGATGGAAAACTTAAGCCTCCAAGGCAGAAGGGGCTCTTTCCTCTACTTTGGTTTCATCCTGTGAACAGAAGTTAATTTAATACTTGTATTTATTTACTCTTCTGTTTGGTACAAAAACTTCCTAATGTTCTAGCTTTCATCAAGTCTTAGGGAATGTGTCATTCTCTTTGTTGTTGTTTTTGTTTTTTATCAAGTACGGTGGAGTTCAAGTTCCCAGTAAAGCACACAATAACATTCTTGATAAGCCTCCAGGACTCTGTTTTTTCAGTCACATAAAAGAGCACAGAACTCTGAGGGAAAGGTAGTAAAATCTAGACAATTCCAAGGATACAGACAACTCCCTCAAACAACAGAAAGCGTTATTAAGAATCTCAACTGTGCACCTGTAGATCATTTCTAATTACATTATTTACTTCATTTCACAGAGCAGACCTGGAGGAATCATTTATATGCAAATGCAAAAGCAGAAAAAAATTAAGAAAATGCATTCATAAGAAGTAATGCTGTAGAGGTTTTTGAGTGCATTTAAAATGTTTTTAAATACCATCTTTTATTATACAGAAAAAATATTTTTGATTAACAATTATTTTGCAGTAAATTGAGAAGAAAATATCTGATTCTATTTACATTTCATTTTGAAGGGGCTCAGTTGTAGCCTTGAAAAGTAAAAGTTGTTTGGGAACTTCCATTACGAATGGATTTTTAAAATAATCCTTTAAATGGGTCTGGTTTAAATACAACAAAAGAAAGCCCCTATTTCATTTCTGATTCAAATTGACTGATTCAATAAAATGTTAGAATTTTTCAATTTAAAAATTTTAATTTTAAAATTAATTCAATTTTTAAAATTTAATTTAAAATTTAATTCAGTTTTTAAAAATTTGCCTGTTTCTGTTATTGCTTATGTCACTGATGTTTCCTAGTGACAATAGAACCATTTGTTTTTTGGTACCAGGGATTGAACTCAGAGCCTTGTATTTGCAAAGCAGGTAGCGGCACCATTGGGCTAAATCCCTGGAGACAATAGAACCATCTGATATTTTCCTAATTTGGTTTTAGCCAGGAACCCTGAAGGTTAAAAGATGACATAGGAATTTGTAATTACATGAGGGATTTCAGGTAGAGGCTGTTTCTGCTTAGGGTTTGGCCTTCAGGCTTTCAGCAGTCCTTTCTCTGCAGCTCTTATTTCCAACTGGAAACCCACCATAAACCTAGTTCCATTCTCTCTCCTCTCTGTGCTGGTTTGGATTAGGGCAGCCCGTACAAACAGTTTCAGCAGTCCTTTCTCTGCAGCTCTTATTTCCAACTGGAAACCCACCATAAACCTAGTTCCATCCTCTCTCTCCTCTCTGTGCTGGTTTGGATTAGGGCAGCCCGTACAAACACAGCAGGGTCATAGCTCCACCAAACAGCACGTGTCCTAAGGTTCTCATAGCCAGAATTCGGTGGTTATTTGTTTACTTGTCTTTCATCAGAATTATATTTGAATTCGTTATGCCTATATTTACTATAAGTAAATTAAAATAACTAAGTGTGATTTCCAGAGAAAGGTATAACCTGTGTGGAGAATGAAATAAATGCCTAAAATGCCTCAAAAGGAAATGTGTAACTTCCAAAGTATTTACTATCTTATAATTGTCTGATGCTTTCCTTATGATTATTAATGATGATGCAAAATAGTCACACACTTTTCTGGAGGACTGAACTATGGCCGGCCTCTGTCCCCCGCACCTTATAATGCGCCTCCTCTCATTTCATCTCATAGCAGCCATATGAGAAGTGTGACCAACTCCGCAGAAATGCAGACAAGACTCAGTCGTTTGCAAGACCTCATAGTTAGCAAGTGGCAGAACCTACTGCCGATATGATTTTGGGGTGACCTCTAGAGGGTCCCCTCGTACCTACCCATGCTCTTCTCATCCAGGCCGTTTCTGCTGGCACGGATTCCACAGTTCTTTCAAAATGTCAAGAAGTGGTTCTTTATTCAGATAGTAATAGCAGAACAAGAGCTTTCCCATCCTTCTACGTGTTGCCAACAGAGTCTCTACTTTCTCACATTCTGCTTCCCTGAACCCTACAGGCTTTCTGGTCCTTGGTTTGCACCAAAGCTGGATGCTTTTGTAAAGTGTAGGGATAATAATATGACGATGTTTAGTGGAATTATGTACTTATATTAAAATAAATATTTTTTATTTTTTGGTACCGGGGATCTAACTCAGGTTCTTGCGCTTGCAAGGCAGGCAGCAGAACCACTGAGCTAAATCCCCGGCAAAATAAACATTTTTTGCTAGTAGAGTTGTTAGTATTGTCCCTGCTGTGAAAAGGATTTATGGTGAATATTAGGGTTTTCCTCACATTCCTAAAATCACACCACATATTATTCATTCTATTAACATTTTGCATTTCTCTAGCTGTCATCATTAAATGCTGAAGCCTGTAGAAATATAAGAAGGACTGCACAGAACTGGGTTTTACCACTGAAATCTTTTCATAAACTATCATTCTAACAACTAGGTTAGAATAATTACACACATATGATGAACATTACGACATATCTAACGTTTGTACTTCCTTTAGAGGCTGCTTTTGTGTTCACTGTCTCGTAGCTTCCATACTAAGTACCAGTACGGTGTGAACTTCCTTTTACAGCAAGAGAACCGAGTCTCCGAGAAGTTATCTCATCTACAGTGTACACCTGATTGCATGCAAAATGTGCTTAAATTGAGCCCACAATGGCTCCTTGGCCTCGAGTGAGGAAGTGTGATGAGGTCTGGCCCAGGGATTCTAGTGTGCAATCCTTAGGTCCCCTGGGTGGTAGTGTTGTTGATAGATACAAAGGAGCTCTGTGGCAGCCTGGTATGTAGAGGAGGGTCCTGTAACTGATGCAGAGGATAGATAGCAAAATGAATAAAATTACAGTTTTGGATTTTAGCTTTAAAGCTCCTTGGATAGGAGAGCAAACTATCCATTTGTATTTGAAGCGTGCAAATGCTCTCTAGGGATTTTAAGTAATTGTAATAACCAGAACATCTATATTGCTCATGACCATGAAGGTAGTTTATCATATCTTACCTATTTAAATGATCTTCCTATCAGTACAAAATGGACTAAGAGCTATATTGATACAACATTTGATCTATGTTGTTTTTACTTTTAACGTCAATATTAATTATTAAAGTACAATCTTCTGAAGAATAAGCATTTTGCTTTTGATATTAAGCAAGGTATACAATAAGATAAAAAGAAAAGAAAAATATATTTTTAAGTAGCTCTGCTTACCTAGACGCTTTAAAAGCTGTTCTATATGAGATAAATATTATTCACTTAAATTTAAGTTACTGAACAAGGAAAGAAAAGTGCCGCATTGAGCAATATAAGTGCATGATAGTGAGGGCTTAGAGACAATAGGTCTTCAGAATGAATGCTTCGTTGTCGTCATTAATGTTCTGCACATATGAAGTAAAGATTATGCAGTCACTTATTTTTTAAAACGTGCTTTTCTCATCCATAGTGTAGATCATGACTATATTTTATTGATTCCTGGAGGTTTTTTTTGTTTTTTGTTTTTCCTGTATTGGGGATCGAACTCAGGACCTTGGGCTTGCGAGGCGGGTGGCAGCACCACTGAGCTAAATCCCCAGCTTGATTCCTGGAGTTTTAAAGGAGATTTTAGAAGATGATTTAAATATTTGGGACATATATTAAGTACACTATTTAGATTTGTATCAAATATTGGGTCAAAAGGGCCTTTTGTCTTATGATGTAATATTGGCTCAGTAGAAACAACTGTATTTTTGGATCACCAATTATAGTTAACACTGACAAAGCATAATGATCAGACCTTGGAAATATAGGAAGCCAAGGAAGAAGGGCATGGTCTTTGGATATTTATAACTGCAGAGAAACTAGACTCACATTTTTTTGTTTTAAAAAGTTGTTTTTAGGGAATCACCCAAATGTATTAATCACCCTAATGTATTAATCAGCCTTCTTATTGCTGGGACAAACTACTCAGTATGCACAACTTCAACAATAAGAGGTTGAATTTGGCTTAAAGTTTCAGGGCTGGTTCCAAGCAGCAGCTTCAGGGTGGAAGAGCCTAGCAGAGCAAAGCTACTTAGTAGTTTGAGGTGGAAACAGCATAGAGGGAAGGAGTGAATATACACTGCAAAGACCGGGCCTGGGGACCAGTCTGCCTCCTAGCGATGTATCTGGTGTGTTCGCGTCACTAGATGAACCCATGGACTGGCGTAGCACCCTCGTGATCCGGCCACCTCCCCAGAGGTCTCTTAATCTAGCCAAGTTGACAGGATCGAGGGACACACTTATCTTCTCACAATATGAATTTTTTTTTTCAATTTCTAATTCTGTCTTTTTTTTTTCAGCTTTAATTGAGTTTATTGGTACATTTTAGGGATACAGTACACTTACATTCATTGTTGGGATCTTGTAACTCTACATGACAAGTCTTGATTCTCATTTTTTCCCCTTACCCCTACCCTCCCTTCACCCCCTTCTCCCCTCCCCATCTACAAACACTTTACTTCCATCTTTTCATTATCTCACATTTTTTTCTTTTCCCTTATTAAAATGGCTTTTCAGTTTCTGCTATTTACCTTTCCTAGTAACTTCATCTTAAAGTGGAAACAAAGGGATAGAGGAAACACACAGTGAATAAGGCCATCCATGCCCTCACTTAGTTTATAATGTACCAAAATAAAACTTTAAAAAATTATTCACAATTGTGCTATTCAGCCCAATGCCACATCCAAATGAGTACATTGGAAAGAGACAAAGGTGTCCACAGGAAACATTGCTTTTGGCTGGGGTGAACATAAAGGAGGAGACAGCATTGGACTTAGGACTTGAAGGCTAATAGATTTTGAACAGTCAGAAATGAAGGTGTGCAGTAACCCAGGTTAAAAAAAAAAAACAGTAGTGAAAGCCAAAATAAATACTTGATATTATGTGCAAGAGACTGATGTAAAATAATTGAAACTGTTAGATGCTTTCACAATTTTCTTAATATTTTATTCCTTGCTCTTTGGTATGCTATGTTAATTATTTTCAGTTTTAATAATAAAGCTAAGGTTATTTCTATAAACTAGAGATTCTCCCTGTTTATGTTACAGGTAGACTGTACTGTCAGGAAAACGTATGCAGGAAGTTACACATATATTTACTCTTTTAGTAAATTGCTATTCAAGGGACCATTTAATGCTCCAGTGAAGAGAAAGTCCATAATCTTTTTTATGCTCTGCATGGCAGTTGAGGTAGTGCAATGCCCATAAAACATGCTCCACTTAAAATCAGCAATTTTGAAGCTGCACTTAAAAAGACAGAATGCATTTTTCAAGTATCAAAGAACAGCCTTGGTTTCCTACCCTGTTGGAACCCAAAGGGAGAATAGTCCCTTTAACATCTCTTTAAATAGCCAGCTTTATAACATCAGCCAGAATGTCTTTTTCTCAGATCCAATTCCAAACTACTTTCCTAAGTTTAATCACTAGCCAGTTGGGAGAGGAAAACTTACATTAAGCTGGCCTTGACCAAGTCCCCAGGCAAGTCATTTTTCAAGGGTTACTCCTCTTAAAAGCTCCATATGTCACTGTCAACCCAAAGTCTGCTTGCACTGTGAACTGGCTGTTCCATTAAACAGCTAACTTAAAACAGAAAGCAAAACAAAACAAAACAAAAACATGTTATTACTGCTACTATCAATTAATCTAAGTGTTTTATTTGGTGACTGCCATAAGGCCTCTTCAACCCACGAATAGATTTCTCATATCTGAGGATGTGTCAGATGTATCAGGTTTTTTTAAAATTAGGACAAAAATTGATTTTTTTTCTTTAGACTTTGAAAATAGAATAGAGTTGGTTTTTTTTTTTTGCACCTCAGGCACCATGTAATTTTTCTTTATATTTTATATAACCCAACTGCCACATTCTTCAGTATAAAGATGGCACCAAAGTGAACTGGAGGGTTTATTATACTGGAAAGTAAGTAAGGGAACGAGGGTTTAAGAAAGGGCACAGGGAAGACTTCCTGCTTAACTCCCAAGGGGTAGAGAGAGTGTTGAACACTCACCTCTGTCACATATTTACAAGTAGAAAATAATGAAGGGAAGCTCATTTATAAAAAAGGTTCCTCTCATTTGTAATGGGACAATGGCTCTTTGGCACAGTATCACCATCAAAGGATGGACCTAGAGTTATTAATGTACTTAATTATTTCAATAAATATTAACTGTTATTCAGATACACATTGAGAAAGTAAGATCTGGGGAAAGGTGAACGTGTAGACCACCAGTAGGCACTTCTTAAAAATTAATTTATTGGTACATTTTAGATATGCAATATGATATTCATCATTGGAAATTTGCACCTTTCCATAAACCATCTTGGTTTTGATATATTTCCCTATTCTCCTGCCTTCCCTTCAACACTGCCATCTCTCCCTATTTACAAAAACTGCTTCCATTTTTTCATTTCTCAAATAAATTCCATTGCCTTCTTTCCTTTTCCCTAACCTTCTCATTTCCCCTTCCCCTTTGCCCCTTTTCTTCCTATTTCACGTTATCTATTACATGTCTTAGGCCTTATTTATACTTTTAGGTTCTCACAACAGAAACTATTTGGTATTTAAATGTGTGTCCTATTTATTTCACTTGAGTTTCACCTCAATGTACATCCATTTAGCTATAAATATCTCTAGTTTCCCTTTTTATGGCTGAATAGTACTCCATTAATAGTAGGTACTTTTGACAGTAATTATTTAAAAGTTCAAAATATCTAGATAAGATTGAAAATTTGATAATTATAAATATTTCTGCTGTGTGGAAAGTGAAAATTCCAAAGGTCTGACACATTGAACATAGACATGTTCAAAAGTTCATATTACTCCTATTTTAAAACAGCAGAACAAAGAATTTGTGAAGTGTGAAGGCAACCCAGGAAATATATTTTGTGCCTGATGTTTGCCTGGGGGCCAGTTCACCCAAATACAGTGCTCTGAAATGAGCACCTTCTACTTTTAGTAACATAAAGTCTCTGTGACTTACAAGCCCAGCCTGTCCTGTACTCCTTCGTAATGCCAAATATTACCTTCCAACCTCAGCCAGAATTTGACCTCTTTTCCGCTAGGTAAAGTTAACTGGAGGAATTAAAAAATAAGCTCTTTCTTGCTCGTGCATCAAAGGTATCACGATGTTAATGTGTTGTTTCTCTCACTCAGTGATTCATTCAGTAGTGAACGAAGGCACGTTATATGGCAGGCTCTGGATTATGTGCTGGCCATACGGCAACAAGTGTGACATGGTTCTGAACTCTAGAAGCTTCTATGCAGATAAGCCATTCTTTGTAACTTCTTCTTTTAAAAATCTTAAAATCTACAGAAGTCCTTCTCCTAGATTTTAGTAGTTACTGATATTTTTTCATATTTTCTTCTTCTTTCTCACTGTGCCTAAAATTGTGATTGCATGTATATACATTTTCTTTTGTGGAGGAGGGGAGAACTATTTAAAAGTAACTTTCAGACTTTAGGAGATGGGTAATTAAACAATTCAGTTCAGGAGAGGAGAAAGAAAAGTGTAGGAAAGAATCACGGAAGACTCTGTAAAAGATTATGATATTTACCAAGCATTTAAATTGTGGGCAGCTGCAAACAGAGGCCCCAGGCCCTGCTAGTGCAGAGCAGTAAGAGAGCAGTGAGTGGCTTCGCACAGATGCACCAAATGCTAGGGGAAAGGGGATTAGAAATGGTCCTAGGAAAGAGAGGCTGACAAGTAGGCAGGGCCAGAGGGCATGGAAGGTCAGGTGTGCTGGAGAGAAGGCTCCTTTTTATCTTACCTTGTGCTGATGGCTGATGGAGAATCATTGACAAGTGTTAGGTAAGAGAGTTAAACTAGTTTGCGTGCTATTACCATGACTTACTAGAGAAACCCCATAAAGTTAAGTAACTTCCATGGACAACATTTTCAGATGCCCTGATGAGCCTGTAGGTAGATATTTTGTGAACTCATGAACATTAAAGGACCTCAGTAGGTTACCCATGAATTGATACCCTATTCCCTCCCTTCCTTCTTTCCTTTCTATTTTCTGCTCACTTTCCCTTGTTCACTCCTTCCTTTTGTCCCATCTTGCCTTTTTTTCATAAGAGGGAAAATTTTTAGTTCTGTAGCATTCATTAATTTGCATTTTGCCAGTTGACATTTTGCCAGGAATTAGATATAAAATGACATTTAAGACATAAACCTTCTTCTAGAGAAGATAGACCAGAGTTGCTATGGTTGCACAAGAAAGTGTTCTTTTGTGGTTCCAGAGATCGAACTCAGGACCTCGCACTTGCAAGGCAGGTGCGGTGCCACTGAACTAAATCCTTGGCCCAAGAAAGTGTTTTAAAATATTTAAAATAACACATAGTAATTGTGCACATTTATGGGGTACAACTTGGTATTTTGATACATATATACAATGTGTAATGATCAAATCATGACATTTGGCATATCTGTTATCTCAGACATTTATCATTTCTTTGCATTGGTAGCATTCAAGATCCCCTCTACCATCTCTTTTGAAACACTCAATTATTTGTCATCTTGCTCAATAGTTATTCAAGCTGTGCTCTAGAGCATTAGAAGTTCTTTCTCCTACCCAATGGAATTGCCCTATCTTCTTTCTCAGGAAGAACAGATGAGTGGATGTGGCTTCCAGAACTTGGCTGTGTATCGGAATCAAGTGAGGAGCTTTTGGAGAAACAACAGCCCCCCTCCATCGAGTCTGAAATAGGCCTGTGATATCTGCATTTTCTAGAACCCCCCCTTCTATGGCATAGCCAGTTCCTTCCCTGAGGCTTGGGAGCATGGAGCTGAAGAAGAAGGATAGGAAAGATTTAGCAATGGAGGTCTTGGCCATGGACTCAGAGAGGTCCATGCCTAGGACATTTCTACCTAATGCAATGCATTTATCATATCAGCCTCTTTGTGTCCTTGAAAAGGATCAAAATGTCAGGCACACTGTCGGGGTACAGGGGTTCCACAGATATTTGACAAGGGATGAGTATTGCTTAACCCTTAAGTTAGCAAAGGAGATGGCTACAGTGTGATTGTACGTTTTTGTTTGGCCAAAACACTTTAAAAATATTAATTTAGTAAAGAAAACAAAACCTAAACCTGAGACACTTATTGACCTTTCAGTAATTCCATTAATATTCATTTTTTAATCAGGGCTCAGACGTTTTTGTAGAATATCTGCTGTAAAGAAGATAACAGAATAGAGGATGACATCAGTCACCTTGTGAACACTGTTGCACTGAGAGTTTATGGGCTAATCCAAGAAAATGTACTCCCTGGTACTCCTTTTGGATCAATTATCACTGTGGGTTGTGACAGATAATCTAAGTGATGACAGGTGAAGGTAATAAAGATAGTTAATCCAGACATATATTAAGAAATGGAGACAAAAAATCATTTCAGGCTAAACTTGACAGTTGTCCTATGATGTTTATTTCAAAAGTATTTAGAAATACACTATTTGAAACATTTTATCTTCTTGCTTGGCAGAAAAAGAGAGAGTATGACTACATAATCATTAGTTGACATTTCATTATAGATGTCAAACCTAAGACCTTCAACTACTTAAAATAAAAGTCTTATTTAGACATTTTGGACCCAGAGAGGTGAACATTTTCTTTTTTTTTCTCATTGATTTTTTTGGTACATTTTAGGTATACATTACAGTTACATTCATCATTGGGATCTTGTACCTCTACATGACAAGTCTTGGTTCTCATTTTTACCCCTTGTCCCTGACCTCCCTTCAACCCCTCCTCCCCTCCCCATTTACAAACACCTTATTTCCATCTTTTCATTTTCTCACATTTTTTTCTTTTCCCTTATTACCCTTCCCCTACCCATCCCACCTTCCCTACACCTTTAGCCCTTTTCTTCCCATTTCACAATGTCTGTTATTTCCTTAGGATCTTATGTACTATTACAGTTTATTCACACCAGAGAAACTATTCGGTATTTACACATGTGTGACTTATTTATTTCACTTTGGAGTATATCCTTAATATGTATCCATTTTCCTATGAATGAATCTAATTTGTCATTGGTGAACATTTTCTACATAATGATATTTATCAAATGCAGTTCTTTTTGCAACCCTCAAGTCATGAACGTATAACTTTAAGATTTTGTTTCACACAACTGTTAAATTTTAAGAAGTCACAAAATAATGTGGGTTAGATTTTTGGATGAGTTTATTTGTGTAACTAGGGCAATCAGGTATTAGTGGGCTGGGTCCAGGAATATTAGTATTGTCAAGGTTCTATATCTGTGGTTCCTGGACAAACTCTACACACAGAGTAGGAGGCGCAGCCACTTCATCAGGCTCACGTTGGACCAATTTAATAACTGTGGCAAAGAGAACTACAGCTTGGAGGGCAACTTTTATGTGCTAGTCCTGTCTCATTGCCTTCCACTGCCAATGAGTAAGGGGGGGCAGGTTGGCTTTTCCCCAAATTAGGTATCGTGGATTCTATCATTAAACATTGGTTCTATTGACAGAGCATTAGGTGGGTGGGTGGGAGGACTGAGAGGGAAATGGGGAGAGAGAGAGGAAGGGAGGGAGGAGAGTAGAGGAGACAACAGTCGAGTCCATTACAATGGCTTAATTTTCCCATTAGTGTTCATATGTTTAAGAAAGGAAGACAAATTATTCTTCAACAGCAAAAACAAATTATATACCATCAAGTGAAGGAAAATTGTACCCTTCAACAATGTGTTGTATCACCACTAGATACAATTTTAAATGATATGTGTCAGACAAAAAGTTAAACATTTCACATATGATTTATAGATTTCAGTTACTCCTTGTATTTTGCAAATGGTAAGTACTTAATAAAAGTTGAGTAAATTGATGAAGTATTCTAGTACTGGATCATGGAATTAGATATGACTTGGTTAATGCCACCTAGTTTAGCTACCTAGTTCATGTCTTGGATGGATGCAGATACCTTCAATAATATCCTGTAGGTTGGTCATTGAATACTTTTGCATGAATACTCCCACTGTTTTTCTTTTAGGAGTTTTGTTTGCCTTCTACTGATATCCTATAAACTAATTGGAAGCTGATATCATTGAGCAGAGGAGTGTTTGTATTGTTTGCTTAATTTCTTTTCTTCTATTTGTACTGAGTGGTATCTTAAGCAATACTATCTACTAGTGAAACTCAAATGAACAACTTGGCCTTTGTTCAGAGAGATCTGGAGAGAATTCCAGCCAGGAAACTGGTTAGGAGGAGACAGGGAAAGAGGTCAAGGGACATTGTTTCAGGCTGAGTTGGAGCTTGGAAGGCTGCTCTCTGGGCACAGAGCTGGTGTGGCTTCCTGTGGCTGGTGGAGTGAATCTTCACTGAGATTACAGAGAGGAAGGCAGCTGCCTTACGTGGAATGTGGGAAGCAGAGGGTGTCTCAGAGAGGTACCTTGAACCATATCAAGGAATACAAGCTAGGAATGGTGGTGTGTACCTGTATTCCCAGCACCTCCAAGCCCATCCTGGGCAATTTAGCGGGACCCTGACTCAAAATAAATGAAATAAGGGACCTTAGGAAGGTCCTGGCTTCAATCCCCAGTTCAAAAACAAAAAAACCCAGAAAGAAAAACTCCACAAAGAAAGGGAACAAGCAAGCACAAACGTAGCATTGAAGCAGGGGTAGGGATGAGACATATATGTCTCATACTTTTATTACTATGTGTGATCTCTGGTAGAAAGGTTCTTTATAAAGTAATATATTGAATCCTTGCATCATTACCTCTTTGTTCTATTTTTCCATAAATAAATCTTCTACATGGGAAATCTCTAAGTGTATCGCATCTTTGGATTAACTTGCATTCTTTTCCTCCTGTAACATGTATATTCTCTATCACAAATTTTTGAATCATTTAAATAATATCAGTCTATTATGTTGTTTGTAATTTTCTAAACAACTTGTGCTTGTTTTTCAAAAAAAGCATTACTCAAATCATGTTGACAGCTAAAGAAAATCCATGAATAACTTCTCATGGAATCGTTTAGATTTACAATCTCTTTTTTAAAAAAGGAAAGGCACGCCTGTAATCCCAGCACTCGGGAGGCTGAGGCAGGAGGATAGCTATGAGTTCGAGACCACCCTGGGCTACATAGTGAGCTCCAGGTCATTCTCAACTACATACTTAGACTCTGTCTCAAAAAGCTAAAAATAAATAAATAAATAAATAAGGAAAGGCAATAACTTTATTACGAATAGTTAAACGTGAAAGACATATCAGTCAATTAGCTGTGTAGCTGAAAATATTTGAAGAAATTTGTTTTTACTATGTTTGAATAGAACATTCTAAAACCTCTAAATTATGTTTGTTAATTTAAAAACTCTAAAGAAGCCAAAGACTTTTGTGACTTTTTAAGAGTTGAGTTTTTTTTTAATGTTCTTAAGATTAGGTGTTATTTCAGGAAAACTTCAGTAAAGTTTATTTAGATCCCATTTGTAGAATAGAAATTTCAAATGAAATTTAACAATTAGTAACAAAAATATTTGGCATTTGAATTATAATCAGATGAACAATAAGCTAAAATGTTGATTCAGAGACTAAAGGGCACATAAAATTTACCTATCAGCAAATGGCTAGTATTCTTGAAATTGGTGATTTTTATGCATTACATGATGAGCTTTTAAACAAATTTATTAGGAAAATTGTTAGCATTAGAAATAATAGCAGATGACTAAAAGTTGAGAATATATTTTGCATTGGCAAAGTAGTAGTAATTACAGCATATTTTTGCTTTCACTTAAGTTTACATTGTTTTAATGAGGGATGCCTCATAGATACATAAAAGAAACATGCCAATCTCTTCCCAGTCTTGAATACAGTAGTTAGTTGTAGGGAATACAAATCCCAGAAAGCAACACATTCTATTCCTATTTATACATGGATTTCCAAAAACTAATAGGCTAAATTTGATGGCAGTTGGATTTGCAAAGAAGCCCAAAATGCTGACTGGAACTTCATATGACATAATTTTTTGTCATTTATTATCTTTACACAATCAATTTAAAATAGTACATTATCTATCTCATCTACATATATTATATAATAAATTATTTTCACAGATAAAAAAGGATCATTTCACCATAGCCAACCAGTGCAAATTTTAAGGATAAAATGAGTGATTGATAGGTGCTTTTGAAAAATGATACTTTAAAAAATCTACTCTAGGGCCAGGGATTTAGCTCAGTAGCACCGTGCCTGCACTTGAAAGAAGACAGGACATTCCTCAAAATTTTCTTCATAAGAACACTTTGTCTCCTAGCCATGAGAAAAATTTAAATTTTAGTAAGAAATGTTAAAATAGGTAAAGAGATCACGGCAACTCCATCTAGAAACAAGCACTGAGAAAAAAAAAAAAATCTGTGTCCCATTTTCCAGACTTACTGAATGCATCGATCAAGTTATTTACGCGATTGTTCAACTGTTCGCTTGTGTTTCTTGGCAGCGCGCCCTTCGTGCCTCTGTGCTTCACAGGAATATACCTAGCACTCTGCGTATTGACAAGACGGGTAGCTTTGGTGTGTCCGGTTCCTGGGCGCTCCACTCCCTCCCTTTCTTCTATCAGGCTCTGGGGAGCCCTGCGTCTTTCTGGTTCTGCTCTTCCCACCGTGTCTTTAAGGTTCTCTGACTTCCAGCTGCTTCGCTATCCTGCTGTGCCTCCACCTCCTTGTATCTCCTCCCCTGATCATTTCGGTTCAGCCCTGTGATTCTTGTTTCTACCAGAAGCCACTGCCATCCTCCCACCTCCTAGTGGGCCTGCGAGGGTGGAAAGGCGGACTGGTTTCTAGCCGTTGGACTCTCGATTACCAGCTCCTTGGCATAGAACGTCTCTGGCACTGCTTGCCGACACTGAGCCTGCACTTGGCGCGGTCAGACAGCACTTCTCAGGCCTACCCTTTCCCTTGCTTCCTGAATCGCGTGGTTCTCAAATAGTCCTTCCAAACCCCTGGGAGTTCATAAATCTCAGAGGAACCCATGAGCATCTAAAATAACAAATAACTTTTTCTGTGCTTATCTTAAAATATTTAATTAAGCTGACAAATTGCAATGCTTATATCTGTGTTTTCGTTTCACTGGTGCTGGTGGAGTGGCAGAGCTAGACTTTTTTGTTGATTTTTCAAACTGGGGGTCTACAACGTGTTCTCTGAGTTCTGGAGATTTTGAGGTTGAGAAATACTACTCTACAGTGTGCAAATGGGCCTCAGCAAGTGACCAACCACTCAAATAAGACTATTCATTCCTCATACATTGTGTATGTGCTATGAGTTGTACATTTTGCACATACTGGAAAAGATGTTAAGGCCCTTGTCTTCAAAGGTTAGTGGATATTATGGCTTTTGTCTACATGTTCCCCCAAAGCCTCGTGTGGTCAAAGATGGGGCTTTTCAGAGGGGACTGGATCTAAAGTGTGTGGTACTAAGATTAAGGCTATTTGATTACTAAATTAGATCACTGATTGGTTTGGCATAGTTCTGTGTGTGGATAATGGGAAGGCCCTCCCTGGGCGACAGTGCTACTCACTCTAAAAGTGTGTAGCCTGGATAGAATGAATATAAGGGACAGAAAGAGAGCTCCTGATGTCACTTGCTGATTTACAACTTTGCTGTTTGCTGAACTTCTGCTGCTTTCTGTTTCCCCTCTGCCATCCACCCTGCCTTGGAGCCAGCTGGCTATGAACTGAACCTCTACAAACTGAGAGCTACAATAAACCTTTCCTCCTCAAACTTTTGGTGTCGGGTATTTTGTCTCAGAAACGAGAAGAGTAACTAAGACTGGGAAAGTCAGGCAAAAAAAAAAAGCCAACTCTAATATATTATGATAGCGCAACTGGCATAAACTTTCTGCAGAACAGCTTAGTAACTGCACTAAGAGCCTTGGAAATATAACTCTTAGCCCAATCATTCCACTTTTAGGAATTTATGGAAATCAAAGAACTCCACAGAGACTCATATCAAATAAATAAGGTATAGCTGGAATGAGTATTGAAATTGACTCAGCCCAACTAAAATTAGTTAAAAGTAGAAGCCAGTTTTATATTGTAACAAGGGAATAATTGAATCTGAGATCCCATGTGATGTGGGATATTAAGTAGTAAAAAAATTTTTTTTTTGGTTAAAATGTCAAATGGTAAATATTTTCTACTTTGTGGGTCATATTACTCTGTGAATTGTCCAAATTCTCTCGTTGTAGTGTGACAGTAGATAAGCAAATGATCATGGTTGTATTCCAATAAAACTTTATTTATGAACATTGAACTTCCAGTTCTATATACTTTTCATGTATTGTAAAACAAAATTTAAAAATATTGTTTCAGCCACTTAAAAATGTGAGAACAATTTCTAGCTTACAGAACATACAAAATATATTGTAGGTTGGAGTTGGACTGTAGGCCATAGTTTGCATATCTCAAATCTGTACTATATGATTCTAGTGTGTGTGTGTGTGTGTGTGTGTGTGTGTAAAACTGCATGAATGTGATGGTGCTTGTCTCTGTGAAGTACTACTATGGATAACTTTGGTTTTATGATGTTTTGGTAATTTTCCATTTTCAGTATGAAATTACGGATGATTCCCAAGGCACAGAGGATAAAAGGATCTGGACAGAGGTTTAAAGCAGCTCATGTCATGGAGGCCAGGAAGCAGAGAGAAAAGGGGGAGCCAGGGATGGAGATAAGCACTTCCAGGTCACCCTTCCTATGAGCACTGTCCGCCCTCAGCAGTGCCTTCATGGGATTGGCAGGAAGAAGAGAAAGGGTGGAGGGATGATTGGGGGGAGGGAGATACTTTAGACCCCTGTGGCCACACCCCCAGTGACTATCTCCTCTGACCAGGCTGTATCTCCCGACATCACATTTAGCTATAAACTCATCAGCGGACCAATCCACTTCTGAGTATCACTCCCCAAGATCGAATCACCTCCCCCAAACCCAGCTATGAGTATGTGAGACTCTAGGGGGGACATCTAAATATAAACCATAGCAGGGAGTTGTTTGCCCTCTGCTCTCAAGAACATATCACAGTTCTGAAAAAAAAAGAGAACCTACCACAATTCTGGAGGATGTTGAGTGTAGTTTTAAGATGTGGCCCAAGGGATTTTGACTTCTGCACCCGCTGCCTTGTTCCTGACATCTGTTTGTTATGTGAGAAGAAAAGAACAAAGGCTATGGTATCCTGAAACATCTGGACGCTTCAAAGTAGTCAGAGAAAAGGAATGTGTAAAACAGCAGAAGTACAGGAACAAGATCTGAGCACACTTTTGGCCAGTAGCAGGGAAATTTTACTGGACCACCGAACAGTATTGACCACAAGGAAATGACTAAATGAGGTTGTGGGCACTGACAGATGTGAGATCAGTGGACATGGACAAGAATATTCCAGTACGAGCTGGGTGTGGTGGCACAGAACTAATCCCAGCACTCTGGGAACCTGAGGCAGGAGGATCATAAGTTTGAATTCAGCCTGTGTGACTTAGTAAGACCCTATTTCAACAAATTAAAAAGACTTGTGGGGTGAAGCTCAGTGTGAAGGCCTTGGATTCAATCTCCAGTCTTACAGCAAAAAAAAAAATAGTTTTGAAAAAATAGTAGGATAGTGCAGCCACTCAGGAGTGATTTGAGAAGTGCATGAGTATTAATAAAAAGCTGAAGCATAGAGAAAACAGTGCAGCAATAACTAGACCCCCCATTTTCGCATCTATTATCATGGTTGATTAAGAGGTGCTTGAAAAATTCTTGGAGAATGAGTGAGTGGATGGATAGTGAGTACTTTCGTGAATCACTTCAGGTTCCCCTCAATATTATCTTCTCTGAAAAATAAGAGTCATTGAAGATGTTACTGCGACATATTTGAACAAGTGACAATTTGGTTTTAGCTTTAACAGAGGATGAAGAGCACCCTTTGCCTTCAAGAAAAATTCTTTCTATAGACCCATGTTGATGAAGGATATCATGAGTGCTATAGGAATAATATCTAAAATTTTAACTGGAAAGCACTATGCAAATTTTCTTGTTGATATTGCAGTGTTATTACTGGATTAGTAAATAAGACATGGCAAACTGAGATCTTTCTCCTTTTTTAGAGTGTTTCAGTTCCTAATTTATCCTTTTGACCTTGGGCTTTTGGGTGGTCTTCCAGTGGGGTAAGCTGCTCCTCTCCATTTAGATCAGAAGTAGACAGCCATAGGAAAATGGATACATATTGAGGATATACTCCTAAGTGAAATAAATAAGGCACACATGTGTAAATACCGAATAGTTTCTCTGGTGTGAATAATCTGCAATAATACAGAAGATCCTAATAAGATTACTGACATTGAGAAATGGGAAGAAAGGAGCTAAAGGTGTAGGGAAGGTGGGATGGATAGGGGAAAGGTGAAAGGCAAAAGAAAAAAATGTGAGATAATGAAAAGATGGAAATAAAGTGGTTATAGATGGGGAGGGGAGGAGGGAGTGAAGGGAGGGCAGGGACAAGGGGAAAAAATGAGAACCAAGTCTTGTCATGTAGAGGTACAAGATCCCAACAATGAATGTAAGTGTACTGTATCCCTAAAATGTATCAATAAACTCAATTAAAGCTAAAAAAAAAAAAAGAAGTAGACAGGGATGGACAGGCAGCTGGGGAGGTGTGGTGAAGGTGCTGTACTGGGCTCATGTCAGGTGTTCATACATGTCCTCTAGTCTGCTGGGTCTAAATATCCATAGGTGCAAATCCTATGAAATTTCTAAAAGAACTCTGCAGGTCTAAATAAGAAGAAACAGAGAAAGAAGACTTGAAGGGTGTTACCAGAGATTTCCCCCAAACTGGAAACCTGGGAGTTGTGGCAGTTGGGGGAGTAAGGAGGCATACTTAGGTCCAGTCTAACAAAACTTTTTCTAAAAATCATGTAGGGGTCTGTTCTGAAAATAAGGGAGCTCCGCTGCTTTAGAATCACTGCCATGTTGCGATTATGTTAGAGGCTTCTTGAAGTCAAAGTCAGATCTGAATGACTGGCCTCTAAAGTCTCCTCTGAGCTGAACAGCTGAACTGTGGAATAAAGTGGATTTTCAAGAGAAAGTAGATGAATCCTTTTGGACTCCCCCCACGTACTCTACTACAAGCACTTACAGAATTTCTGTTATGTGCCTTGCAGTGTTTCTCAATAGGAGTCCCATTTATGGGACAATCCTTCATTAATCTCTCCTGATCGGACCAAAAAACGCCCCAACGTATTTTAGAATCAGTGACAGCTACTGGAGCTAGAAACATGAGCAGGACAGAAGTTAGGTCTCCTGGTCTCCTTGGCAGACTTGAAGTCATGGTCATCAGCATGCCTGAGGCATGACACCCTCCTGCCGTCGCCTTTGGCTCAGCGCATGTATTTGTGCTTCAGGCTGCCTAACTTCTGCAGTGCGGGATAGGAAGAAGAGGCACTCCCCCTGGATGCTCAGCGATGGGCACTGGCGTATAATAGTATTTCCTGAGAACAGGAAGCATGTGAGCAATCCCCAGCCCCAGAAGGGAGGGCCTGGCCAATAGGAGGACACATGGGTAAATGTAAAAAGGTGAGGACCGCTAAAGGACCACAAAGCTTTTGTAATGCCATCACCACCGCAAAAGTGGATATCACAGAGATCAAAGTGCTGACCATCGGATACTTGAGTGGTAGATTCTGGCTTTGGGTTCCTGTTATATTTCCAGAATTTCACAGAAAATATTTCAAGTGGTCATTTCCTTGAGATTTTGGACTGGCTGGGAAATATCCCTGTCCTGGGAACCCCGCTACTGCTTCATCTGGTATGTTAGATGTTATTTAATAGGCCCTGGGAAGCACTGACCTACCTGGCTTCTGATCCCAGCATCCTAAGAGTGTGTAAAATTCCAAGAGAATTTGGAGCAGATGGTTTTCTGCAGATCCTCCATGAAAAGTATCTACTGGATTTCTTGGAGAAAATTCCAATGCAATTTGTACCAAATCAGACCCAGAGGCTTCTGCAAGAATGTTCTGGCATCGAATCTGCCGCGAATATAACATTTTGTGGTTCACCCTGGAGGTCATGGGAGAGTTCTAAGGAAATACCAGAAGCCAGAATTATAGTTCTTCGAGCTGTTTGTCCTTCAAACCTTTATAAAGTGTACTTCAGTGGAAAAGGACAGTAATAAGAGGAACTTTCTTTTTCATTGCGTTTATTGGTACTTTTCAGGTATACAGTACAGTTACATTCATCATTGGGATCTTGAGGCTTTACATGATGTATCTTGGTTCCTATTTTTTCCCCATTCCCTTGCCCTCCTTCACCCCCTCTACCCTCCCCTATTTACAAAGACTTTGTTTCCATTTTTTCCTTTTTAATATTTTTTCTTTTCCCTTCTTTCCTTTTCCCTACCCTTCCCACTTCCCCTACTCCTTTAGCTATTTTCTTCCTATTTCACATTATTGATTATGCAATTTGAACCTTATTTACACTGTTAGTTTTTCACACCAGAGAAACTGTTCATTATTTACATGTGTGTCCTATTTATATCACTTAAGAGTATGTCCTCAATGTGTATCCATTTAGCTATAAATGTCTCTAGTTTCTCATTCTTTATGACTGAGTAGTGCTCCATTTTGTAGAACCCACATCTACTTTTTCCAGTTTCAGCTATTACAAACTGTGCTACTATAAACATGGGTGCACGTATATCACTGTGGTATGATTCTTTTAATTCTTTTGGGAAGATACCCAGCAGGAGAATAATAGCTGGGTCAAATCAGACCTCTAATCCTAGTTTTTTGAGGCATCTCCATATTGATTTCCATGGTGGTGGCAACAGTCTGCACTCCAACAATGAAGAAGGGTTCCTTTTTCACCACAACCCTGCTAGCATTTGTTATTAGTTAATTTCTTGATAGCAAGCCATTCTTTCTGGGGTGAGGTGGAATCTCGGTGTTGTTTTCATCTGCATCTCTCAAATGACCAGTAATGTTGAACATTTTTTTCATATATTTATTTGCTGCTTTTTCTTGTTTGTTTGAGAAATGTCTGTTCATTTCAGATGCCCATTTTTGAATTGGGTCTTTATATTTGGGGGGGGTCTGATTTTTTTTACTTCTTTTAATATTCTAGATAGGAGACCTTTTTTCTGAGGAACAGATGGTAAAAATTTTTTCCCACATTGTAGCTTGTCTGAGCTCTGTTGGTGGTTTAAGAGAAACTATTTTATATGTATATAACAAAGTGGTGAGGATTCTATGTAAAACTTCCAAAGACAACCTTATTAAATAAACAAATAGCCACTTTCAGATTTATATTATCACCTTTGTGTCAAACCCAAGAAGTATCACTAGAAATTTAAGTGTTTACCTGCTTTTCTCTAGAAGGAATTAATTTCATGTTATTTCTTATTCTCTCTTGCAACT
The DNA here is from genome assembly GCF_012274545.1 of Fukomys damarensis. Taxonomy (NCBI): domain Eukaryota; kingdom Metazoa; phylum Chordata; class Mammalia; order Rodentia; family Bathyergidae; genus Fukomys; species Fukomys damarensis. The sequence continues at coordinate 17,407,939 of NW_022900938.1, forward strand.
TTGCCATCAAATCATCAAATTCTCCCAATTTTAGTTCTCACTGCACTCTTTGTCATACTATTGAGTTATCTTACAGTTTAAATTTGCTAATGTTATATTTTCTTTTCCTTATATATTCTAGTGGTAACACTCACAGAAAAATTAAGGCCAAATTTATCTACTTAGATGAGTAAAAGCAGCAAATGAAATACATGCCTAAGACAAAACTTATTAGCCCTTAAGATAATTGAAAACTTGTCACACAAAACATTATGTTCTCAAATAGCTTGTGTATATCTAGTTTTTTTAAGCACCATTTGTTGAAGAGGTTGTCCTTTCTCAAATAAATGTTTTTGGCACTTTGTTGAGAATCAGTTGGCTGTAAGATAGGTGGGTTTATTTCTTGGATATCTATAGTGTTCAATTGGCCTGTATGTCTAGTTTTATGTCAATAATGTACTGTTGTTTTTATCATGTCTGTAGTATGTTTTGAAATCAGGTATTGTGATACCTCTTGCTTTACTTTTTTGCCTATGATTTCTTTGTCGTTCCATATAAATTTTAGAAATTTTCCAATTCTATGAGGAATGTCATTGGTATTTTGATGGAATTGCATTGAATCTGTAGATTGCTTTGGATAGCATGGACAGTTTAACAATATAAATTCTTCTCATCCCATGAGCATGGGAGGTCTTTCCACCTTTTAGAGTCTTCTTCAGTTTATTTCATCTGTATTTTGTAATTTTTTCATAGAGGCCATTCACTTTCTTAGTTTTTCTCCTTGCTCCTCTTCCTCCTCCTACTTTATTAGTTTTATAGCACAGAAAAGCTATTGATTTTTGTATGTTTTCTGTCTTGCTACTTTACTGAGTTAGTTTATTAGTTCCAAAAGCCTTTCATTTGGGTCTTTAGGCTTTTCTGTAAACAGAATCATGTCATTATCAAACAGGGATAATTTGAGTTTCTCACTTTCTATTTATATGCCTTTTTATTTCTCCTCTAATTGCTGTCGTTAAAACTTCTAGTACTATATGAAATGAGAGTGGTTAGAGTGGATCCCCTTGCCTTGTTCCTTATCAAAATGCTTTTAGTTTCTCTCTTCATTACGAGTTGGTAGTGAAATAGTCATCGAGAGATGATCCTTCTATACTTAATTTGTTCAAGGCTTTCATCATGACGGCTTTGAATTTTATTGTGTTTCTTCTACATCTATTGAAATGACAGTAAGATTTTTACCCTTCATTGTGTTTATATGATGAGTAATAGATACTCATTTGTGTATGTTGAAATGTCCTTGCATCCCTGGAATGAAACAAACTTATGGTGTACGAGTTTTTTGGTAATACTGTTAATGTAAGTGTATTTTTTTGAGAAGTTTTGATCTATGTTCGTCAGAGATATGTTGTTGTTGTATCCTTGACAGATATTGGTAACAGCATTATGCTGGCCTCATGAAAGAGTTTGGAGGTTTCCTCCTATTAAATTCTATGTAATTATTTGAGAAATATTGGTGTTAATTTTTCTTTAAAAGTTTGGTAAAATTCAACAGTGAAGCTATCTGGACCTGGATTTTAATTTATTGGGAGGCTTTTAATTTTTCAAGAGACTTTCAGTATCATTACTTGTTACTGGCCTATGCATTTTGAAAAAATAACCTCTTGGTTCAAATTAGGTAGGTCATATATGTCCAGATATTTGTCCATTTCTTCAAGACTTTCCTATGAAATCAGTTTTCATGCCTCATTTTCTAACACTGATTTTATTTACTTTGTTCTTTTTTTCTTCTTTAGTCTAGCTAAAGGTGTGTAAAGTTTGTTTATCTTTTCAAAGGACCATCTGTTTATTTTTTTGCTCTTTTGTACTGTTTTTTAGATTCAGTTTTATTTATTTCTGACATGACCTTTATTATTTCTTTCCTTCTATTAATTTTGGGTTGGTTTCTTATTGTTTTTCTAAGTTCTTAAGAGACATCCTTGTAATGTTTGAAATTGTTATACTTTTTTTGATGTAGGCACTCATTATTGAACTCCAAAGATTTTAATATGTTGTGTTTTCTTTTATTTATTTCCAGGTATTTCAAGTTTACCTCCTGATGGTCTCAGTAACCCCATTTATTGTTCAGTCTCCACGTATTTGAATATTTTCTAAAGTATTTGTTATTGACTTTCTAGTTTCATTCCATTGTGATCAGAAAAGGTACAGGATATGATTTTAACTTTTTGAATTTAAGACTTGTTTTGTGACCTAATGTATGGTCTACTCTAGAAAAAACTTCCTGTGCTGATGGAAAAAATGTATTCTGTAGCTATTGGGTAGAATATTCCCTAACTGTCTAAGTCCATGTGATCTGTGGTATAGTTTAAATTTGTTGTTTTTTGTTGATTTTTTTTATTGGGATTGTCTATCCATTTGTGAGAATGGGACATTAAATTTATAATTATTATATCTTATTGATGAATTGATTTCTTGATCATTATATAGTGACCATCTTTGTTTCTTCTTACAGATTTTCTCTTGAAGTCTATTTTATTAGACGGAATTATAGTAATCCCTGCTCAATGTAGACATCTATTTGCTGAATTTTTCTTCCTCTTTTAGTCTTTGTGTGTCTTTGCTGGTAAAATGGTTCCTTGTGAGTAACATATTGTTGCATCTTGTTTTTTATAATATTTTAGCCAATTCGTATACTTTAATTGAAGTAGTATTCACATTCAAGATTATTATTGAATGTTACAGGCTTATGCTTGTCATTTTGTTGATTTTTTTCTAGTTGTTTTGGATATTCTTGTTCTTTTCTTCTCTTATTCATCTTTGTAGTTTGATAGATTGCTGTATCGATAATATTTTATCTTTTTCCATTTCTCTTGTATATTTATTCTTCTAGGGAAATTTATATTTTTACATGCTTTCATGATGGTAGTTACCTTTCTCTTCACTCTGGATATGAGACTTCCTTAACTATCGTTGTAAGGATGGTCTGATGGCCATGAATTTCCTAGGTTTTTGCTGATTTTGGAAGTTCTTTATTTCTCCAACATCTATGAAGAATAACCTTACTGGGTATAGTAATACTATTTGGATGCTATCTTCTTTAGAATTTAGTATATGTCATTCCATTCCCTTCTAGACTATCCGGTTTTTCCTGAGAAATCTGTTGTTAGTCTGGGGTTTATCCTTAAATGGGACTTAGTACTTTACTGTGGCAGATTTTATTTTATTTTATTGGTGCTGGACCCTGTGCTTGCGTGGCAAGCGGTAGTAAGGATCGGCACCACTGAGCTAAATCCCTAGCCCTGGCAGATTTAAAAATTCTTTCTTTTTCCTGTACTTTTCACAGTTTGACTGTAATATTTTATGGTGAAGTTTTTGTCTGCTCATGCCTATTTGGGACTGTATAATCCTTGTATAATCTTCCTGGACATTGTGTCTATAATGTCAAGAAACTTTTCTGCTCTTATTTCATTGAACAAGTTTTCTGTGTCCCCAATCTTTATCTCATTGCCTTCTAATATTCCAGAGATGTGGATATTTGTTTGTTTAATACTGTCCCAACGTCTTGAATGTCTCTTTATTCTCTCTTATCCTTTCCCCCCATATGAATATGATATTCCACAAGACCCATCTTCAAGCTCTTCTTGATCTAGTCTTCTGCTGAGGCTTTTGACTGAGTTTTAAAATTTGACTTCTTGAGTTCTTCATTTTCAAGATTCCTGTTTGGTTCTTTCTCAAAGTCTTTTTTTTTTTTTCCTGAATTTCTCACTTGTATCCTGCTTTGTCTTCCTAATTTTATTTAGGAGTCACCGTATACCCTCCATGGTGCTAACACCCAACTCTGACAGCAGTGTTGATCAGAAAGCGTTCAGCAATGGCTGGTGGTGGGAACTGAGTAGGTGAGGTGGCAGCAAAAGCTGTGGTATTCCTCTCATTGCCTGCATAGCAGCAGGACTTAGGCCTCCAAGTTATTCACACCTGGGAAGAAGGTAACAGCAGAGACTCTCTCTGTCTACTCTTTCAGCTATAGTGCTTGCCTGGAAGTGAGCAGATATAGGTCATGGCTGGAAATGGGCAAAATTCCACCCAAGGCTTCCTTTTGCTGTTCATGCCCAGGAGCAGGTGATGGCTGGAACTTCTGTCCTTGTCACTTTCTCATCTGAAGTTCCCTTGGGAGTGAGCCGGACTGGAACCAGCCAGCACTGGGCTGAGTTTCTCTCTATTATCTGGTCAGTTTTTAACCACAATATGAGGTCATGGTTTCTTCTTGAAAGTTCTTTGTGTGCTTGATGTCCAGTGTCATGTGAGCATTGAAGGATTAGGTATATCTTCCATTTATTTTCATCTGTCTTTGTGCTTGTCTTTTCAAATTAGCATTTCAAAATTATTATTATTATTATTATTTGGTACCAAACTCAGGACCTTGCACTTGCGAGGCAGGTGACAGCACCACTGAGCTAAATCCCTGGCCCTTAAATTCTTTTCTTTTTTTTTTCTATGTATGCATTTATGTTTATTATGAGATATTAACAGCTTGACCATGGAATATTAATAGCTCACTAATAAAGATTAATTTATTTCTTTAATATCAAAATAGGCTTGTTTTGAAATATAGTTATGATTATACACAAACACATATACCTACATGCATATAAATAGCTTAGTATGTTAAAATTCAAATTGTTAAACAAATATTGTTAATATTTAAAAAAAATAAACCATTGTTTAAAAGACTTGTCCATTCTGTTGGGAAATAAGTACTTATGTATTATTCCATGAGTTTCATATGTTAATAACATTATCTTTTCTTACAATTATTACCTTTTTAAAATTAACTTTATTGGTACATTTAATATATGCAATATAATGGCATTCATTGTTGGAAATTTGTACCTTTACGTAATCAATCTTGACTTTTATTTAAATTATTTCCTTATAATTGAGACTTGAGTACTTATTTTTTTCTTTCTTAAGAACAAATTTGTCTAATGACATATATCTTATCTGAACATAAAATTAGCTGCATTCCTTAGAATTTTAAATGTGATAGCTTCATTTCCCCCCAAATTTGCAATTATAGTGTTTATTCTCCATTTGATCTAAGAATTATTTAAAAATTTTTGAATTTCATAAATGATTCATCTTGACTTTTCCATTTATATCTATTTTTATTGCATTATAGTTTAACTGGTTATATCTACCTGAAATATTTCAATGCTGTAAGTGTAAAAGTTAGTTATTGCATTATAGTTTAACTGGTTATATCTACCTGAAATATTTCAATGCTGTAAGTGTAAAAGTTAGTGCTTGGCTTATCTTTACTGTGGATTGTACTATTCATAATTATAAAATGGCATTACAAATCTTCAATGATTTTTACATTTTCTAATTTAGCTGATATTAATATCACTAATCCTGCTTTTTTTTGGTTTGTCTCTGCCTAGTAAATGTCATCTTTCTTTTCAAAAGTTATTTCTTTTTAGTTCGGGGATGACTGAAGCAAAATATAAATTAGTTAAGGGTTTTTTTTAATTGAAAAAGTAAACTCCTTCACTTTTTTTTTTGTGTTGACTATTATTTAAATGTAGTCCCATCACTGCATTTTGTTTTATGTATGTGTCTTGATGCTCTTATTTCTTTCATTTTCTTTGTTGTATTTTGCTTCACATTTTTGTCACTTTTTTGGTGATATTTTTTATTTATTCATAGTAATTTTAATCTATTACATTTAAAAAGTTATGCCATTTGCTACTACTGTAAATGGTTAAATAAAATCTATGGAGTATTCTTCCTATCCTTGAATGAGACAATTATCTAAGCCCAGAATCCCCTTCATCTTCCATAGTTTATTCAAATAATCTGGAATGTCATTGCCCATACCATAACTTTTACAATATGAACATTTTCTCCTAAGAATCTATTCTTAGTATTTGCATTAAGCATATTAACGAGGAATGACTGTGATTCAGAATAAACAGTGTTTCATTTGCCTCATTTTTTCCCCTGCTCACTCTTCCAAACATCTTCCAGTTAGTTTTCTTGTTTTGGGGGAATGTGAGATCACCGCAATATTCTCTATGTCAGGCAAGGTAGATGTATGTGTATCTTTGTAAACCTTTACAGTATCGAATAATTTAGACACGAATGCCTTTATGTTAGCCATGCTCCCTGGTTCTCCAAAATCTCCATTGCTCTCTCCTACTGCACCAAGGCTTGCATTTACAGATTCTCTCCTAGACCTTCCTAGACTACATAGAGTTTCAAATGCCCAAGTATTTAAAATGTAATCCCATATTGTTACATTGGGTGGCCTGTGCCTTATGCTTTTTTTCTCTTTGACCCAGGCTCTGGAAGATGGGGTATGGGAACTCTTGCAGGAAGCAGACAAGACCGCTGAAGAGAACAAAGGGCAGAGTCAGGTCTATGAGGCCATGGCCCAGACCCTGGGTGAAGCATGGGCTGCTCTGGTCTCCATGCTTGAAAGAAGAAGGGAGCTGCTTATGTTGACCTCTGAATTTTTTGAAGATGCCTTGGAGGTTTGTATCTTTTAAAATTTGCCCTTTCTCCATATCAAAGCAAATAGAGAGTATTCCAGAAAATCTTTTATTCCTATGAGTAAATATGGCAATCAAGTTTTAAAAACGGAGAGAATAACTCAAAAATAAGATTGTTAAAATTTTAAATGTAAATCTTCAAACCAAGACTGGGGACAGTTGGTTAAAACAAAGTAGAATTTAAGTAGAAGTGGGACTTCTTATACAAAAATTATTTTGATTTATTTCCCTCCTTAGAAGATAGAAATACATTCTCTGGTGTGAAAAACTATAATAGTACACAGGATCCTAATGTGATAATTAATAATGTGAAATAGTAAGTAAAGGGCTAAAGGTGTAGGGAAAGTGGGAAGGGTGGGGGAAAGGTAATAAGGGAGAGGAAAAAAATATGAGAAACTGAAAAAATGGAAATAAAGTGTTTGCAAATGGGGAGGTGAGGAGGGGGTGAAGGGAGGGCAGGGACAAGGGGAAAAAATGAGAATCAAGACCTATTATGTAAAGGTACAGAATCCCAATGATGAATGTAACTGTATTGTATACCTAGATTGTGCCAATAAACTCAATAAAAAGAAAAAAAAAAGAAGATAGAAATACAGTTGCTATTGAAACAGTTACTTTGATTATAGGGTTATCAGGAAATTCTGATCTAGAGTGTTCTTACTGGCTAAAACTTAGAAGATAATATTTCTTCATTGATAATAAAATAGCAAGAGCAGAATAATGTTTGGCCTGTAAGTATAGCATTATATATTTTCTTAAATTATATCTAGTTGATTTTTCATAGTTTAAGCTTGTTAAAATACAAGGGAAAGGAAAAGTTCTGGACGTAAGAAAGTAATTTTGCATATAGTTTTTCTTGGATTATGCAATATTTTTGAAGCTTTAGGATTCAAAATGGGAGACTCGAACATTATCAAAAGAAGCATTATATTTGGTGTATGAAAGTTACTGGAAATTTCACTTTTACCTTTTTCACTCTATCAAAGTGGCACCATATTTATTCTGATGGGAGAACTCTGCTTCATTATGATAAAGCACTAGCTTTGAAAAATATGACATTTTAAAATGTAAAATTCAGGACTTAAATCCAAGACAATGAAGGAAAGAAGATTAGTAGTAGAACATAAAAACTGAGGTAGACAATCTCATGCATCATGAACTCATTTAAAAGCAGAAAAAAGAAGCAAAAGCCTTATTGTGACTTTGAGTTTTGTTCTCCACAACTTGAGCACTGAAGTCCAGCTCACAGTTTGTTTTACAGACCACCTTGGGAAAAGTCCCAGTTCATTCCATCATAGTAGTAGGACAAAGGTAACAACTGCCCTTTAAATTTGGCTCTTCAGAGCACAGGAAACTATCTTTTCCTAACATTAGGCTTAATATTTGTTTCTCATTATGTTTTAGTGTTAATCTTAGCCAATTTTTTCCATGATGAGAAATCACTTGCATGGAGTAAAAAGAAATACTCAGACAAGCCATTTCAGCCCTGCACTCTTATCCTCACTTGAGTGAACTTGTGTTTGATCTAGTGAAATGACAAAATGTTTCTGTATTATCCTCTTCCCAAGACCACTTTACCAAGCAGAAAGCAAACTACTACATAATCTTCAGGCCCCTTTGGTATGTTACAGCAATTTTAATTAGTGACAAAAAAAAAAAAGCAGGTGAAATTAATAATAAGCTCTTTAAAAATGTCTTCCTGTTGCTACCTCTACTCTGTACAAGCTTTAAAATGAAGAAAGGCATACTTTTAGGCGGGTGGGGCAGGTGGAGAAAACACCCATAGACAGAAGTTAACAAAACATCAGGGAAACTTGTTCAAGTATTGTTTGTTTAATTGATCTGTTTTTTTTTTTTTTAAAAGTTGACCAAGAATCTGAAATATAGATATAAGTTATACAGTGACTCTAAAACTTCTTGTAATGTACCAGGAAGAACAAGTCACCTGTGGGGAGTATTTCTATTTGTTTGTTTTGTTTTTGTGTGTGTGTCTATGTTTTTGTTTTGTTTTGTCTTTGAAGGCCATCTGTAAAACCAGTTATTAGAAATTGAATGAATGTTCAATCCTCAGTTACCCCCCCAAAAAAGAAATTGAATGAGTGAATGGCAGATGTAAATGCTGTGTGGACAGGAGCCCTTATTGAAATAGATACGCATGCGAGTTCTTTAGAAAATGTAAAACAAGTTGTTATTGCATAGTTAAGGATTAACAGAGGCAAATTTCTGGTACATAGTCAACCATCAGGCAGGCTATTTTCTTCGGGAAACCTGTGCTACAGTCTGGAACCCTGAACCTACAGGACAGTATCAGGTGTCCACTGGGTCATCCCAACAGAACAGCAGAGGTGTCTCTGCATTTCAAAAGGGATCACGTTTATGAGTCTCTTTCATCATCCAGCCATTTATCACTGAATCTTATGCAGCTATTGAAGTAATCAAAATGCAGTAGCTTGTATTAGTCAGATAATTACATAAAATATTAACAAGCACCAAGCTAAAAAGTAATAGTTTAGAGAAATTTGAAAAAGAGGACAAACACTGTGTTGGGCTTCCTTGTCTTTCTGATACTTTGTCTTTCTTTTTTCAAAATTGAATCCAAAGGTGAATGTATTAGTTAATATGGTCTTTATAATAATCTCCATTACATTTCAAGTGCTAAAACAAACTAGCTATTTGTCTGCCACTGTGGTGATAGCTGTAATATCGTATCCAAATCTATTTTGCCCTTTTCTAAAATTTGTTTCTATAATTTTGTCCCTGAGAATTTTAACCTCATTTCAAGCATCCCTTTCCCTCTCATGCTTACTTCATGGGGAAAAACAAAAAAGAGAAGCATCATATTGCTTACACATAGGGTGTTAAATTACTGTGCATTCTTCTTTGAAATGGAAGTAAATATTTTCCACTTTTTATTCTTGGCTCTAGCTAATCTCATTTTTATTGACATAAATAATACAAAATGTTATTGATTAAAAATGCAAAGAAACTTGCAGTGATAGCTTCAAAACCTAATTGTTTACCTATCTTCATCTGTTCTTAATCCTATTCCTTCTCACAAAGACAATCATTTGGTGTGAATCTTTTCAGACCGTTTTCTGTACAAAATATATGTATTTTGCTTTATATTAATAATGGGATTATTAACCTGAAACTGTAATTTTTACTTCTAAATTTAATCATGGGGAAAACTAACTATATTTAAACCTTCTAAGTTAAGTTAAATTTACTTGTAATTTTACTTGAACCCAAGCTTTTGTTGTTTTCTCTTAGCAAACTTTTTGCTTATTCTTTGAGTGCCTTAGAGTGGTGAAAGCAAATGAACTTATTACACAGTATACAATAATTTTGGTCAAAAAATTTAATACATATTTGAACAGTAAACAGGCCAATGTATTTCAGCATACATGATATATTTCTAGGAACGAAGAAAACCCAAAGGATGAAGAGCCATGAGCTCTTGTTAATTACCACATCCAAACAGACACACTCAAATACTCTAAGCCAACACACACACACACACACACACACACACATGCACACAAACCACACACACAAATGTACATATAAACATACAGAGTCGGATAGGCCATTAATACACAAAAAACACTTATAGATAACTAGAAGCTGCACGTTGGTTGTTGGTTGTTATTGCCTTCATATGCCTTTCCCCTGTGTTTGTGTTGTAGTTTGCTATTAAAATAGATCAAGCTGAAGATTTCCTCCAGAATCCTCATGAGTTTGAGAGTCCTGAGGCCTTGAAATCACTTCTTCAGCTTCATGAACATCATACCAAAGGCAAGAAATACGTTTATTCTTCACAGAAATTGTAAAAGTTTTAAAAGATGATGATATGAGGATGCTTCTATATAATCGTGTGTTTAAATTTATTCCTTATGTATACTTCAATTTGTTTCTAGAACTGATAAGTAAAACTTTATTTTCGGTCACCTTGTGGAAGAAGGCACTGGTTGTGAGTGATATTAAGGGATGGTAGAGAAGGAAGCTTCATTATCTGGTCTGCCAGACCTGAATTCCTGAGGACAGGGGATGATCTTTCATCCTCAGTAGAGAGAGAGAGAGAGAGAGAAGAGAGAGAGAGAGACTTTTTTCAGATAAAATCTTAATAAAGGTTTCCAATTCCCTCTGAACAACTTTAAAAACAATCTAGTTGCTAAACAGCAATTTGTATATCAGTAGGGCCAGCCAGGATTGGAATAGGAAAGGTATTTGTAGAAAAGATAAGTTATTTACTGTCATCTTTGTCAATGGGAGCAGGGTGGATAAATAGGTAGGAAAAGTCACTTTTGTCTTCCTAATATGTCTTTAATTAGAATCCAGTGTGCGTGAAATGACAGGAAGTTTATTTATCCCAATTCTAACTTGACTTTTAACTCTACAACCTTGCTCATATTAGACAGAAATGAGGAGCAATTTTTAAGGCTACAGGTATGTATTATATTTATCTTCCAAAGGACCCTAGATGATAGATCAGTATGATTAATTACTTAACACAAAGGCAAAGGGTTCAGTCTTGCCTATGCAAATTTTTACGAAAGCCTACCAAATACATACATTGCATTCTAATCCATGATTGTTCTGCAGGATTTATTGGTGACGAAGATCATACATACCATCAGACTCTGCATTAAAGCAGTGGCTGCCCATTCCACAGAACAGTAGCAGTGTAGATGGGTTCACAGGAAGAGAGCAGAGTCACGCCAGATTTGCACAAGGAGACGAGAACATGTGCAGGTTCTAGGTTAACTGCAGTGGGTTCTGCGGTCTCAGTTCAGACTTCATCCAACCAACACAATCATCACAGAGCAATTTTACCTCCAGAAACCTAACTGACTGAAGCTTTTGTGGAAGGGGTTCATTAGTAGAGCAACACAATACAAGATTTTTCCAGAGGGACTGGGGTTTAGGGAACCGAGGGACTTTTCCATAAATTTTGGGGGGTGGAGCTGAAAGGAGAAAGAGGTGTGAACAGTGTCTTGTTAGTGTTGCTGCTGGCTCCTTCAAAGGTAGCGAATTTGGAGAAGGGAGCCAGGTTGCCTGGTGCATGGTGTTTTTGTTTAGAGGTTTTAGGCTACACTGTGCTGCCCTCAGCTGACAGTGGAACCAATGTTTGCTTTTCAGGAGTCTTTAAGAGTCAACGTGGCCTCCTCTTACTGTGAGAGTCGATAAAAATGCTACCCGAGCCAGGAGTGGCTGTGAATTCCTCTAATCTCAGACTTTGAAAGGCCAAGGCAAACGAGTCATAAATTTGAGCATAGCCTACGCAAGTTAGCAATTTAGCAAGATAAAACAAGGCTGGAGATGTAGTTCATTGCAAAGGCCGTGGGTATAATCTGTATTATGGAAAAAAAGTATGTCAGCCAGTCAGGTGTGGTCTGCATACCTGGAATCTCACACTTGGAAAGCTGAGACAGGAGAATCACAAGTCTGAATCTCACCTGGGCAAATTAACAAGACCTGATCTCAGAATAAGAAATAAAAGAGTTGAAGGTATAGCTCAGGACAAAGGCCCTGGGCTCAATTCCCGGTACTACAAAAAGGAAAGAAAGAACAAAACATAAAAACCTATACAAAGAGGGAAATGTACCTTATTTCTGTGGTGACAAAATATTCTTCTATCCTGCTGGCATATTTATGGGGACATTTTTGTGTCCCTTGATGTGACACTCAAAGCACAAGGATCACAGAGAACCTGGGTTATGATACCTGGATCCTAATTCATATGCCCAATGGTGGCTTCAAGGACTTTGTTTTGATAAAATGTGAACTGATGGAATATATTAATCAACCAATTCAGTGGAATGTGATTAAGATTAGCTGATTTGGAGTGTATATTAATGGCTAAGATTCTGATTTTCAGTTAAGGAGTTTGTATCTATTATCTTCAAATTTAATAAAATAACATGTCTAAAAGTTCCGCTAGCAGTTCTAATAAATTTCTGAGATGTTGATCAGTTGAGTAGAGCAAAAAGTGGCTGTAAGTTGTATCATGGCAAAAGCTAAGAATGTACCTGAATTTTACTTTATTCTGAGTTTCTAAAAAAAAGAAACCATGCAGTGTTTAAGATTGTGTTTTTTATTTATTTTACTTAGCATTAGAGTCTCAGGGTGTGTCTATTTTTACACAACTAACTCTAGTCTGTCCTTCTTATGGTAGCAGTGCTCCATGATGTGCAGATACCACATTTTCCACATCAGTTCATCTGTCGGTGGTCGTGTAGGCTGCTTCCACGACTTAGTTGTTATGAATTGTGCTGGGTACTCGTGGTCACTGTAATACGATGCCTTCAACTCTTTTGGGAAAATCCCTAGAAGGGGAATAGTTGGGTCGAATGGAATTTCTAGTTTTCATTTTTTGATGAATCTCTGTATTGATTTCTGGAGCTAGATCATTCTCAGTAGGAAGGGGATCAAGAGATTAGGGGGTAAGGGATGAAAATAAGGAATTGGTATTTTATGTACATGTACCAACTTCCCACTGGAATGTGAACATTATTTACACATGCGCTAATAAACTAAAATAATAGCAAATAAAGACAGGAAGAGAAGAAAAAGGCAAAAAAAAAAAAAAAAAAGATGGACCTGGCAACTCTGACAGTCTGACTCTAATAGCCACTTTATTTCAGTCTCCCTCACCTGTGGTTTTTCCTTATTCAGCAGGGCTCAGGCTGGCAGTGTGTAAGCAGCTAATTCTGTAACATTGCAGAGGTCAGAGCCAGTCTAAGGCCTTGAAGTTTCTACCCTCTGTAACCTTACAGAAAAGGTCTGTACCTCCACCGGGCAGTCCTTGAAAGAATTGAAGAGTAAAATATCCTCTCCCAACCTCTCTCTTTAAGTCTAAATATGCCTCATTAAAACTTTTGTAGCAAACATTGTTTCCAGACTACTCACCAAGCCGATTGCCCTCAGTTCAGCAACAGGTTCTTAAGTCAAATTTTCTGAACCAGTAGCTGGTGAGAAGCCCAGAGCCATGAGTCTGGGGGCTCAGCTCTCGGTCTTGGGAAGCTGAGATCTCAACACAGTGTGTGCACTTGGCAGTGACTGCCTCCCACGCTCTTTATTGTCTCTGTCACACCACCCTTCACACTGTGTAGTGATCATTGATTTCCCTACTAATCTCCATCACCAGATTATGAGAGCCCTGGTGGCAGGGGTTAGTAATCTCTAATCTCTAGGATGTAGAGCATCCCCCCAAAAGATTTACTGTTGAGTATCTTCTGTAGGTAGTTCTAATGTAGGACATAAAAGAAGAATACAAATGTAAGTAATAAGCAAGATACTACAGGAACATTAAGGAGATTGATTAGTTAATGAAACAGGATCTTGCTATGTAGTCCAGGCTGGCCTTGAACTCACTGTGTAGCCCAGACTGGCCTCAAACTCTTGGTGATTCTCCTGCTTCAGCCTCCAGAGGGCTGGGATTACAGGCAAGCACTACCACCTCAGGTGTGAGAAAATTTATTTTATTTTATTTTATTTTTGTTTGTTTGTTTGTTTGTTTGTTTGTTTTTGGTACTAGGGATCTAACTCAGGTCCCTGAGCTTGCAAGGCAAGGTGGTAGAACCACTGAGCTAAATCCCCGGCCCAGAGAAAATTTATTTTAAATTTAGATCACAGCTATACTTTCCAGTTTTTCAATAGCCTTCTTAAGATGAATATAATACCTATGAATCTGTGTGGCAGGAAGAATCGTGTGGTTTCCATTCTGAATTTATAATATATATTCACATGTAGCTAGCATGTGGCTTCGTGGAAGCCTGTTATACTGTTAGCTCTACTCTTGTACATGTTTGAAAAAAACATGTAAAAGAAGAAAAGAAAGAAAAAACAGTTAAAGAAAAAACATCCTGCTGAAAAACATTTGGAATATTTGAAAAATATATTCAGAAGAAATGTCATCCATCATCTCAGTACCAAGACTGTGGGCTTGACACATTTTAGAAAGTATTAATATGGGAATGTTGTTTGATAGGCTGCAAGTCCACCTAATTTGTGTATATCTCTCATTAATCTGTTTTGTTTGTTTGTTTATTTATTTATGTATGTATTTGGTACCGTGGATCGAACTTAGGACCTTGTGTTTGGGAGGCAGGCACAGTACCACTGAGCTAAATCCCTGGCCCACATTGATCCGTTTTAAATCGGTTACTTACACTTAATCATAATGGAAAACTATATAGGAATTAGTATGAAATGTAATTTAATATTACTGTTTTTAATACAGTGAATGAAACTATGAAGATGTTATCAAATATCTACCAGCTGTATATCACAAGGTATTATTTCAGAAAGTTTGGATTTGTGTATACAGAAATATATAATCTTTAAAACAAATGAACTATGGAAATTTTGTATTCTTAAAGATTGCCAGATAGACATTTTACCTGTGAGAAAAAAATCCATCTTTTTGGTTGATCCACTGATAGGATAAATAGGTAAGAAAGTGTAAACTATAAAAAAGAAAGATGTGAAAGACAGGAAAGTCCAAGGGGATTGGCAGAGAATGGACGGGGGGAATGTGTCCACTTAAACAGCTGTAGTAGCAGCAAGTAACAGGCTGGCTGCAACCGTGGTATTTTACAAGTTAACCCTGGCTCTGGAAACTGTAGGCCTCTTGTGCTGTAGGCCACTGTACTGTTTGGGTAGAAGCCAGGCCAGAAAACCAGAAAGAATGCAGACTGAAATTTGGGCCAATTATGTGTATTCTCAAGAAACAAGAATGGTTGGTCCGACCGGCTGTCAACCTGCAACATCCTGATCCCCTAAAGTTGGGCTCCTCCCTCTCATTTGAAAAGTCTGACAGTGCAAGCTAGTTACACGAAGAGAGAAACATGCATGAGTTAGATATAGAGAAGAAACCCTGCTGCCTGCCCAGACTTCCTGTGTGTGTGCGCGCGCTCAGTTTGTATGTATAGCGGTTTATCATAACACGTTCTATAATATAAAGGGAGAAAATCCTTCTCAAGAGACAAAAGGAGAATCAGCCAACCTGATTACTACTTGAGACTGCCCAAGTTGAAACTCTTCAGTTGCCACGCTCTGTCACCTGCCTTCCTGCACCTCTTCCATTTGTTTCTTTTACTTCAACATAACAACTTGCTCAGGAACAACAGAGAAGTCTTGTCCTTGCCCCTATCTTATTTGCTTTCTCTATTTCTTTGTTCTAGAGATTCAGTCTTAATTTAAAAATTCTCCCTGACTTGTTGATATTCTCCCATTTTTCTGTCCTGGTTCAAGTCCTGGGTTGGTTCCATGGTTTATTTCTTTGCATTATTCACTTAACTTATTCTCCCTACTAGCTCAGCTAAGGGAAACAATTGGCCTAGCTCCTGCTGGCTATCCACTGCTCAGTAGTTAGGTGCCATGTTACAACGCTAAAGTTGAATTCCATGACAGACTGCAAAGAACAGGAGCTAATAATCTTAGGCCTGGGATTTAGTACCAGGGCAGCCCATGTATGGCATGCAGTGCTTGGTAAGGTGCCAATGCTTTAGTTTATCTTCAATGTGCTCCTCATCCTAAGAATAAAAAATAGTCTTGAGCCATGCAACGTGGCACACACCTGTAATTCTAGCACTCTGGGAGGCTGAGGCAGGAGGATTCCAAATTCAAACCCAGTCTATGCAACTTAGCAAGCCCCCATCTCAAAATAAAAGTAATAGAAAAAGGGTGGGGATGTAGCTGAATGTGAAGACCCTGGGCTGAATCCTTAGTCCTGCAAAAACAAAAGTCTATTCGATCTCGCTGTTGTCTCAAGACACTATCCTAGCATTTTCTTTACTCTAACGAGTGTCTTCAAGATTAGCGTCTCCTTGGTTTTAGTTTATCTTCACGTTTCTCAACTTTCCCATTTCCATCACTTGCCCATCATAAAACCCTACATTGTCTTCTCAGCTTTCTCCCCTTTTTGCATTTCTGGAAGACTACGGATCTAGTGTGTATAGCCCTTCTAATTCTCCCTCCTCCTTTAATACATTTTATCCCACTCAAGAATTCTGTGAAAGTTATTGAACACCTGCCCTTTGACTTAATTGTAAAGCAATGAAGATATCATTTTAAACATGTGTGTAGGGATGCGAGGGCGAGGAGATATGTTCCAAAGAGATCTCTGAGGCCAAAACGTGTGGAGAATGGGTGAATGGGTTGAAGAGGGGCTGCAGCTAAGAGAAAACCGCACAAGCCCAGGTAACAACAGGCATGGCCTTTGGCAGTGGGGATGCAGAGAATCAGACAAATGCAGGAGGCCGGGGACAAACAGTGGGATGCAGGACAGCGGTGCTCTACGATGACTCCTGCCTTCCACTTCTGCCCCGCGAGAGTGGACAATTTCCCAACTCTTCCTGCAGTTCACTCTCAAGCCGTGATGCTCAGTGCTCTGTCCTCAGCTCCTCCCTCCTTGAAATTTTTTTTCTTTGATGGTCCTTCAATTTTCAGTATTAAAAAACTTCAGTAATTTACGCAAACCTACAGTGCCATTTATTCCAGGGATCACAAACTAAAGGCTCATTTGACAAATCAATATACTTTATCTTGTGGGATTTTTAATTAAGAAAGTACAAATCACAAAGCATTTAAAAACCAGAAACTTTCACACAAAACTCTGTATTTATAACTCTGTAAGCAATCAGGAGGCCCATCTACCATTTTCCTTCTTGCAGACACAGGTCTGAACTGAGAGCTGACCCTGTTAGACTGAGCAAGCACTTTCCACTTTGCCATTGTCCCTGACCTCTAAGCACCTGGCCACCACATTCAGTGAATTTTTGTTTGGTCAAGGCAGGTATTACTCTTTAAACCTCCTATTTAGCCTCATCACCTCAGAATAGAGATATTCCAGAGAGCATAGGTACCATATCCAGAATCACACCACTAAAGACTGAAAGAGCCCCACATCCCAGTCTTTCCACGCCTATACTGAATCGTGCTATTGTTGAATTTTAGTATCCAGCATCTGGAAGTTGGTGCTGTAGCAATTTTAGGCCAAGATATTTGACCAGAAGCTAATGTACAAGGTATGTTCAGAAAATACAATGAATATTTATTTACATATAAAAATAATTTTATAGGAAAAGAAACATTGCTCAGCCCTTAAAATACTCCTTCTTGCTTCAGAAACATTTATCTCATGCTTTTGCTGCTTTCGGAAGCAGTTCTGGAAGTCTTCTTTCTTGAGTGTCCCACTGTTGTGGCTCCCTGGATGTCCTGAATTGATTCAAAATATTTACTTTTCATGTTAATTTTGACTTTAAGAAAGAGCCAGAAATTGCATGATGCCAGATCTGATGAATAAGGTAGAGGAGGACACACTGTAATGTTTTTATAATCCTGCATTTCCATTGAATGGTAGCTGATCCATATATGGCAGTAGCATTCTCCACATTTTTATCGTACCTCACGAAGACTTACAAAGTAATACTACAGAATTTCTTTATGGCAAGAGCAATGGGACAGTTGTGTGAGAAGCAAAGGGGAGTATTTTGAGGGGGTCTGATAGCAATGTGTCTTCTAATGTGTAAAAAAATTAAACATGTACCATATATCTTGATCACCCTTTGAATAAATTATATATTTATATATATATTAAATATGAAAGATCTAAATATTGCTCTAGTAAAGCTTGCTCATCTCATTATTCTTTCTAATTTTCTCCTAGAACTCCTAGAACGATCTCTAGCCCTTTTAAACAAAAGTCAACAACTCACAGATTTCATAGAAAACTTCAAGCATGATGGACATTATGTGAATTCCGATTTGGTTCAGGGAGCTCAGAGCAGTTGCCTGAAGATTGACAGCCTTCTCGAACTTCTACAAGATAGGAGAAGGCAACTAGACAAGCACCTGCAGCGAAAGCGGCAAGAACTGGGTCAGGTTCTGCAGATGTGTCTGTGGGACCAACAGGAAGACCAGGTAATAACCCAGATGTGCATGGCGGTGTCTTGGCTGATTGGTTATTATGTGGGTCAGCGGTGCCCTGACCCATCCTTGCAGTATCTCATTCGTCATGGTGAGATCCTTTAATCTTTGGTGCAAAAGGTTTTCCTTCAAACACTATGTTGTTTCCCCAAGCAAGTACAGATTTAAAAACCAGAGATTTTTATTTCCTCTTATTGTAATACTGACTTTATGAATGGGAGAACAAATGTGGAAGGTTTGAAAAGTAGCTGCGTTCCATTGTTGGATTTTCCTGTTTTAGTTTCTTATACGTCACTGTGCTAGGCACATTTGTTATCAATTCTGAAATGCTGCGAGTAGTTTTTCGGAAAGTTGGAGACATGAGGATGCTGGATGGTGCTGTACTGCTGCTAATAGCATTTAAAAAAAAAAACCAATAAGCTCAGACTAGGGTCAGTGTTCTTAGAAGTGATTTGGTGCCAAGGACGAAGGATGATATTGGAGGACGAATGCTTAGGGGTTGTAAGGCTTTGGGGGTTGCTGAGTGTGCAGGAATATGGGGACCCCTGAACTGACTGAAGGCTCAGCTCTGATGAGTTCTCCTTTGCTAACCCCGCCTCTCAAATAGGTGATATATTTGTTATAACCTTCCCATTGCCCCAATCCCATAATCAAATCGGAACAGATTAAGTAAAAGGACGCTTTAGAGAGAAATGATATAGAGAGCTGTCCTTTGGTCTGCATGCACAGGAAAGGGTTCTTTTCACATTTTATATTTCTCTCATGTAAATCGGAGAGAAACATACAGCTGGAAGCAAATTTGAGGTGCGGTGAAGCTTTGTCTCATTTCAAAATAGCAAAAAGGTCTTAAATGACTAACATTTCAGCTCGTAATGACTGTCTGCTGTGTGCCAGGTCTTGTAAGTGCCGGAGGCACACTAGACACAAGGTGAAGTCTCTTTCTTTTACAGTATTTCTTTCTATGTGTTTCTCAGCCTTGGCATTGCTGACATGTGCTGCTATGTAATTCCTGGGTGTGGGAGGCTGGCAGTGCCCTCTCCGGTGTTGAACAGCATCCCTTGCTTCTACCATCTAGCTGCTGTGGGACATCGCTCCACTGTGGCTCTAAAAGTCTCCCGACATCTTGACATCTCCAGATGTCCCCTGGGGGGTGAGAATTGCTGCTACAATGTGATGACAAAGCTGTAAGATAAACAAAGGAACAGTGCTAAGTGCTATTTAAAATCAAATAGGACAATGAAGTTTGACACATGTTGCTGTACTATTAATCAGATTAGCTGCTCCCAGGAGTCGGCACAGGGCAGAGAAGCAAATGCAGACACCTCCAGGCGTGTGTTCCCCCACTGGCCTGTCATTGCCTCCCCTCCAAGTGTTTTCTTCATCTTTGCCTTGACTGTAGAAACTCCCAGCCTGCTTCTGCTGTGCTTTACCTGCCAGCTCTTCTTCCTCACGATTGGATGGATGCTCAGCCACCCGTACATACTCATGAAACTCGAAATTCTATCATCCAACCTAATCACTTACAGATGATTGGGACAGAACAAAGGGAATTAATGCCTGGACAAGAAGCCACATAAAATTGTCAGCTGTTTGCGAAGTTCCTTGTCCTTTGCATAACAAGTGCATCTGACTTAGCTCACTCTTTTCTGTCTCTCTCTTTGTCTCTCCTTTCCCCCTAATCTGACCTGCTATCTTGTTCTCAGAGTTTCTGTCCCCTTATAGAAACTGCCTTATCTATTTTTGTTCTTGATTTCAGGAGCCCAAATCTCTGCCTCTAGCGCTTCTATGAATACACTAAAAACTCCTTTTGTTTTATTATACAACTTTTAATCCTCAACCTCAGATTAACACAGAGACCTTTTCTCTCCAAAGAAAAGGCTTATCCAAGAGGCTTCCCAAACACAGAACAAAATTTGCCAAGAATATGTAGTCAATTTTATTTATTTTTACTTAGCAGTTTTGCCTCCCAGTCCTGTCCTCTGTAGTTAAAAAGAAAAGAAAGACACATGAAAATTCAGGAGATTCAAAGGGAGCTTCCTAACCTAGTTACATGTTTAAGAGAAATCTAGTGATTTCACTAACTCTGGGAACCGAAATTTATTAAAAGATAAAGTAAGCTATTGTAGAAAAGTTCTGAGTTGATGAGTTCTCTAACTTAAGAGGACTCATTGTTTTCTTCTTTTTAATACTGGGATATTTTTAAAAAGTTGACTTTATCTTTTAGAACAGTTTTAGATGAAATAAGCTGTAAATCATATAGTACAATACCTGTATTGGTTTCCTTGCTCTTCCTCTCCTTTTTTAAACCTTGTAACTTATGAATTCTCACTCACCCAGCCCAAATCCTTTCCTGGGGCTTAGCATTAATGACATTTAGACTCCTTTCTTAACAGTCCTTGGACTAAAACTAATTATAACAATAAAAATTAATACTATTTTTAATAGGAGCTATCAATAAATAGGATAATCCTTCCCTTAATGTATTATCTAGGCACTTTATATACCTATATTACATTTTCTCTTGCTAGCAGCAGTGTGAGCAGTTGGAGTAATTAATAATAACCATTGTCTCCTTGTGCTTGTGCGCAGATCCTGGGGCCAGACTATTGACAGGGTTTAGATTTTGGCTCTACCACTTACCAGTTGAGTAATTATTTAAATTCCTCAAGGCTGATTTTTCTCTAAAAATGTGAACTATAGTAATATCTGCCTTTAAGTGTCATTAGGATGATCAAATGAATTATTAAATGTCAGGTGTTTAATACTTGGCACATAGCAACTGCTACATTTCAGCTATATATTTTCATCCTATCTGAAAAGGACGATGAAGACCCATATTCTCCCATTTCCATGGGAAAAAATCACTTCTACCACATGCTCAAGTAAAGACTGGTCTTAAATTGAAGGCCAGTTTCATTATTTGAGTTCATAGAGTGTGATAAAAAAAAGCCACATTTATAATATTAACAGCCATGCTTGCTCAATAAGGCACTTGATTAATGACTTAAACAAAAAAAGATATTTTTTCCTCTTGAGAGTTAATAATGATCATTTGTTAGAAATACAGACTTTGCTGAACGTGTTGATGATTGCTACTAGCATTATGGCATATTTTCACCTTTTAGGCTTTTATGCAAGCATGTGCCTTAATATACATTTATTACTCAAGTGTGTGCACATTTATTAAAGAAATAAATTAACAAAAATAGATGGAGTCCACCTCTACATATTATATTGTAACCTGGCATGAATTGAATAAATCATTGACATATTCTTGTGTCAAAAGTAGAATAAGTAATATTTTTGTTTTTTGTTTTTTTTTTTCAGTTTCATTATTTGAGTTCATAGAGTGTGATAAAAAAAAGCCACATTTATAATATTAACAGCCATGCTTGCTCAATAAGGCACTTGATTAATGACTTAAACAAAAAAAGATATTTTTTCCTCTTGAGAGTTAATAATGATCATTTGTTAGAAATACAGACTTTGCTGAACGTGTTGATGATTGCTACTAGCATTATGGCATATTTTCACCTTTTAGGCTTTTATGCAAGCATGTGCCTTAATATACATTTATTACTCAAGTGTGTGCACATTTATTAAAGAAATAAATTAACAAAAATAGATGGAGTCCACCTCTACATATTATATTGTAACCTGGCATGAATTGAATAAATCATTGACATATTCTTGTGTCAAAAGTAGAATAAGTAATATTTTTGTTTTTTGGTTTTTTTTTTTTTTTGAGACAGGGTCTCACTATGTAGTTGAGACTGACCTGGAACTCCCTACGTAACCCAGGCTGGTCTCGAACTCACAGCGATCGTCCTGCCTCAGCCTCCCGAGTGCTGCCATTATAGGAGTGTGCCACCACACCCGGCTTAGAATAAGTAATTTTAATGGCCATGTACTGTTCTGTTATTTAAACAATAACTTATTGATAAGGAAGTAGAGGTTCTCCAGTTTTCAATATAATACACAGTAGTAGTAATAAGGTTGGTAATTATGTGAACAAGAAAATATTTTTAAATGTCATAGGTATAAGCAAAAGCCTCTTACCTGAGTTTTAAAGTTTCTTTCGATGTTCTGTTTTACACTTGTTTTGCTGATACGGTGGTGGAGATTACAGCAGGGACAAACGTGACTCTGTTATTACTTTTATGTTCTAGGGCACGGTGTTTCTGGATGTTCTATCTGATAATCCCAGAACACTGTGGAACTACACTTCGTTGGAGGGCAAAACATTTCTGTCAGTTCTATACCTGTTTTAAGGGAGCATAGGAGCTGTCGAACTTTATATTCATAAAACATCAGCTGTCAATCATTTTAACTACTTAAGAAGAAGTGGAAGTTAAGGGGGGCATTAGAACAAAGATTACTGATGAATAATAATATGGATGTCTGAACATCTGATCATCAGATCTCATAAGGGCTATTTGAAAAATATATTTAGGGCTTCTCAATTTCTGAGTGCTTATGGCGTGATGCTTTTGAAAAGGCCAGCTAATTCTCTTTTGGAAAAGAAATTAAGTGACCAGCATGATAACAATTTGAGATTTATATCAAATGCAGAAAAAATGAATTGAAAGCCACTGATCTTTCTGTTTTAACATGGCGTGTGATAGTCTGGCAAACGTAGTCATAGCATGTTTTTTCTCTATCATTGTTTTCAGATGTAAAAATATGCGCTTGTTTTGCACTGAAAGATGAGCAGCTGCCCTTCCTTTTCAGCTCTAGCAGCATCTTATTTTGCAGATAATCTGCTTCATTAATGAAAATCAGAAGCAGCTTGGAGTATTTCGTGCATAATTAATTATCTTGGCAAGAAGATTTATGAATGTAATTTTTCTCAATTGCTCCAATCAGACATAAGTGAGACAAACAAACATATTAAAACTAAGTTATTCATGCCTTCTTTGTATAAGATAGTGTCAAGGACATCTAGGAGAATTAAGACATGAGAACAGAAAATCTGTTTATCACACAGATCTCATGTGCATATGAGATATGCATCTTTGGGGGCAGGGGAAGAATAATAGAATTCACATTTAGAAAGTTTTATAATTTATAGCTTGAGTACAATGTACATCATAACTGCAGTATATTCCCTGTCAATAGGCAATTAAAATGATATCCCACATAAACACAATTAAAATGATGAGTTATGTAAGCACAGTCTCAGGGCACTAATGCTGGGTCTGGAAAACTGTGTATGTGAATACATACATATACACACACACATACATACACACGTGTGTGTGTGTGAGTGTGTTCTTTGGTACAGGCTGGTGCTCACTAATTAGAGCTTGAATTGTTGACCAGCTTAAATTAATACAAGATAACTTGAAATGTTGAGGGCTTTTTTAATCCTTTTTTGTTGTTGTTGTTACCAGGGATCGAACACTCGGGTCCTTGCACTTGCAAGGCAGGCCGCCGAACCACTGAGCTAAATCCCCAGCCCCTTTTAATCCTCTTTTGAATGTAGCTTTGTGATAAAAAAGATTGTCTGATAAGACCATAATAAGGGTTGGATTATCTTGATGATACTGAAATCCCATAGTTTGGTCCAACGGTAGACATAAATAATTGTCCAGCCATTTGTATAAAAAAGTCTATCACAGAACTTCATTCTAGCACATAGGCTGTCTCTAGAATTCTTTCCGTGGCATGCCAATAGGAAATAGAAAGTGTCTTAATGGGGCTTTGAATGCAGTACACAGCTTTGTGACTTAGAATGCATGCTAATCCATATGGCTTTTGATGGTACTGCAGATCAAAGATAGTAATGAAAGATTTCCTCTAGATAATCAGTGGCACAAAATCCTGAATGTTAGTCAGACCCCACAGCCATTCTCTAAATCTCCCGTAATTCCTGATCTTCTACAATGTTCTGATTTACCAGTGGGGTAAATCCTACTTCATGGACCAATACCCAACCTAGTTCATTCAGAATGCCAGCTTTCTCTGCAAGGCAGTTAAACATCAGCTTACCCTCCCTCACTTTCTTCACCTTCTAGCTATTTCTTTAGCTCATTTGTACCCGCTGTAGTTGAGTACATTTTCATTAAATTTAGCTTGTCATGTCTGTAATTATCCTCCTCTTTTGAGGTTTCCTTTTCTGTTGTTTTAGTTGTCCACAGTCAACTCTGTCTAAAAAATTTTAAATAAAAAAATTCCAGAAAAAAATCATGTTTTAGACAACTTTTATTACATTATATTGTTAGCTCTATTTTTTGATGTCCCAGCCAAACTCAGGACCTTGAAATTACTAGACAAGCACTCTACCACAGAGCTTCATCCCTACCCCCAGTTCTATTTTATTATTAATTATTGTGGTTAATCTCTCTCTCATTACCTAATTTATAAATTAAACTTCATTATTGATATGGATAGAGAAACAAAACCGATATAGAGTTTGGTACTGCATGTGGTTTCTAGCATCCGTGGGGATCTTGGGACATATCTCCTGTGGATAGAGGTGGCACTATCCTGTTCATTTGAACTAGTAGCTTAACATTTTAACTACCTAAACCTATGAATAAGTTGGTAAGGGGGATTTAGCACACATCCTATGACTGAATTCATTCTCAGAAGTGATGTGTGTGTTCCCCTAGGAAGGCTTTGCATGGGTCCCAATCATCACACCCGTCGAGTTACAAAATGAACAGCTGCTTTCTGAGCCATCTGCCAAGGCCTGGGCTGTCTGTTTATCTCCTTCCACTCCCCTGAACACTTTCTTCCCCACCCTGGTATTGGAGACGCGTGGCTTTCCTCTTCTTGTCAGCACTGCCACCACCCCAAACCGGCCAAGGAGAGGGATTCATTCTCTCCTTTTCCTACTTTTACAGCCCCAAAGACAAAACAAAAGGCCAAATTAATTTTAGTACATCTTACAGGGAAACTGTAAGCAAGCAAAATAAATGGCACATTTTTAAAAAAGGATCACAACATCCTTGATTTCTAACTTTCATTTTGCTAACAGAGGTGTAAACCAAAGCTTTAGTATCAAATCCATTAAGCTGCATGATTTAGGAACTGGGATGGTGATGTAAAAATATCAAACTTTGGCTCTACTGCTAATGTCGATCTCTATCTGTCTCTCTTTAACTCAGATGCACAGTTAATACAGTTTATTAGATTTCCAGCTCTCTTAGGGTGGAATTCTAAGTTACATTGCAAAAGCCATCCTTCAGATGTCTTTGGCAGAATTTCATTTTCTACAACAAAAAAAGAAAGAAACAAGGAAGGAAGGAAGGGAAGACATGACAGTGCAAAGTTCTGTTTCCCATTTTTTTTTTTTTGTACTGGGGATCAAACCCCAGATCTTCCATTTGCAAGGCAGGTAGTGAAACCACTGAGCCGAATCCCCAGCCCCTCTGTTTCCTGTCTTAAAGAATAGGAAAAGAAAAAGACCTCAAAGACTTCCTTCCACTGCTGGGGGAACCATCCAATAAAAATGTAATGCAACCCATATATGTGATTTTAAATATTCTAGTAGTCATTAAAAAAGTAAAAAGCTACTTAAAAAGTGAAAAGCAATAATATATTTTATTTAACCCAAAATATGCAAAATATTATTTCAACAAATAATAAATGCAGTTCATTAACAGTTTTCATGCAATATTTTCATTAACTTTTAGAAAGTCTATGGGATGTGTTATGTATTTTTTACCTACAGCATATTTCAGTTTGTACTCTGAGTATTCTGTGGCCATGTGTAATTATTAGCTACTATATTGGGAAGTACTTGTCCACACCACGTGGCAGAATTTTTCTCGCACTCTTTTTAAACTCTCAAGGCAGCTGTTATTTTTCACTGAACATCCCTGATTCTCCTTTGCATCCATGCTGTCTTCCTTTCTCTACATCTCTTGTCACCATTTGATGAATGCCACAACCCATAAAAAGAACTGTGCCACTTCTAAAGTAGTCTGTCTCCTTGGAGTACCTAGAAGCTATGTAATACCAATGGGATGACCATAAGCACATTGCTTAGTTCAAGCAAAGGTGGGGACTGCAGTCTGCCAATGCCCAGAACCAATTTTCTAGAATATGCTTTGAATGCTTTATGCTTTTTGGGGGGATGTACCAGGGATCAAACTCAGGACCTTGCCCTTGCAAAGTAGGTGGCAGAACCACTGAGCTACATCCCCAGGCCCTTTGAATGCTTTCTGTTCTTCTTTCCTTACCCTGTCCTCTCAAGTAATGGCTCGTGTTTTCACTCTCATAGGGATCATGTTATACAGAAATGTCCTGATGCGTCATTTACTGCACTTACCACTCAGGCTTTTGGACAGCAGCTGATATAATTTAAAAGTTTATAAAAAGTGCACTTGGGATATCTGTGCAGCTGTCTGCAGTAACTACTTGCAGGATGCAACATCTGATTCACTGAGTAGCAAGCAGAGTATCGTGGTTGACAAGCTTTTGGTTATTTAGCATGTCTTATTTTAGCCCAAGAAGAACTCTGAGAGCCTATTTTGCATGCATCCCACAGCATATATGGTAAATCTTATCTGTGAGGCTGCTTGTGTGTGAATGCCTTGTGATGAGATGAAGCACCTCACAGTGATCTACTTCCGAGTTTTATGCCAATTTGTTTTATGTTTCTATCTGGGATTCAGCAGTAAAATGTCAATAAAATCCAGGCAGTAAAAATGTCTAGATATAGTGTTCACATGCTTTAATAGGAAGGTATATGGAGAGAATGTATTGAATATCAACCCAGCTTTTTCTGAATTCTGTTGTAGGACATAGTGCTGCTTCATAGGAATGGTACCCTGTGGGATTGAAATAGTATTGGCCCAATTTAGGAGGTGAGGTCAGTCGAGACCATTTAAAAATCAGAACAACTCACTCCTTTCCGACTTTCATCACTGCTGGTATGCATTACATGACAAGTTTTTGACTCACAACATTTAATGGGATTATCTAAGGGTTCAGGCTTCTCGTCTGTTGGGGAGATTAGCAAGCACCTGCTGCACCCATGTTCCATCCACTCAGTGTCTATATTAACTGCTCCTATTAAAGCATTGTTGAGATTTCTAGGTCTCCCCACTTTAGCTAAGCATAAATAAAAATTGCTCCTAATGCTTAATAAAATAAAGTGAATGATCTCTGAAATTTGGCTATGTTCATGATCCACTTTATTTTGAGGAAAATCTCAAATCATTCTTGTGGTCGTGTTTTTATATGGACTTACTATAACTTTTGTGATAAATTATTTTGTTTTATAAAATCAATGAGTTAATAAATTTTATAGCTCTTGATAAAAGTACTCCATGGTATGCTTATATCATCTCGTTCTAACTGGAACACCAGAAAAGCAGACTGACTTCATAAATACTTTATATTTGAAATATGGGGACTACAACTAGATTGTAATTATTACCAAATGTTCTGAAGAAAATGAGGTATATTTTATGTGCTTTTCTTTGCACTGATACGGAGCTAAAGTTCTGGTTAACAAAGATTTGCAACTAGAAGAAAGATGGGGAAACTCTTGTTGGAAATTCCATGTTGGAAAATGCTAAGGGTTGGGGCAGAAATTTTACTCCTGTAATCAGCTTTGTGGTATCAGCTCAATGATAGTCCTGGAGTGTGCTGTTCTAGGTGAGCCTCTAACTCCTGGCCTCTGTAGTGTGAGCATATGTAGCACATTTATTGTGAATTTCCAGTCTAATCTAGTTTTCTCCTTAACTTCGTGCTTCATGTAATTCTCTACATTATAGGATTTGGAAAAAATTCTGTGGCTATTGTAGGCAGGACAACCAAGGCTTGAGAAAGACGTAGCATCAGATTTAGACGGTGCCACTATTTTGAATGGGCTGGCAAGTATTCATTTTTTTCAGGTTTCGAGTCATCCCCGCCATGACAGGGGTGTAAGACTTTAAGTTCGCCATGTGTGGTAGCAGGCACAGTAGAAAGAACATGGGCTTTGGAATCCTGTAGACTTGGCAACAAATCTTGACTCTGCTACTTACTACATGGCCCTTGCTCTGTTGCTTAATTAACTTCTCCAAAACTCACTTCAATTGTATCAACAATGATTATATTTGTCTTAAACTTGTTGAAAAAAAAATAGAGATGATGCTCAGAATCATCTGGAAAACTGTCTAGCTTATGGTAGTCTCTTAAAAGTCATGAAAATAATGCTGCACGGGATTTGAGAGTAAAAACTCGACTCTATTTAATTGGAATAGAGAAACTATATCTAGACTTCCCCAAATGTAGGTCCCACGTCAAGTTATGACATCATTTAAAAGTGTATAGTTCCAGGTACTGGGGGTAAAATTCAGAGGGAGAACATGTGGTAAGTGTATGTGAGGCACTGGGTTCAATTCCTGCACCAAAAAAAAAAGCATGCCTTCTTTCAAGTTCTTTGATATTTGTCCTTGCATATGTCTTACACTATAAATCTAGGGTACATGGCTATGAGTCATGCCCTTAACCATTTATGCTAAAAATTTTAATAATTTTTCCATTTACTTTCTGGATACAGATTTGTAGCAATGGCAGTAAATGACTTTTGAATTGTCTTTCTTTATAGTAGAGGATATAATTCTACATATGCTGTTTAATATCCATATGTAGGTCTATGTAACTGCACTAAGATTCCTATTTATATCCAGGAAGGAAGACATGTTTAAAAAAGAATTAATGATTTATGGACCACTTAAGAATCCATTTTAGTTCTTTTTTGAGATTTTGAATTATTTTCTTCATGCCATATAATGATATCTTTATACTTTTGGGATTATTTTGTTTCTTTTTTATTGAGTTTATTGGTACTTTTTAAGTGTACAGTAGAGTTACATTCATCATTGGGATCTTGTACTTTACATAACAGATCTTGGTTCTCATTTTGGGGGGGTATTTTTTCTCTTAAGCATATAGAGGTTGAAGTGATTGAAAAAAACAGATCATGTTAGTTTAATACATGGAATTAGTTTCTATTTAAAAAAATTAAAATGGCCTAAGTTTTGAAAAATTGAAGAACTGGTTATAAGTTTTTTTCCCCAGTTTCCTGATCATTTGAATTTTGACTTTTTTTTTTTTGTTGCTTCTTACTAGGTTACTTGTTGGTTTCAGAAAACAATAAGAGATTTGCAGGAACAAAGTCTAGGTTCATCACTGTCAGACAATGAAGAACTAATTTGCAAGCATGAGAACCTGATAATAAAAGCAAAGGTAAGAGACATTGTCCACATTAAAAATAATCGAAACATACATGAATTTCTCTAGAATATGCTTCATGAGTAATTTAGAGGAAAACGAAAATGACAAACAAACAAATAAAAACCAAAACTGTCATTGAATAACCCACTCTTAAGAGAAAAGCTAATGTCAAAGCTAAAGCTCATTACCCATGATCCTAGAATAATAATAAAAAGCTATCAGCTTCTCCAACAATATTTTTTGAATAGTTACTATGAGCCAGCCACTCTACTACATAATTATGTTAAATGCATTGTTTAAATTATCACAGAATTCCTAAGGGGTAGGTATTATTATTTTGCTGTTTTGTTTTATGTAATGTGGCAGTGGTAGTTTTGATTAATCTAAGGGTTTTTTTGTTTTTGTTTTTGTTTTTACTGATACAGGGATTGAATATAGAACCTTACACTTGAGAGGCAGACGGCAGCACCACTGAGCTAAATCCTCCACCTCCAAGTTCTTAAATATTTTACTTTACTCACTTTCTCTAAAAATTATTTTATCTGTGATGAAATCTCTTCATATTTTCACTTTTATGATTTCCAGGTATGGTTGGAGTACTAGTCCCAGTGATATTTCCCTAGTTCTTTAACGTGCTCAGGATGTTGCTTAAGATGTCTTCATTTTTCAAGGAGCAATGGCTGCCACCCAGGCAATCACTTGTAGGAGTAGAGAATGTGCAAAAATGGAGCCCCAAAAGTAGAGGGAGTACAGCAGCTCCCCTCTCCACTGTGTCTTGTTAGTTGGAAATAACAGGTGCTTCATACTGATCTGCAAGAAAACAAAAGTCCATCATAATAGACTGAGTGGGAATAGTATGTTCTTTAAGTATCCACATCTAGAGAACTATGAATTAGTGATATCTTGGATAGTTGGGGGTTGTAGGTAAAACCACATTGTGAAGCTCTGGAAAATATTGGGCCAACACTGCTAGACAGTAGTTGAAAATGGGAAAGACAAGTCAAATGCATGTCTGGGAGGATGAAAATTGATGGGTTGGGAGGAGGCAGGGGATTACATTTATCTACACTTTAATCTTCTCACAGGGATCTTGGCCCTTTTTGTTTTATTTTATGTTGTTTCTTGCTTCCATTTGAACATTGGAGTATATTTTAGATCTTCAAAATGTTTGGTTTGGATATTTAGGTGATTTTTTTTCTTCATTTAGTTTATTGGTAGATTTTAGGTATACAGTACAGTTACGTTCATTATTGGGATCTTGTACCTTTACATGACAGGTCTTGGTTCTCATTTTTTCCCCTTGTCCCTGATTGATAAAAGTTGTAAGACTGTTAAGGACTTATAACTGGTAGGACTGCACATTTTTTAAGTTCTTTTAAAAATTTCAGAATTATTTTATTGGTTTAAGAAGTTATTTTTTTTCATTGTTGTTTGTGTTAATATTCTATTGTGTGAAGTGTACAATAGATTATACATTCACTTCCTGAAGATGTACTGGCTGCTTCCAAATTTGGGCAATTTTTGGTAAGGCTGTTATAAACGTCATGTACAAGTTTTTTCATAGACATGGACTTTCAATTAATCAAGTAAATACTAAAGAGTGTAATTGCTGGCTGGATCATATGATAGGTATGTTTAGTTTTGTTAAAACTTCAAACTGTCTTCCAAAGTGTTTTATATTTCTGCTTACAATGAATCAGATTTACTTCTGTTCCACATCTGTGCCAGCATGTGATATGGTCAGTGTTCTGGATTTTGGCCATTCTAATACATATGTAGTGGTATTTTATTGTTGTATGTTATTTGCCTAGATATTATCTTCATTAACATATATTTTAAGGTCTTTGGCTTATTTTTTAATGAGGCTTTTTGTTTTCTTGTTGAGTAAAATAATTTCTGAGTAATTTTATTATCCCAAGTGGCTCAGGAAATTTCATAACTATAAGGAAAATGAAAGTCAATCCTTCCACTGAAAGATATGCATTATTAATATGTTTGCAAATTGCCTTTCAGTCACTCTACATTCAACATTAGAATCATGCTTTTTTCCACATTTAAAAGTTTATCATAAACATATTTCTATTGACCTTGTACCTTTTAGCTGAAATATATTATATGATGAATTTCAAGTTGTAGGATTACACATTTTACTATACCTTCTTTATGAGCTTTATGAATAGCCAAGTAAATATTATTTTAAAAGGTAGTAATTCTTTATAAACTCCTTTTTCTTCCAGATAAGTCTTTTAAGGCTTGACTTATTCAGAATATCATACAAAACCTGAATATAGGGCCGGGGATTTAGCTCAGCTGTTTGGTGGCCTGCCTTGCAAGCACAGGGACCCAAGTTCAATCCCCGATACCAAACAAAACAAAACAAAAACAAAAGCCTAATATTACCTACCCCATGCACTCAAGTAGTATTCAAGTTAAACTGTTATTTGGAAATTGAAGCAGAGAATCTTATTTCCCTACAGTATTATTGAGCACACATTTATTTTTTTTAATTATTAGATTTTAAAAAATTGACAGTTTCTGTTTATTTCTTCCTGTGAAACATTGTTTTTTTTATTCATTAAGTTTATTGGTACATTTTAGGTATACAATATGATGGCATTCGTCATTGGGAATTTATACCTTTACATGATACATCGTGATTTCTCATTTTTACCTCCATTCCCCTGCCTTCCTTTCAAGCCCTCCACCCCTCCCTATTTACAAAAACTGTTTTTTCTCATAATTCCTTTCCCCTACCTATTCCCTTTTCCATTTTCCCCTTTTCTTCCTATTTCACATTATCTATTATACATTTTGATCCTTATTTACACTTTCAGTTTCTCACACCAGAGAAACTATTTGATATTTACACATGTATGTCCTATTTATTTCACTTAAGAGTTTCATCGGAATGTGCATCCATTTAGCTATAAATGTCTCTAGTTTCTCATTCTTTATGGCTGAGTAGTACTCCATTTTATATTTGTTAAAAAACCACTACATCTTCTTTGTCCAGCCTCCAGTTGATGGGCAATTGGGCTGTTTCCAAGTTTTAGCTATTACAAATTGTGCAGCTATAAACATAGGTGCACATATATCACTGTGGTACGATTCCTTTAATTCCTTTGGGAAGATACCCAGCAGGTAAATAGCTGGATCAAATGGAACCTCTAATCCTAGCTCTTTGAGGTATCTCCATATTGATTTCCACAGTGGTTGCACCAGTCTGCACTCCCACCAACAGTGGAGGAGTCTTCCTTTTTTCCTCACAGCCCTGCCAGAATTTGTTACTGATTGATGTCTTGATAGTAGACATTCTTTCTGTAGTGAGGTAGAATCTCAGTGTTGTTTTCATTTGCATCTCTCAAATGACCAGTGGTGTTGAATATTTTTTTCATATGTTTATTTGCTGTTTCTATTTCTTTGAGAAGTGTCTGTTCATTTCAGATGCCCATTTTTGAATTGGGTCTTTAAATAGTATGATATTTTAAAAATTCTTTATATATTCTAGACAGTAGACCTTTGAGGAACAGCGGATGAAAATTTTTTCTTAGATTATGGGTTATCTCTTCACTCTGTTGGTCATTTCTCTTATTGTGCAGAAAAGCTTTTTAATAAGATAAGATTCCCAGTTGTTGATTCTTTGTGGTAGTTCATGTGCAACTGAGGTTTTGTTCATGAAATCTTGTCCTATGCCAGTGTCTTCAAGAGTTCTACCTGATCTCTCTTCCAGCCTGTTTAGTGTTTCTGGTTTAATATTTAGATCTTTGATCCATTTCAATTTTAGTTTAGTGCATGATGAAAGATGAGTCTAGTTTTAATCTTTGGCAAGTCAAATCCCGATTTTTCCAGCACCATTTATTAAAGAGGTTGTCTTTCCTCCAGTGAGAGTGTCTGTTTGGCTCCTTTGCCAAAGTTGAGGTGGCTGAGTGTTTTTGGAGTTGTTTCTGCACATCTTCTACTGCATTCCACTGACCCTTAGGTCTGTTACTTTGTCAGTACCATGCTGTATTTATCACAGTAGCTTTGTAGTATAGTTTCAAATTGGGGATTGTGATACCCACTACCTTGTCTTTGTTATCTAGAATTGCTTTTGTATTCTAGGTCTCTTCTTGTTCCAAGTGATTTTTTGGATTCTTTTCTCAAGTTCTGTGAAATATGCTGTTGGAATTTCAATTAGGATTGCATTAAATCTATATAGCAGTTTTGGAAGTGTGGACATTTTTACTATATTTATTCTTCCTACCCAGGAACAAGGAATGTCTTTCCATTTTCTGGTAACCTTTTCAATCTTTTTTTTCAGAATGCTATAGTTTTCAGAGTTGAGGTCTCTGATTTCTTTCTTTAGGTTGATTTCTAGGTATTTCATTTTGGGGGGATACTATTGTGAAAGGAGTTCTTTCTCCAGTTCCTTTCTCAGTGAGTTTGTTGTTTGTATACAAGAAGGCTATTGATTTTTGTGCGTTGACCTTGTATCCTGCTACTCTATTGAATTTGGTTATTGTCTAGAAGATTCTGGAGTTCTTGGGGTCTTCTATGTAGAGTATCATGTCGTCTGCAAATAATGACAATTTAACTTCTTTGCTTCCTATCTTTATTCCTTTTATTTCTTTCTCTTATCTGTGGCTTATGTTTCCAGAAATATATTGAAGAGAAGTGGTGATAGTGGACATCTTGTCTTGTTCCTGATTTTAGTGTGAAGGATTTCAGTTTTTGAACATTTAGTATGATATTTATTGGCTGTTGGTTTTTCATAGATGGCTTTTATCAGGTTGAGGTAAAGACCATCTAATCCAGTTTTCTGTAGGGTTTTTATCATTAATGGGTGTTGGATTTTGTTGAACAGTTTTTCTGCATCTTTTGAGATACTCATATGGTTTTTGTCCATGGCTCTGTTAATATAGTGTATTACATTTATTTATTTGCATTTGTTGAACCACCCCTTTATCTCTTGGGATGAATTCTACTTGGTCAGGATGTATGATCTCTTTTTTTGTACCGGGGATTGAACTTGGGATCTTGCGCTGTGAGGCAGGTGGCAAAACCACTGAGCTAAATCCCTGGCCAGGGTGTATGATCTTGATGATCTTCTGCATTCTGTTTGCCAGTATATTATTGAGGAATTTTGCATCTATGTCCATTGGTGATATTGGCCTATAGTCCTCTTTTTTAGTTAGGTCTTTCTCTTCATTGCGATGCTTGCTTCCAGGAATGAACTTGGAATATTGCTTCCCTTTCAATTTTATTGAAGAGTTTAAGCACTAGTGGCAATAGTTTTCTCTAAATATCTTGTAGAATTCAGCAGTGAAGCCATCAGGACCAGGGCTTTTCTTCATTGGTAAGTTTTTAATTAACATTTTCAATTTCGTTGATTAACATTGGATTGTTTAGAATTTTTAGGTCTTCTTTATTCAGCTTTGGCACTTCATACGTATCCAGAAATCTATGCACTTATTCTGTGTTTTTCATCTTATTGGCATATGGATTGTCAAAGTAGGTATTGATCCTCTGGATTTCTGTTAGGTCTGTTATAATTTCACCCTATTCATTCTTAATTGCATAGATTTGGCACTTCTCTTTTTTTGCTAAGGGTGGTTAAGGGTTTGTCAATTTTGTTTGCTCTTTTGAAGAACCCAATTCTTTGCTTCATTAATTTTTTGTATTATTTTCTTAGTCTCCATTGCATGGATTTCTGCTCTGATCTTTATAATTTCTTCCCTTGTATTTGCTTTGGCTTTGCCCTACTCTTCTTTTTCTAGAAGTTTGAGATTCAGCATCAGGTTGTTTCTTTAAGCTCACTGTGTGTTCCTAATATGAGTATTCACTGCTATGAATTTCTCTCATAAGACTGCTTTCACTGTGTCCCATTCCCACATGTTGTACTGGCATTGTCATTAAATTGTAGAAACTGTCTAATTTCTTCTTTAATTTCCCTGTGACCCATTGGTTGTTCAGAAGTATGTCATTTAATTTCCACATATTTATGAAATATTTGTGGCTTCTTTTGCTATTGATTTCCTATTTCATTGTCCTATGATTTGATAATATACTTGCTTTCCATGTACTTAAACATATTCTATGAGCAAGTATGTAGTCTGTTCTGGAGAACAAGCTGTTTGCAGCTGAAAAGAATGTGTATTCTAGTTTTGTGGGGTGGAACACTCTGTAAATATCTGTTCAGTCCATTTGTTCAAAACTTTGGTTGAGTTCTAGTATTTGGTTGTTCATTTTTTTGTCTAGTTGACCTTTTTGTAACAGTGGGTTATTGAGGTTCCCCACTACTGTTATATTAGTGCTTATTTGCTCATTAATATTTGTTTTATATAGTTTGGTATACTATATATTCGATGCATCTATATTTATGATTGTAATTTCTTCCTCTTGGATTGTTCCCTTTAAAAGGATGTAGTGGCTTTCTTTGTCTCTCCTAATTAGTGTTGATTTGAAATCCATTTTATCTGCAAATTTGATAGCTACTCCTGCTTTTCTTCAGGTTCCTGTTACATGTAGTACTT
This sequence comes from Fukomys damarensis, assembly GCF_012274545.1. Lineage (NCBI taxonomy): Eukaryota > Metazoa > Chordata > Mammalia > Rodentia > Bathyergidae > Fukomys > Fukomys damarensis. The sequence goes on from NW_022900938.1 coordinate 17,444,084, forward strand.
TTTTCTACCCTTTAACTTTCAGTCTATGAGGTTTTTAAAAATTAATTGTGTTTCTTGTACACAGCATATTAGTGGATGTTGCTTCTTGACCCATTCTGCCAGTCTATTTCTTTTGATTGGTGAATTGAAACCATTAACATTGATGGTTATACTGATATGTATTGAGTTATCTTTGTCATGATTATTTCTTGTTATTGGATTTTCCCCCTTTGCATTTATTTTCTTGTCATGCCTGATAGATTCATTCTGCTGGGCTTCATGGGTTGTGACACTCATTGTCTTTTCCTAGGACATCGTTTAACATTTTTTGAAATGCTGGTTTGGTATTCATGAAGCTCCTCAAGTGTTCTTTGTCATGAAAGTATCTTATTTCTCCATCAATTTTGAAAGATAGTTTTATAGGGAACATCAATCTGGGTTAGAGGTTATTTTCTTTTAGGTCTTGAAATACTTCACTCCAGGCTCTATTTGACTTGAGGGTTTGTGTCAAGCAGTTTACTGTGATTCTGATGGGCTTTCCTTTGTATGTGATTTGTTTATTTTCTCTAATTGCTTGTAGTATTTTGTTCTTTTATTGTTTTTGTGGAATACTGATTATTATAAGCCTAGGTGTAGATTTTTTTTTTTTTTTTTATCCTGGCTAGTTGCCTCACTTATCTGTATGCCAAATTCTTTTCCCCTGCTTGGCAAGTTTTCTGCCATTGCTTCTGTGACCAGTTTTTTATGTCATGTGCAATCTCTCCTGTATCTTCATTGATTCCAACCAGTCTTATGCTAGTCTTCTTTGCATCATCTATCAGCTGCTGGATTAATTTCTCATGGTCCCTTGCTATTTTTAAGAAATATTTCTTTTCCTGGTCATTAATTGCAATCCTGTCTTCTATATCTGATATTCTTTCCTCACATTGGCTCATTCTGCTGTGTGAACTTTCAATGGAGTTGCTTTTTGTTGTTGTTGGTTGTGTGTGTGTGAGTGTGTGTGTGTGCGTGTGTGTTTTGGGGGGCTACCTGGGATCGATGAACTCAGGACTTGGCACTTGCGAGGAAGGTGGTGGCACCACTCAACTAAATCCTCATCACCTCAGTGGAGTTTTTAAATCTCCTGGTTATCTGTTTGCATCTGTTTTATGGTTTCCATTTGTTTCCTATTCTGGGATTCCATTGTGATCCTCAGCTCCTCTGTGTTTTGTTTTTATTATCTATGTCTGCTATAGAGTTACTAATCATGTCCTTCAATATAGAGACAATCTCTGTTGTTATCTGAGAAATTATTTCTGATTTTAAATTTTCCAGATCCTCTTTTGTTGCCAGTTCAGGGAGTCCAGGTGGTTGAGTTTCAGATTGTTCCATTTTGTTGCTGCTTGGGGCTGCCTTTTTGTGATCTGGAAGTCTGGTTTTGAGACTTGTTTAGGTATAATTTCAACCAATGTGGTCTCCTGTGCTTTTATTGAGGTGACTCTTTGCACTCCAAGTGGCCTTCAATTCTCAGAAAGCCTCAGAGAGGCCTTCTCTCTGCTACTCACACTGTGCCAATGATAGCCTTCTGGATCCGCACACTGGGCTGTTGTCCAGTCAGCTTTTGGCTTGGGTCTGCACACATTTACCTGTTTATCTGGGTGGGACTCTGGTTGGGGCCTGTGTGCCTATGCAGCTGTTCTTTTAGGCTGGCCTTTGGCTAGGTCCTATGCATCCATGTCCTTGGTATCTAGGTAGGGCATTGAACGGGGACTGTGCACCCAAGCCTATATTGGCCAGGTTGGCTTCTGAATGGGGAATGCAATGCCTGCTGAGCAGCTAGTATCTGGGTGAGGCCTCAAAACATTCTTTTTGGTGTAAGATTTTTTTTCCAAAATTTTAGTTGGCTTATGGAATCCCCAATCTCAATACCATTTAGAAATTACAAAAATATCAAATAGCTATTTAAATTGAATCAATGAAGCAGAGAAAAATATTCAAACATACCTTGTTATAAAGGAGTTTTTAAGACATTCACCATTAACCTGGGACACTAGATAATCCACTGGCAAGATACAAGTACCTAAGACAGCAGGGTCCCTAATTTACATGGGTGAGGACAACCCCATCAATGTAAGTGTAGAAGAGGGAGTAGCACTGTTCTGGGGTGGCCCAGGTCTGCTTTCCTGAAGGATGAGGTCTGAGCACAGGGATGGGGTGTGAGTGGCTGGTTAGGTGAGGTTTTTCCATGAAACAGCTGACAGACTGGTTTGTCCATGACAAGAGTGAAAGCTCCTAGTCCTGACATAGAAAGACTGGAAGTGTCTCAGAGGCACAGTGTACCCCCAGCTGTTCCATTGGGAGGAGTGAAAAGTGTTCATGATCATTCCAGGAAGTAAACTTCTGCAGGTTGGGAGATAGGAGAGATTCCTGAGGTAGTGAGAGGTGAGTGTAGGAGTCTTCAAAATTGTCTTTGACAATCTAGTTTCTCTTTAGATCCTATAAATCTTTTACCTTTTAGTATCTTTCAGTAAGAGCGGGGAGCATCATGGAAGAAGAAAGGACCAAAGGAGGACAGAGGGGGTGCAGGAGAGGGGATAAGAAGGGTATACAATCACAGTACATTTATGCATTTATGCAAATGTCACAATGAAACCCATTGCTTGTATAATTAATATGAACTAATAATTACAAATTTTAGCTTTCAGATCCCATAAAGGAGATAATATCACATCGCAGTATGCTTATTTTATTTAAAGCAACATGAGTATGAAAAACACTTCCAGAGCAGGCCTAAAGAAGAAGGACTGCAAAAATACTACCTTTAAAGTAGCGGCAGCACCTTACTCATTTTTGGATTCCCAGTACCTAGGACAGTGCTTGGAATAAAAAGTATTTGACTAACTTCTGTTTCTTAAGTACTTTTCTCTGTGAGGAAGGAATAAACATTCTTTTATTTTCTTTGTGATTCTCTGGTGACTTTAGATAATCACTTAGCTTTCCTTTATATATCCATTATCTTTTAAAAACACTTGCCTGCAGAATTACATAAGCTATTTAATTCATCATAAATCTCTGGCTTGGCCTCTCTGTTTGTTTATTTTATTATTTGACACTTCATTGTTTACCTCTTTTCTTTTTCTCTCCCTATTTCACAGATACTCACTCTAATGGACTTAATATATCTTTAAATATACTCTATTCCAATTCCTAAAGCATATACTTACAATTTGCATAAATGGTATTAAGTCACAATTTCATTGTATTTCTTCCCACAACTATGTTGGCATCTAGTTTGAACATTTTTGTGTTCATCATAGTAATATCTAGTTGCAGTGTGACTCTGGAAGGTCCTTATACATAGGTAACTGTTTTCTGCTTCTAGCCATCATAACTTAAGTGTCTCCTTCATTTGTGTATCCCTTCCTGACCCCTCATGTTCCATTTTATTATTTTTCTTATTGTGCTTCTGCTGTTCAGCACTCTTGCCAAGTTCCTCACTTTCAGCTATTTTGGTTTTCATGCCCATTCCCTGACATAGATCCTTCTTCACACTTTTACCTTGATTTAGCTAGCTAGTGTGTTTCTTTCTGTCTTAAGATATACTTTATTAATAACTTAGGTTTTTGGCCTATCTAGTACGTTAATTTTGCTCCCTCTGACTTGGGTATTTCTATATGTTGCTTATGCTTATCAGAAGTCGTTGTTTTTCTCCTGAGAAAGACTGTTCTTTTGGGTAGCACCAACTTTGGCTGGTAAGGTATGGGGCATATGAAAGCTAGGGCTTTACCTGGTCCTTTCTGGGTGTCTTAAAGGGAATGCTCTAGCGTGTAGAGAACTTCTGTTGGCACAAATGGGGCTCAACCAGTCTTAGTCTCCCCTCCACACACACAGAAGTCACAGAAGTATTTGCCTTTAAAGGATCCCTGGACCCTGTGGTTTGTTGCAAGACTTATTTCCCTGGTCATGGTCATACTCTACCCAGTTTATGTGGAGAGTTAGAGCAGGCACCCTAAGAAGAAGGTCAAGATGCTTATCACTTTTACCACCCAAGTGTATTAGTTAGCCAGCCAGGAAGATTCTATTTTTCTCCCATAATTGTTCTACCCTTCTGGCTTGTACTGACCTAAGAGGACTATTTTCTATCACACAAAGATACAAAGTCAAATAATGACCAGGCAAATGGAAAGAGAATACATTGTACCCTGATGAAAATTCTTCCCAGTGTGTGTGCTGTCCCTAGCACCTGACATTATTGCAGATAGCCATCCCCAGTAAAAATTCTGTGATCTACAAGTCTGACTCTTATTTTGTTGGCCTTTATAGAAATTGCAATGTGTGTGGCCCAGTGCAAAGTGAAAATATGGAGGCATTTATTTAAACATTACTGAGAATTTTAGTGTAGTGACAGCAGAGCACTAAATCGAGTGTGCAGTACTTTTAAATACAAGGCCCTGTGTGATTGCACAGGTCAGCTGACTGTAAAGTTAGTTTTATTTACAGTGTTAGGCATGCTGGAGACACCTGGTGGCCTTCGATGTTTAGGTATTGTTCTTAGCCATCTTTATTAACCTCTGGTTTTCTTAAAGCACGCACGCACACACACGCAAACACACACAAGAAAGAAGAACAATTGTGATAGAGTGCTCATAAGTCTATATTTTAATTCTATGTCTTCTCATACTCCAGCATAGAATATATTCTGGGAGTTGCCTTCAATCTATAATGGCCTACATCTATATGGGGAAAAAAGGTTCAAATCTTTACTATGTCACTTGTTGTTATAACTTTGGGTGCACTTGACCACTCCGAGCCTCGTCTTCCTCACTTCAAAGGAGGAAGCTTGAAACTTCAAGTAGACATATTTGTGAAAGCATTCAGTTTTTAGCAGTCACCCTCAAATGCTCTTTATTGTATCATGCATAAATACATTTAAAGTACTTTTCATATGTGGGTTTTCAATAATCTTCTCGGAGAAGGAATCCAATTTTATATGTCCTTAAATAGGAAGCAGCATATCACACTTTGAACTTTTTCGGGGGGTGTTGGAATGTAGAGAAGAATGGGAATGTTCCTTGCCAAGAAATAAGGTGTTGAGTTGAGGATTCATTAGTGAAACTCATATAAGTAATCTGATACACAGGGAAAGTGGTTACTTCTGTTACCCGCAGCAACATCAAAAGGCCAGGAGTTGGTCTTTATAGCTTGTTAGTCCATTCAGTAAGTTCTTTCTAAATAAACTTCAGTCTATATTCATCTATCATTTTTTTGAAATACATTCAAAATAAGTAGAAAAACTTTTTTAGATTTTAATAAACCTTTTATTCAGCATGTGTTAAAATAATTGAACTAAAGATTTTGTAAGCCAACTTTTGATAATGGATAGTTGTTTTAGACTATACTGAATATAAAGAATATTTTCTTTTTACTTATTTAACAGATAAAGAAATCCACAGACATGGATAATTATAAAACATGCTATGGTTAAGATTCTTCAATGCTCTTAAATTGCATCATAAATTAACTTGATATTCCAAGGCTTAAATTTAATCTTTGGAGCTTAGAATTCATTGTATGATGTATTAAAATAATATGTTAACAAATACTTGCTTACTGCAGTCTCTCCTTTGGGAAAGTATAAGCATTCCTTCTGTGCATCAGAAGTCATGTTTGTGATCTCTTCAGGAACAGATCTGTGCTCCTACAGCTTTGACCATTGGCTCACTTGGGCCCATTGTGAGTGGTTCCATGGAGGAGTATTTGACTTAGTACTTCTCAACGCTGACTGCACACTGGAGTTGCCCGTGGAGTTTTGACAAAATATCAACATCTCGCTCTCCTTCTTAGAGACTCCCTGTAGTTTTAGGGGACATCAGGCCTCAAAAGAAAAACTCGCTGTCAATCTTAAAATTGACAAAAAAGAAATCCAGATTTTCCTCTCCTTCTAGAAAATTGGAAGATCTGGCATTATCAGGCTCACCTTTCCACACAGACAACAACTCTTCTCTACCTGTTTCCTTTAGAAAAAGTCTGTGTGCTCTAGTTTGCCACAGTCCCGATCATTTCACATTCTTGTCTCTCCACCCATTCACATTATATGCTCCGCCTGACTGTTGTAAGCATTTGAGTTTGAGATTTGATGAGGAATTGAATATATTCCAAGCAAAGTAGTAGCTTAAATTGACTTTCACTTTGGATTACCTTGGAAATAATGTGGATGATAGTTATGGGAGGAGATGAGACTGAAGACAGAAAAATCACTTTGGGAAACACTGCAGTTATAACAGGAGTGACTTCGGATGTATGATATGTTCTCTTTTGAGATGAAGGTTATTACTCTCCATTTTCAAGGCTTAAAGGAGACTGACAGCCTGGTTATTCTGGTTGAGGCTTTTGGACTGTGGCAGCTGCTGAGAGTTGTTAGAAATGTAAAATTTCAGATTTCCCCTTCAAACCTAGAGAGCCAGAATCTATGTATTAACAATTTTCCCAGGAAGATTTGTATTTACTCTAAAATTGAAGAGACCTTAGAAGTTTTTCCCATGAACTTCATGTATGTCCATATTCTCCTTAGTTTTTATGGGTGATGATATATTGTTTATATTATTTAAAAATAATCTTTAAAATTCTGAGAGAGAAGAATACTGAAAATGTTGCATAGAAACATCATCTTCAATGTTGTAAAACAGCAGCATTCATATTCCTTAGATTCAAGATTAAAACCATCTTCTGTGATTCATCTAATCTGATTTTCCAAGTCATTGAAAATATTTTCCAGTTGTTGTTGAGTGGTTTTATAAATTGGATTTGTGATCTTGGCCCCAAGCTCCTTCAAATAATATTATTTAGAGATCTTTTTTTAAAAAAAAAACAAAACCTGGGATTACATACCATGAAAATGTTATTCAAAAGCAAAAATCAAGTTTAAAGTCATAACATATTTATAAATATGGGAAAAGGAAGTAAACTTGCAGAGTCTCTTATATAAATAATTTAAAAGGATGTTACCATCAATAGAACTAGTTAAAACAACTTTAAAATATATTTATTGCTTTATATTTCTGATTACATAGTACATTCTCATTTTGGAAAAATCAGAAATATGTAAAACTAAATAAAGGAAATTAAAACCACACATTGTGTGTGGGTAAACATGGACATGGGAAGGAAATATAAAACTGAATGTTCTAAATTGTGTTTATGTATGCACTATGTGTGTACATACAAATTGTATATAAGCAGTTGTTTTGTTAGTTTACAGTGTGATTTTTTTCAATTAACATTATATCATAAGCATTTCCTCATCCTAATACAGACTTTAAATGCTTTTTAATGATCGGTCATGTGCAACAGTATTTAACAAAATGCCTGGCACAGTGTAATTTTTTAATGGTGATAAAATAAAACTTACCCCTAATGACATTGAATAAATTCACACTATTGTATAACATGGCTTCCAAGTTCCAGATTGCTTTTATTATCCCAGAAAGAAACACCGTACCACCCATTAAGCAGTCAGTCTTCATTCTTTTCTCGCTCCAGCTCCAAACAACCATGATCTATTTTCTGTCTTTATGTATTTATATATTTTGGATATATTATGTAAATTCCCCCACAAAATAACTTACCCTCCATGTTTGACTATGTTCTTATTTCATATTTTTCTGACCTACACATGTTACATATATATATATAACACTACTTTATTCTTCTTAGTGGCCAAATGATGTTCCATGTACGTGTGTATACAGAATTCTGTTTATCCATCAACTGATAATTGGGTTATTTTCACCTTTTGCTACTGTCTGATTAGTACTACAATGAATATTCCGTACATGTTTTTGTTTCAACACCAGTTTTCAATCTTCTGGGTAAATACCTAAAAATAGAATTGCCCAGTTATATCGTTTTTCTGTGTTGCACTCATTACGGAATTGTCCTGCTGTTTTCCATAGCAGCGTTACCATTTTATATTCCCAAGGGTTCCAGTTTTTGCGTCTCCCCAACAACATAGCCGTTTTAGTGTGTGTGTGTGTGTGTGTGCACTATTCTAACTCATTGTGGTTTTTATTTGCATTTCCCTACTACCTAATGATATTGAGCATCTTTTCATGTGCTTATTGGCTATTTGTATACCTTCTCTGGAGAAATGTTTATTTATGCTTTTTCTCCAGGGTACCCTTTGATTTACAGATATTTAAAATTTGATAAACTCCAAATTATTTTAAACTTTTCTGCTTTTATTTTTGTTATCTAAGAAACCATTGCCAAATCCAAGGTCATAAATATTTACCCCTATGTTTCTCTTTAAGAATGTTGTGGCTTTGCATCTTTTATTTAGATTTTTTACTCCACTTTGAGTTAACTTGTGTGTGTGGTGTGGCATATGGATCCAACTTCATTTTTTCATATGTGGATGTCCAGTTGTTCCTGCACAATTTGCTGAAGAGTTACTTTTTCTCTTTAAATAACCTTGACATTTTTATCAAAGATGAATTGACCAGAAATATGGGTTTACTTTTGGATTCTCACTTCTATTCCATTGATTTATATATCTATTTTCATGCTTGTATGATAGGCTATTTTATTTCATGTAGTTTTACAATGAGTTTGGAAGTGTGAGTTCTTATTTTTCTGGAAGTGTGAATTCTTTTGTTTCAAGATTGTTTTGGCTAAAAAAACAAAAAAGGTTGCTTTGGCTATTCAGGTGCCCGTCTCATTCCACATGAATATTAGGAACAGCTTTCGTATTTTGTCACAAAAGGCCCTTGAGATTCTGGTAGGGGTCATATTGTATCTATGGATGACTTTGGAGAGTATTGCCATCTTAACAGTATTAAGTTCTCCAATCCATGATCACAGAATATCTTTCCATTGATTTAGGTTTTTCTTTTTTTTTGTGAATCTTGCACCTCTTTTGTTGAATTTATTCCTATTTTATTCTTTTTTGGTACCGGGGATTGAACTCTGGTCCTTGCACTTGCAAGGCAGGCCACCGAACCGCTGAGCTAAATTAATCCCCAGCCATATTGTATTCTTTTTGATGCTACTGGAAATGAAACTATTCTCAACTTTATTTTCAGATTGTTTATTGCTCATCTATAAAAACAAGATTCTCTTTGAGTGTTGATCTCATACTCTGCAATTCTACTGATTTATTAGCTCTAAGATCTTACTGTGCAAGTCTTTGATTGCAAGTCTGGTAGCTTTTTTGGTATTCCACTGTGTTTTCTACGTGTTTGATCATGTCGTCTGGAATTTTCCCTTTCTATATTCTTCACTCCTCTGCTCATCTACTGTGAAAGGTCAATGTATTATAGACTGATGTCTTAATGTATGACAGACCAAAGTTTCTTAAATTATAGTGTAGCTAGGAATTACTGGGAGATTTAAGCATGCACATGCTAATGATACATCAGATTTGGGTGGGGCCTGAATGTCTGCATTTCTAACAAACTCTTATGCAATTATGCCGCTGATCCCTAGACCATTTTGGGTGACAAAGGTGTGAAGAAAAGAACCACAGGATGGAACAGAGTCTAAATAGTAGTCAAAATCAGTCATCACTATTAGAACTTGGAAGATATAAATCTTTCAAAATAAATCTTTTAGTCTCTTAAGATGTTGGTATAATTGTCCAAGCTTGGCATTTAATTTCTTTATGTTGTTTGTGTTTGATGAAGGCCTCTTCCTCAGTAATTGAAGAGCAAGTGATATGTATTTAAATTTTCTGATTGTTTCTTTTTTTAAAAATAGGGTTATTCTCTCAGAAGTAGCACTTAAATGAACTAAAGAGTACAAAAGGAACTACTTTAGGTCTCTTGAGTAGCTCGTGAGCTGTGGAATGATACCAAGTTCACTTTACCAAATTTTCAGGTTATCCAAATATTTTCTAAGCATTTCACAAGCATTGTTGAGTGGTTTTCTTCTCATTACTACACATATTAACCTGTATAAAGAAGCTCATTATTCTACTATTTCATTATATCCCCAAATTCCTTCACCAAAGATACGTGAAAATATTGTAGAATAAAATATATTGCTTCAATAAATCAATTCACATCATATCTGATTACACAGAACATCTATAAAATGAAAGAGAGTCTATTTCTTTTATAATGTTGCTTCTAATTTAAAAACTAAAGTGGGGTCAGAATCTGAGAATGTCTCAAGACAGAAATTAACTGAGGTCTCCAAACAGTAAAACACCTACCTGCATTAGTGCATTTCATTTCCTCTGTCTTCATTTTAGTGAGTAATTTGTTTTACTCATCTGATTTCTAAAAAACAAACTTCCCAATTAAAAGCAGATGTCATTTTTTCACAGAACATAAATTAGAAACAATTGCATTACTCACAGGCAAACTGTATAAATAGTATTGAATTTGACAGCGAGCATTGAGAGAAATCCACAAAACGATGGGAATTTCAATGAGTGACCCTATTCTTGAGTTTTAGGTTAATTTAAAGCTTAGTGAACCATGTGATTTCATTTCCAAAGGAAATTTGGATTTAGAGAATTCCTCAGAAATATTTATGCTCATTTAGAAAAGGACTGAGTTAAAAATGCAAATAGAGAATATTGTACTCTCTAATCACTAGGTTTAAAAATGCCTGCTGTCACTTTTCTTATGGACTCTTTACCAGCTTGTTATGTTTAAGTGCCTACTAGGCAAAGGGTTTTTTTAGTTTTTATTTTTATGAAAATTCTTCTTCCTCCCCCTCTTCCTTCTTATCCTCCTTATCTACCCTTAAGTAAAAATTCCCACAAAGTACGGCTTTTAATCGTTACTCTTGTTACAATGCATGGTGATATTGCTATCATAAAAATAGCAGTAATACATATTGACTCCACTTTAAATGGAGACCTGGGAAACCATTTTCTTATGGCTTAACATAGTTGTACCTTTTAATTCTGTTCAAGCATCGAATTTGTGACCTGTTCGTACCCCGACCTTATACTTCCTTGACTTCTTCATACCAAAGGCCTTTATTTTCAGGACCCTTCAGCTCTCCACTCTTTTGGCCTCCGTACTTTCTGTCATGGCCTCACCCAAACCACTCTCCTCACAGTTTCCTTTCCCTGTCTCTATTCCTGGCTCAGCTCCTTATGCTGCTAAACCAGGACTGCAGGAAAAGGGGCTCATAGACAGAAAAAAAGAATAAAATAGGGGCCCATTAAACTTATTAAAGAAATCTTACTAAAGGCGGTTTTTACTACTCTGTGGTTAGACTACAGCAATTAGAAAGACAAAGGTACAGAAAAAGAGAGAAACCAGACCTGGAAAGGCACCAGGTAACACAAATAACAAAAAATTATCAGGGAGAGTTATGAAAAACATAAGACCAAGGTAAGAAGACCTGATAAAATGCAGAGGCAAGAGGTGGCCACCTAAAACTTATTTGGTACTTAAAAATATACACGCACCTATACATTTATAAACATATATATTCTCACTTTAGCGTCAATTTTATTAACACTCCAGATATAAACTTTATTTAACTTCTAACTCTAAGCTGCCCTTCTATGCAGCTCCTCTTTCCCCATACCTATACATCACAAAAGGGCAGGGAGAAATCAAAGGACCAAAACCAAAGTAGGCAGCTAGGGCGGAAGACAGAGAGCCAATCAGATTGTTACAAGTTCCAAGTGATCACCTGGGAGGGGGACACCAGTCTTAACTAAAAGGAAGCTGAGGACAAAGACCCAAGGGTATTTTCCTTTCTGATGCCTTCTATTTGGAATAGCTGTCCATCTGCTTTTACCAACCTTTTCCAGAAAAAAAAAATCATCTTCTTTTATTTTAGCTGGTGCTGAGATTTTACAATCCCAGTTAGGTTCCCATTTCAGCTTACACCACAGGAACACAAAAGTTGCCATAAATGAAATAAGTCACCTGGGTGTCTGTGTTTCTTCCTCATCCCAAAAAGAGTCTGAGGCAATTAGCACCGGAGTCTGATAGATTCCAAGTAAAATATAATTTATCTATTCTCAGTTACTTTAACAAATTCCTTTCTCATCTGTTAGTTCCTCACAACAGCTTGTCCAAACCCTTTATGTCCTTTAAAAATTCTCAACCACTTGGAGCCAGGCTTTACTTAACCTCAAAGTTGCTTAATCTACAAAATGAAACCTCTTGCTCTTTTCTTCTCTGTGAACCCTACATCTTCTCTTCATCGTCCCTTTCCCCTTTACTTGTTTCCCCTCATTTCCAGTTGAAGTCTTCATCCTCCCTTCCAGAGCCTGTCATCCTCATCTTCTTCACTTTGACTCACTCTTCATTCTTAACACCTCCTTTCTTGCCCCTCTCCACCCCACTCCCAGCCTCTTCTGCCTAGATGACTCGCACCCATTTGTGTAGGCCTCAGCTCAGACATCTCTTCCTATAGGGAAATCTGATTAATTCCTCATACTAGGTAGCTTCATTTCTCTCGTGATTCCGAACCGTCTTCCACACCCTTGCTCGGTGCTCTGGCTGGAGCTATCTGATGCTTCTACCACCCCTCGTTTTCTCTTCAGACCTACCTGTAAGTTTACTAGCTGGAATTCCTGCCCATCTATTATAAGAGGGCTTCAGATTCTGCAGTTGAGAAATGGTTGCACTCTCCACTAAACTCTTGTTTGCTTTTCCATTTGTGTTCACAGTGATCCCTTTTGTATTAGTTAAGTGCTGAATAATGACTGAATAATGCCTTGTAGATTGTTCCACACTCAGGGCAGGCCAGTTAGAAGTACTCAGCCCATATCATTTAGTAAATCTGCTTCACAGATTGGGTGTAGAGTGAGAATCCTATGCATGTACTTAGATAACTTGAATGTCATACCCTGAAAAAGGGAGATAAATTGAAGAAATTCTAGTCTTGAATGGATTTTATTAGAAGAGAAATGATTCCTTGCATACCTCTAAAGTTATGGTTTTCTCCTATAATAATAGAGTACATAACTATTCCATATATAGTTATAATTTTATTTACAATGAATATTAAAAATAATAACTGTTTAGGGTAAAGTTTGGGAAAGAAAAGCTGAATAGATTTGTATTTTGTAGTTTGTTTTATTCTCAGTTTTCTTTTTAAATCACTGACTCCTTCATTCAAATGATGAAGTGAAGAAAGCATTAAGTAGGAAGAAGTACCCAGGTTTCTTTCTTCTGGATCAAGACTAATAACATCTAACATTGCACTGGGGCTCTTTTAAACTTACCATGGCTCAGTGTAGTAATCTTTCAAGGAGTGTACAGGCAAGGATTTTGTTCATTTGTCATTCTATCTTCCAGCCTACTCAATGCTTACTGAATTTATAAAACCAAAGGCAAATTTTTGCTTTAGAGGTTATCAAAGCAATGATGTCATTTTGATACTGGTGTATTGTCCTAGCTCTGGGGGTACCAACAGTCCAGACCCAGCCATCCATCCCATGAAACTATCCCATAAAACCGCTGTTGAGAACAATAGTGGTGAAGGTCAGGAAAGCAGCTTTGGCCAGCATGGACATGCCAAAATGCATAGATAAAGAACTCACAATCTGTCTTCAGGGGACTGATAGAAATTTTATAAAAGAAGAAAACAAAGGCAAGGTTGGACTTTGCATAGCTAGAGGAGTTTTGCATATCTGGCCAACAGGCGATCCTGGTCAGACTGTGGTCTAGTTGATCACTACCTCAGGACTGGTTCTGTGAGGCCTTAGGAAAACCATCATTGCTTGAGGGGGCAATTTGCTTCCCATCATGAGATGACAGCTCCTGGGGGTTGGGAGTAGATTCACTTTCCATTGAGAGGTAACTGTTTTTGCTTAGAAGGTGACCTCAGCATGGGGTGATCTGTGCGGCTCTGCTTTTCCTGGAATCAGAGGTGGCTGCAGTTCTAGGACAAGGATTCTATACTAGATACCACTCCAGGATGTCTGGAACCAGCTGTTGCAATTGGATGTCCTTGTATACTCTGAAAATTACTTTACCCTTATCTTGGTATCCTCAGTCTAGAAGGAAGATGAGATAAGCCAGGTAAATTTAGGGCTAATAAACCTTGTAATAATCCCTAAATGATTAAATGGTGAGTATGTGCAGAGCTAAGCAGGAATTTGACCCAGAGTTTTAAAATAATAAAGGAGACATACAATGAAGGCAGAAATTTCAAGATTTATCCTGTGTTAGGTACTTATTGGGCATCTACAGGCCTAACTTCTAGGTAACTCTTACATTTTCACGGAGTAAGATTAGTTAAGAGTGTTAAGATTAAAGCTATCATGATTTTATGATCCATCCTCCATTAACAGTATGATTATATGGCCAGGCATTTAGCTCAGTGGTTCTGCCGCCTGCTTCTCAAGCTCAGGGACCTGAGTTTGATCCCTGGTACCAATAAAACAAAAATCAACAAAAAAAGTACGATTATAGATAAACTATTCTAAGTCAGTTGTTATCATTGATTAAGCATCTTAGGATATCCTGGATCAGTGGTTACAAAATTTGACTTATTATATGTATGAATGCTTGGCTCTGACTTCAGATAAAATGCTTCTGGTTTTTAAAAATACATAATTTCCATCCTACCAAAAAAAATTATGACCCAATGGTTATGGGGTTAGGAAATATGTTTTAAAAATTTCCCAGGAGATACTAATAGTAAGTCAAATTTAAGACCATTGTTCTAGTCTGTATCTAACACTGATTGTAGACAAAACATAAACAGTCTTTCTCCTAATAATTTATTGTATTTTATAAAGGGAAATCTCCTTCATAAGGGAATACACAACCTCATAATTTGCCCCATAATTGAATATGTGTAGAGATCCTGAAGATATTGCTGGTAGATTCTGTAGAAAATGAAAAAAGAAAATCCTTTGAAGACATTAATAAAAACTAGGACCACATAGCCATGGCACAATCTGTAGGTAAATTGAAGTCAATGAAAATATTTTGGCTATTCAGGCTTTTATTAATTTGAGTTACAAATAGGCCAGTCTGGCTTGGTTCTTAATTAACTAAATGAGATGTGCGGGGATTTAGCACAATGGCTCTGCCACCTGCCTCGCAAGCACAAGATCCCGAGTTCGATCCCTGGTACAAAAAAAAAAAAAATGTGGAGAAGAAGAAATCTAGAGTATATAGCAAGGACAGCATTGGAGATCTGGTACAAAAAAAAAAAAAATGTGAAGAAGAAGAAATCTAGAGAATATAGCAAGGACAATGCATTGGAGACAAAAATATTCCTTGGAAGACACATATCTTGGTGAAATGCCTTCCCACCCTACATAGCTTTCAATATGATTAAATTTCCATCTAAAAACTATGTTGAACTAAAGAAGAATAAATAAGTGAATTTCTTCTCTAATTGAAGATTTGCTTATGAGCCTATTTTTACTTTAAACCTTTTTTTGCCACATACCCACTTGTTTCAACATCACCAACAAGCAACCTGCTCTGTGCTGTTGAACTGTGGGTTCCACTCTGCAGTCAAATACTAAAGAGAATAAAGGACCCCAAAAAATTCTAAGCCAAGGGTTGTTGTTGTTGTTTGGCTTTTTTGTTTCTGTTTTTTCTGCAAGTGAAAAAAAAAGCGGCAACTTACATTCAGAAATTAGTATGGTGATGCCTGTCATTTCTAGTACAGACCATCAGTCCTCATCCAGGTAAGGTTAATTTATGGATAATATGGCCAATCCCCTCAAAATGGCCAATCACTGCAGATTTGGGAGGGCCTGAAATCCAGAAATTTGAAGCACAGCCAGTTAGTCATTGGATTAGCAGATGAGTCCTTAGAGAAGCAGAAGTGTGTATCAAGGGATGGTGACAATCGCTGCACAGCAGGGAAAGCAGAGCTCAGAAAGCAAATGTTCTGCCTGAATCTACTTAACACGCTCAAAATAACAAGTATGCTTCTGGGACCAGATCTCTGCTCTTTCCCATAAGCTCTTCCTGCCTCAGTAGCTGTGATTCTCTAACCCACACCTCAGTAGTATGCTTCTTTCATTTCTAGGTGAGACACAAAATCACAGTTCTTCCTGTCTGCAGGCTGTGCTTCCCTAGAGTGCACACCAGGGAAGGCAGAGTTTGAAGGGCTGTGGGCGCTGAACTCTGCACACAGCAGAGAGTGGGGCGAGCCAATTCTCTCCAGGGTGACCCTTGCTTTTGTATAGGTCAGCCCAGAAAAACACCCAGAGGGAGCACAGGGAGAGGAACCTGCCGCCCATCTTGCGATCCAACCTCAAATAATTAGAGTTCCAGCTTTTTAAAGTCTCAGTGCCATTCTTCAAAAGCGTAAACGTTTCTATTGTAAAAAAATATATCTGCTCAAAGCATACTTTCAAATATTCTCTGATTAAAATTGCCAGGTTTATTTTGTTTGTACCATCTGCTAATCCAATCATGTAAAATTCTATGATTTTTTTGTGTCAGTAAGTTCGTTTTCCTTGTGCTGAACCAAATGGGACTGTAAATTTAGGTGCTGAATGAGAAATGGGCTGTAGCTAATGAGATAGCCTAGGAATTAGCCATACTTTGAGAACTAGATGTGAACGCAACCACACCTGCCAAATCCGATTTTGGCAAATAATCTCCACAAACAATTATTTCTTACCCATTTACAAGTTCATTCCCTATTGCTTCTTGTCCATCTTCCCTCACTTAAAAATTATATCCTGAAGTCAAACTTCTAATAAAAAATTATCATATGGTGTTAGAGCATTAAACCCTTCATCCCTGGGGGTAGAATTTTTGTGTGAATAAAAGCCTTATTACACACCCTGTGCTTTTTTTTCCAAATCATAGTAACTAACATTTTTACTTGTTGAACCTATTTACTGGATAATTTTTCTGCCAATCCATAACTTCATTTGAAGAGCTAAGCTAGGACTCCTACCAGAGGAAAAAAAAAAACAAATCTTTTTTGCCTTCTTGTCTGTCAGCACTAATCCTCTTAAAAGTATCTTTTCAATCAAGGGGTCCAAGAGAAGCTCAATTTCTTTAGCAAATGGAATCCTGAAAGGAACAGCTTAAAAGGGTTACTACTGTGAGTGATAAATGAAAATAATGGAGTCACCCATGGAGGCACCCTGGGCCTGGAAACATGGTGGTGTCTGTCTTTATTGGGTCACAGATATGCACACATCTCCATCACGTTGGAAAGCCAAACTAAGAGCGGGCTTTGGCTTTCCACTGGTAAAGACAAGTACGGGAAATATTTTACTGCAAAGTGACTGAAACGCTCCCTTGTTAGGGGTTTAACAATTAGCAGGCCACAGGAATGGCTCAGAGCAGACAAACAGGATTCTCTCCATTGGGTTCCTCCAGTCTTGACAAGGGTGACAACTATATTTTTAAAATAGTATCATGCATTCAGACAACTGTGGAAAGTTTTATCTTAGAAATAAAAGGGTGCAAGTGTCCCTTATGAAAAATGCCACGGAAATGAATCATTAGACTGCTATGGAAATGCATCAGAAACTACCCACCGATTGCCTAAAGAAAAACAGGACCAATTTTCTGAGAAGATTGAATAAAAATATTGAATGGGGCCAACTTCATTTAACATCCACACAGTTTATGTGAAAATGTAATTAAGAAGACTGTGGGTGGAGAGCGAAAAAAGATAAGAGGCATCAAATAGTCCTTTACAGTTTCTTTGGAAGGTCATAGCCTAGTTTTTATAGCATGATATGAAGCACAAGGTTAGAGTGGCTTTTCGAAGACTTGGCTCCGTACCAAAGCCTCTCTCTAATGTTGTTTGCAAAATTTATATTAAAGGAAGATTTGTGAGCATTGTGTAGGAACTTTTCTGTTCTTATTTAGAGAGAGGTTTTAGTTTTGTCCAATTGCTAAGCAAAATTAAGCATGAGTTGGGGCTGTAAATATTGAATTATATCTGTAATAGTATTGTGTTTATCTTGAAATAGTGAGGCTTCTGGTTTCAAGTCTGAAAATTCCAGGGTCATTTAAGACTTTATCATGTCCAAGGCCTTATCAGAACCATATGGAAGTTTTACCTAGGCAATTCTAAACTAATATGGTAAATCTTTCTGTGATGGAAAAAAAGCAGTATATCATCCTCTGTTAAGGTTTAGATCAAGAATGACCCCCTAAACTCTCATGTGCTCAGAGATGGGGCTTTGGAAAGTGGTTGGAGAATGGGGGCACTGTATAGTTAAATGTGCTGTTAGGAGGTGGGGCCTGGGTGAAAGAGGTGGAGAGGCAGGTGGTTGTGACCTGGAATGGTGTATGTCCCACCCGGTCTCCTTTCTGTCTCCTTCCTGACCACCGTAACATGAGCAGCTTTCCTTTCCCTGGCCCTTCCACCATGCCATTCCTGTCTTGGATCCAGCCAACCCGAAACGGTAACCCTGAGCCAAAATAAAACTCTCCTTTAAGTTGTAGGTGTCACTTGTTTTGTCCCAGGGATGAGGAAGTAGCAGACACCCTCTATGGAGAGCAGAGGCAGGGATGTTGGCTGAGAGAATAGGTTGTGGAGTCAAACTACTTGGATTTGAAATTTTTACTTATTTTACTTGCTGATACCTTGGGAAAGTTCAAAATTCTCCTGAGCCTAGTTACCTCATTGTTAAAATGTGGACAATAATTATTCCTACCTTACAGGGTTGTGGTAAAGATTAAATTAGCACATATAAAGCATTTAGCTCAGCACTAATATTACAGAAAGAAATGTCAACCCTTACCATCTTGCAGACAGTTAAGACAATGTTCTAAAGCTGAATGCTGTTAGGCTGAACATACAGTAGGCAAAACCATTTCTTCATACCCTAATTCCTTCTGTATCCTTTCTCTTCTCCACACCATTGTAGGGGTATCCCTAGGTTCTTCCTATTTGTTAAATATTCTTCCAATGTGCACAGAAGGTTCTGGCCAATGCCACTTTTCTTTTCTTAAGGAGTTACCTGCTTTATTCTGAATCGTTACATGTGAAGTATTTATTCACCTGAGTCGTCAAGGTTCAAGTTTCCACAGACCTTAACAGATGGGAGACCGACTAGTACGAAGAGTGAAAATGGATTGATTAGCAAAAGGGATAGAGAGAAAAGAAGAAAAGAAACAGAAAAGCTTACTTTGGCAGGTGAACCAGAAAGTACTTCTGGGATTATCTCTGAAAAGACCTTCGGTCCCCTGAGATGAGTAGTTTCCTGGTCAAGAAAGTCAAAAGTATTTCAGATCACATTACCCTCCAAAAGAGTCTCAGTGAATGTCAGCATTAGAGATTCTGATAAGTGAGGCCTGTTTTTCTTTGATTATCTCATAACACTAATCAACACATTATACTGACCAATAACACTCTGGGACACAGTTCCCATTAACTCAGAACTGGGGAAAAGAAATACCCAGAAAGAACAAATTTTAAGATATTAATGAACCATGATAAAAGTGATGGAAGAAAATGAGGCTAATGCTTATTCACTGTCTATTGTGTATGTGAATTTGCGCTAACTACTTTTAAAATGTTTGCTCATTTTCTTTATGTTAAAGTAATAGTTTTTAAATGGGAGGGATATTTACAGTGCTTTACAAAAGAATTTCATGGCATATGTTACTTTTCACTAAGTGGGAACACAGAACTCTTTAAAAAATGAAGACCCACGAGAACTCACGCAGCCTGTCCATGTATCCATGCCTAAGAGTATTGCTTTTGCACTACATGGAGAATCTCCACCTTCAATTCCCTGAAAGGTTGCATGACACGCAGACCTGTACAGTACTAGGATTGGCACGTATTGGGTATGTGACCTTGAGTAGTGGACTTTTCTCAGTTGATGTAAATATACCAAGAAAAAAGGAAAGAGAAGGAGAGGAGGAAGAGAAAGCCAACTCCTTAATCTTCTTTGCTTATCCTTATCACCATTAATCAAAGTATTTCCTCTCGCACAAGTGCTAGAGCAGATTCTAAGGGCACACCAAATAGAATGGACAATTTTTGCCTTCACCACCTGCTAATTGTTATTTTAAACATTATCGTATTATGGGTATATGTATATGTATATTTAACATATTCCATAATATAGGAATATAGGGAAGTTTTATGAGTAGCAGTTTATGTACTATTAAAGGAGAGAACGACATTTTATTCCCTGTCACATCTATCTGTCCTAGCACTGTGCCATGTACACGCTACTTAGTCTTGTGATATGAATGGGAAGAGTGATGGCAAACTGCTCTAAAATTATACTCATTTTATACCACCTACTATAAGTACGGTACTTAATAATAGGACATTTTGCACTGTGAGAACAAGCCAGGATGGAGTCAGACTGAGATTTTTGAAGTCCAGCACTAACTCTGTACTTTCACTGATAATCCATACTGACAGCTGAATCTCAGCTGAAATGGGTACCGAAACTTCACGAATAAGTCTGCCATGTTAGAGATAATCATTATTTTATGAAACTAAATTTGGCTTCAGTCCTTTTGCAAAAAACTTAAATTTCCCTTAAAACATTAATTAAGTGTTAATGTTTGGCTTTCTCCAATCTTATTTTCTTTAATTTTTTTTTTTACTCATATAATGCAATATAAAAAGCTATCTTGGGGGCCAGGGATTTAGCTCAGTGGTTCGGTGGCCTGCCTTGCAAGCGCAAGGACCTGAGTTCAATCCCCAGTACCAAAAAAAAAAAAAAAAAA
>NW_022900938.1:17464726-17475453 GCF_012274545.1 Fukomys damarensis
ACCAAAAAAAAAAAAAAAAAAGTCATCTCTTTGTTTGGAATGTTTATATGTCATTAAGAGTGAAGCATTGAGAGGAAAAACTAGGGTCAAGAAGTAGGAAATACTACATACTCATTAATTTTGTGATGAATAACAGGTATTATTTTCAATTCTATATGTGGGCAGACACAAAAATGATGGGTATAGATAAGCGATTTCTCCTTTCTGGCCCCTATTTTATCCATACTGACAGGGAGCTACTTTTTCATACTTACATGAATAAAAATAGGGCAAAATGAGTTAGAGATCTAACAAATGCTGTTGACTGTGTTGGGTGTGTTTTTAGGTAAAGGTAACAGACATGAACACAACGTGTGTGCAGGTTAACCAGGTAATGCATCTGTCACCTCCCTCTGCCACTTTCTGCTCTCGCCTTCTGTCCTTTTATACCATTTTTCCACATCTCTTTCCATTGTAAGTATATGTTGGCAGTCAGACCTTTAGTTTAGTATTTACTACTGTAGTATTTGTGTTTCTTTGTGATTTAAATATAAGATCAGATTTCCTATATGTTCAACACACGTGAGTGTTTTCTCATTTCTGTCAGAGATCACAAAGGGGAATATCTTTGAGCTGCTGTAACAAAGTGACAGATAGGGTGGCTGCAAACAGAAGTGTATCTCTTACCATGTTGGAGGTTGGAAGTTGGTGATCAAGGTGCCCATCCATGGTTGGGTTTTGGTGAGGACTCTCTACTGCACTGGAGACTGCTGATTTCTCATTGTGTTTTCACATAGTGCAAGGAGAGCTGGAGAGCACCCTTGGGTGTCTTTCTATGACACTCAGAAAGGCTCTTCCCTTGTGACCTAATCAGTTTCCAAAGGCCCACCTCCTAACACCATCCCATAAGGGATTACATTTGAACATGACTTTGGGGGGACACAGATTTCAGTGAAGGCAGAAGGATGTGTGTGAGAACTGAAGAAAGCGCTCTCTTCTAGGAATGGGATTCCGCTGTGGAGGAGCTGAAGGGCGAGGCAGTGGGAATGCTGCTGTCAAAGGACTTTGCGGAGAGAGAACGTCTGCAGCTCTCCAACCAGAAACTGAATCGACTTCAAGATGAGCTCGGTCAACTCATAATGGAAAGGAAGATCTGGTTAAAAAAGGCAAATGATTTTTTTAGCGGTGCCAATAAGGTCAGTATGAAGTCCGGTCTGCGAGCCATTACTTCAATAGGCTGGAGCAGTCTCAGGGGTCAGCCCTTCATGTAGAATTTCAAAGCAGGTAGCAGCACAGAAGAGCTTTTAAAATACCTTCCTCTTATAGCCATTGTGTGGCTCTCAAAACTAAGAGATTCCATGCATGGACGTGTATAGGTTTCCTCCACAACGACCTCCTGAGGCTTTCATTTTAAAGCTGCCGTTGGTCTATTTGTGGGAGACTTGTGCTCCCATTGTGGTGTAACTCTCAGCGGAAGTTATAAAATGTACTGAAGCTTTAAAAATGCCTTTGTTCTCTTGAAAGTCTTCTTTCATTTATCAGATAGAAAGACCCGAGTATCACAAGCCTTCTGCACACAAGCTGTAAGGGGTAATCGGTGCTTGGCGGATGGCTGTGCCCTGGCCTTGCCTTTCAGATCAGCCAAATGTCACTCTTGTGGCCCCTCTCTGGGGCTTGAGTTCCAGAACTGCTCTGTCTCTCCTCCTGAATTTATTTACCATTTTTAGGGGTGGGGGTAGTGGGAATTGAACCCAGGGCCTCAGTGCTGAGCCACATCTCTGACCCTTTTCATGTTTTTTTAGAAACTTGAAAGCAAGGATTCACTAAAGTGGTAAGTTGCCCAGCCTAGGCTCAAACTTGGAATACTCCTGCCTCAGCCTCCCAGAGTTCTGGGATTACCAGCTCTGTGCCACCAGGCCTGACCATTTACTGTGGAGTGTTGCAGGTGGTTCCTGCTCAGTGGCAACATTCCCCTGTTCACTTTCCTTGAGTGGGGCTCAATATATAAGCCTGGTGATCTTTGAAAATCGTTCTACCTTTACCAATGTAATTTTTTTTTTCTTTTGGCCAGTCTTGCTGTGTAGCTCAGGCTGGCCTTGAACTCACAACAGTCCACCCACCTTGGCCTCCAGAGTGCTGGGATTACAGGTGTGCCCCACCATGCCTTGCACCAATGTATTACTTACTTTCAAATTGCTGCATTGGGATTTTTTTTTAATAAGTTAAATTTCAGCAATTTAAAAATAGACTATGTGCCAGGCAGTAAATAAGGAAACCCTTGTAAGCTTTGTGTGCTGTAGTCTAAAGTCACATTGACACAGTACCATGTCCTCCAAAGAATGACTTGATTTTGAACCTTTTTCTTGGTACCGGGGATTGAATTTGGGACCTTGCACTTGTGAAGCAGGCGGTGGCACCACTGAGCTAAATCCCCAGCCTAATTTTGAACTTCTTAATTAACACTTTTGAAAAGATGAATAGTAAAATTCTAAGCTAGGGAGCTAGAATTATAGTTAAAATGTTAGAGAAATGTTTATTGCCCAATTATTTTCCCCTTTAAGAGAGGAAACAGGCATAGTATATTACTGGAGATATGGAACAAACAGATGTTAAGTGTTTCTTTTCAGCAGTCATACTTTTGAATAAGAGGTGTTTATTTATTTAGTACTGGGAATTGAACTCAGCTCCTTGTGCTTGCAAGTCAGGCAGTAGAACCACTGAGCTAAATCCCCAGCCAAGAGGTGTTTAAATTTACATCCCAAGTTCACTTTACAGAGCAAATGGGTAATCTATAAGTCAACTATTACTGTTTCCAAGGAAAACAGTTATAGAACATGTTACCATAAGCAATGCTTATAGTACAAACTACATAGTTTATAGCCTTCCAAATGTAGGATAGAATTTCTTTCTCTCATTTTGTCTCCCCCTCTCTGGAGTGCTCTCTCTCTCTCTCTCTCTCTCTGGAGTTAACTCTCTCTCTCTCTCTCTCTCTCTCTCTCTCTCTGCTCTTGCCTCCTCTGATACTTTGCAGGGAGATTTTTCTTTGAACATTATTCCTGGACCCCGAGGGAGAAGAGAAGGAACATCTCTTGTAAAAGTTAAAGAAAAAAAAAGAGGAGGAGAAGGAGGGAAACAAGATGGAGAAAATTGGTTATTTTTTCAAACTCATATAATAATACAAGTCTGATATGATAAAAATAATTAATATTTCTTAACCTCAAAGGTTTTTGATTTCTAGAATCCCTGTTTTGTTGAATGTCACGGCATGCTAATGTCAAATTTGTATAGTGTTAGCTGTACGATAGTATTTTCTATAGCCAAACAGTGCTCAAGGCTTAGACCCCCTGCCTTAAAGCACCAATGAATAATTCTCAATTGTAAAGCTGAGAATTCAGTGTGAAAGATGACACATGTATTTACATTAACAGAAGTCGAAGCCTGAGTTTAAAAAGTGGATATTTAATCATGAGTCTTCAAATGAATTCTTCAACGTATTATTAAGGTGCAATAAATAATAAAATTATGTAGTGGGAAAACCCATTTCAATTAAAGAGTGAAAATCCTCTCCCCAGGTGTGGTGGCGCACACCTGTAATCCCAGCACTCGGAGGCTGAGGCAGGAGGATCACTGTGAGTTCGAGACCAGCCTGGGCTACATAGTGAGTTCCAGGTCAGTCTCAACTACATAGTGAGACCCTGTCTCAAAAGAAAAAAAAAAAAGAAAAAAAAGAAAAACCTCTCATGACTCGTAAAAGATACTTTTACTTTTAATTTATATTGTGGAACCTCCAAATTTTACAAAATCTTACCACTTTACTTATTTTATGTGTAACATTAAATAAGTAAAAAGATGAGTTATAAAAATTAATAAGATATCAAAATCCCCTATAACATTTTTTCTAGGCTAAAAGTTCTATTTACACTGGTGATGGAGTATTTTAAATTTATGTCATCCATTATTCATCTTTGAGGCACTTAGTTTCCTCTTGAAATTTTACTTTGTTTTATCTTGAAGGGGCTTGGGTTTTCTGCTCTGAGTAATCCCAGGCTTAGAGAACTGTGAGAGATCTGAGATTTTACCTGCCTCTAAAGCTAGCAAATTAACTTATCACAGTTTTGTGGATGCTGACAGGAGACATGTGATTCCTGGGTCACAATTGGAAGACTTTATTACAGCAAAAGCAGCCCCTGAATGGCGATGTGCCACATCTTTCCCCAGGCCCAGCTCCCACGGGGGACTGAGGTGGGCCCAGCTGGTGCCTGCATCTACAGAGTCTGCATGCCGGTGAGGGACCCTCTGCTCAGGGACCCGCTTTTTTATAGCAAACAGTATGCACACCTCTCTTGGTCTCGGGAGGATAGTACCTCAACTTGCAGGCTGCTGGCTGCAGGCAGGATGCTGAGAAATGGTCCTGATAAATAGAGGTCAAGTCATGCAGTCTTGGCAGACCAGTAAGATGTGTTGCAGCACCAGGAACCCAGAAGAGACTTTGCCAACACACACAGAGATATTAGTCCTGGGAGAAAAAGAGTAAGGCCGTGCCCTTCAAAAAGCCGCTTCCCTAAAACATCAATTTTATTTTTATGAGTGGAATTTTTTTCAGGAAACAAGTTCTTATTTTAAATTTTTTGAAGCTAGATCAATATCCTCTTTCAATTTCTCTGTCAAATGACAATGTGAAAAAAATTGGTCGTTGTCATGGATAAATATATAAATGAAGAAATGAGGCCACTTGAAAGTCTGCTTAGTAAGAAGTAAAAGATGGCATTGTAAATGCATTTTTAAAACTCTTTTTGGGTTTTGTTAGAGATGAATGTCAAAATTTATCTGAAAAATAGACTATTATTTGTAAATTTTAATATCATATGTTTATTTTGTGTGTGTGTGGTTTTTGAGACAGGGTCTCACTATGTAGTTGAGACTGACCTGGAACTCACTATGTAGCCCAGACTGGTCTCGAACTCACAGTGATCCTCCTGACTCAGCCTCCCAAGTGCTGGTATTACAGGCATGCACAACCACGCCCAGCTATCATATGTTTCTTTATCTAAATTTTTATATGTATATAGATATATTTGCCTGGATATCTCCTTATATTCACCTAGACATCTCCTTTTTCCCCTTTCCTTTTATTTTCATTCATTGCTATCTCTGCCCATTCTTTCTTTCTTTTATTTTATTTTGGTTTTTTGAGACAGGGTCTCACTATGTGGTTGAGACTGACCTGGAACTCACTATGTAGCTCAGGCTGGTCTCGAACTCACAGCGATCCTCCTGCCTCAGCCTCCCAAGTGCTGGGATTACAGGCGTGAGCCACCACACCCGGCTCTGCCCATTCTTCATATGGATAAATGATTCATTTTATTGAAGTCATTGAATAAATAATATGGTAAATTCATGAGAATAATTATCTTTCTTCTTTAGACATTTACTTATTTAGCACATATTTATCGAGCAAGTGCTGTGTCAGGCACTGCTCTAAATGCTGAGGATATATCAGAGAACAAAATAAACACAAAATCTATAAGCCAATGTATTCTCCAACTTGTGAAATTCAGTAAAATATAATTATCACCTAATTGTCCACCTTGTCCATGGTTCCCCCAGTGCCTTGGCCCATGACTCCAGGAGTGTACTGATTGCTGTTTGATTCAGTTTAGGCTTGAGCATCATCCAAGGGTCCAGACTCTTGTTTCTCACCCAGAGAAATGTGAGCAGCACCTGGTTTGAGATGTTAGCTGTTTGACCCACGCTGAGCAGCAGGTGGCAACACCGAGACACCAGTGGTAGGACTATTAGGATGTTCCTCCTAAACCAGCCATTTGATTCAAGCGGTGATTAAGCCAGGTTACTCAAAAACCTACAATACTTCTTGTTCTTTTTAGAACCTACTTGTGAAATCACATAGCATCAAGTATCAGTAAGGGTCAAGGGTGCATTGGATGGTAGCGAGTTCCTCCAATAGCCAGATATTGCTGTGAGTTATAAGGACATGGCATGAAATATGAACACAGTTCCTGTTACCAAAACCCATCTTGACACCCCCAATTTTCACCATTATAATTATAAATTATTTGTTGTATTTGTAGTTTACTCATGAAAAAGAAGCTCTGGTTAATATTGATTATCTATACAAAATGTGTTTATCATTGTTTAGGGAATTGTTTGAACCAAACGAAAATAAATATATAATATCTTTCAAGAACAGCACAGCATGAGCAAGTATTTATACAACAGTTATGACTGAACCCAGAGCTGTAAACATGATGGATGGGTCTGAAAGTTTCCTATCCCACGACTTCCATTACCACACACATAGTTTCACTGGGGAAAGCAAGCAAGGGAGACTGAGGTCAAATGTATTTGATGGAATGGTCCAATTTTGAGGTGGTCATGTGAAATAATATTGGGGCGACCAAAGCAATGTACAAAAATTAGCATGTAGTGAATGAAATATAGCGTCCATTGCTTCTGCTTTCCCTGTTGAAAACTTAATGTCTTTTTAAAAGGTGATGTTGCCTTTTCAAGGTATTTATAGTAGTGCAAAATAGTAACACCTATAGCAATACATATATATACATATATACTATATACTATATATATATATATATATATTCATCATTTACCATTTAAAAAATAAATACATATAAGCCCAGATGTGGGAAAGAATTAATTAAAATGGTTCAGGTGCTGTATAACTAGAAAGAGGAAACCTGCCCAAGAAGAGAACCTAAATAATATTATCTAGAATAAATTTGTTAAGGTGATAGAAATGAATTCAAGAAATTAAGCTAGTTGTTATTAGATATCAAGGAAAATGTAATTACTCTCTCTTTCATAAGACTTCAGCAGTTTACCTCAGATTCCTCTTTGCCAGAACAACTTCCTTTTCTCTTAGAAACAACTAAAGCAACCCCCACTTGCATGTTTACTTTCAGCTCATTCATCATACAGATATTCCAGGACTTACCCATTTCATGATTATTCGAACTTAATGACAGAGGCATGTTTGGACTTTTGACTTGCTGGTTGGGCTTACCACTGGCATTCAGACTTACAAGGCAGGAATGTGAGTGGCAGTGTGGCTTACTGGTGGCCTCTACAGTACAGTACTGTCCCTTTTGCTGATTGTACTGTATAGTACAGCACTGTAGTTTTATAGTACTGCATGGAAGAGTTAGAGTTATGCAAATAAAAGCTAAGTCCTCAAGTTGGAGTTTCCTTTGATCATTTCTTTGTTTTGGATATTGCAAATGTACATACACTATATTCAGTTCCTCATTTAGAGAACAATTCAATTAACAACCCAGCCACAGGAACTACTTGATCATTAAAGGAGGAATTGCCCATATTGTTGCCAGGCATCTGATGAGTACGTGAGCTAAACCTATGACAGATAGAATCTCTGCCTTCTAGACCCTCTCAGTGTAGTATACAAAAGAGGCCAGGTAATAGGCGTGGGGTCCATTATAGGGGAGCCAAGACGGTGTAAGCCAGAACAGTAGGGAACTTTAAGCAAGACCCTCAACCTGGCCCAAGGGAAAAAAATGTCAGGGAAGGTGGCTCCGGAGGAGCTGAGCAATGAGCTATGTTTCAAGGATGGGGCCAAAAGGTGTGAAGGAGGCCTGGATAATGCAGTCACGCTTTGGTTTTGGAACTTCAGATGATCATTCTGTGTGAGGTATAGGGTATCAGCCCAGACAGCTGAGACACAAAAGCAGTAAGAAGCAGTCAGGAAGTCAGAAAAGGTCTTGGATATCAACTCAGGCAGTTTCTGCCTGATGCCGCCATGTCCTTAAATATAGAGATATTGAGGGACTTGCAAGCTTAAAATGAGGCAAACCTCACAAGGAGGAGCATGCTGTGTCTACATTTATCCTCCTCTGTGCTCCTGAGACAAAATGACTATACGATCAAGAAACCTTTGACTTTAGAGCTCAGGGGTCAGACTTAAATCATAGCAAATATTTCATAAATGTGGTTGAACTACTGACATAAGAGTATCAAAATATATAATAGAAAAAAATATAGCAAAGAGGGACTGCTTTAGTACCTTAAATTTCTCATAGGAGCCCACAACTCATCCATATATAGCCTTATTGTCAAGATATTATTGTCACTCATTTGTATCTTTTACAGTGAAAACATCAGTGGAACTTCTCAGTCATGAGTAATTGTTTTCCTTCAATACACTATTGCAGACTGTTGTATCTCTCAATTGTCAGTAGACATATTTTGCCTTGTATTATAGTTACTTCTTGACAGATTTACTTTCGTTCCTAAAGTTAAGTTCCTCGAGGGTAAGAAACATTGTCATTTCACTGTGTGTTCACACTTAGGATAGTGCTTACTACTTAGGATGAGTCAATAATTATTTGAATGATTGAAACTGGTATAACAATGTACACTATAGCATTTCAAGGCCAGCTATACGATATTGTTCATAAGAGAACATACTAATCCAAAGTGTTTGGAATGAGATCAGTTTGAAAGAGCAGTGCTTAATTGCTTTAATATACAAGGAACACAAATTCCAAGCTCAATATTTGGGTCATGTCTGGGAAGGCAAGTAAGAGACTTTTCGCCCTTCCTCTGAGAAGTCTCCAGGCACCATTAATTGCTTATGTCTTGTTATTACTATCGTATTCCTTTGTGTTCCTTAGAGAGAGATTATATCTTAATGCCACCTAGTGTTCGAAAAACATTTTATTGGATGAATGAATAAGTGATTGGCCAGATGACAAACCAATTTACATTCTGAGTTTGGGTTTTCTGTAATACAGTAGGTCTAATAATCCTTGTCTACCTTGGAGAGTATCATTAAGTCATAAAAGCACTCATAATCGGTGATAAATTATACAAAGCCTTTTTAGGGTATAGTTAGAGTCTAAAATAAATGAAGTGGTAGGATATGAAATGGGAATTTAGAAATGTTAACAGAACACTTTGCTAAAATAACATAGTTGATTTGGGAGCCAGAATAGCCATGAATCTGGTCTCAGAATTTACTATCTCTGTGACCTTGAGCAGTTACTTGACTTCCTTGTGCACCTGGCTTTTTAAATCTGTAAACTAGAAGCACTAATTATATATGCCTCACAGGATCATCATGCTGTCTAAATAAGCTAATATATGGCTAGTGCATAGAATAGTTAAGCACTCACCAAGTGCTAGTCATTATTTTGTCATTATATATACATTTAATACCGTGCTAGCCACTCTAATGTGACTTAAATGCTTTTGTTCATTTTCATATCCCCAGCATGAAGCTGAGTACATGGCTTATGAATTTTAATGAATATTTTTTGAATAAATGAAAAAATAAATGTTTTACACAATTCTAAGTAGATATTTTCCATATTGATATTCTCAAGATTATCCTAAAAATTATTTAGGTCAATTTAGATTTAAAAAACACCAAGAAAATTACTGCAGAAAAATAGCTGAGCAGCCTAACATTGTACTTAAGGGGTCTAATTTTCATTTCAAGCATGCATCTGCCCAGACCTAAGAGATGGTCAATACGTAAACTTCTTGCATTCTTTGTTTCAAAAATGCTTTAGATATATGCTACATTTAAAAAATATATTTTTATTGGTACATTTTAGGTATACAGTAGAGTTATATTCATTATTAGGATCTTGTACCTTTATATGATGTATCTTGATTCTTATTTTTTTCCCATCCTCTGCCCTCCCTTCAACCCCTCCACCCTTCCCTATTTACAAAGACTTTGTTTCCATGTTTTTCCTTTTCTCTTATTTTTTCTCCCCGCTTCTTACCTTTCCCCTACCCCTCCCACTTCCCCTACAACTTTAGAATTTTTCTTCCTATTACACAATATCAATTATACATTTTTATCCTTGTTTACACTTTTAGTTTATCACACCAGAGAAACTATATAGCATTTACACACGTGTGTCCCGTTAATTTCACTTAAGAGTATGTCCTCAATGTGTATCCACTTAGCTATAAATGTCTCTAGTTTCTCATTCTTTTTTTTTTATTGAGTTTATTGGTACAATCTAGGTATACAATACAGTTACATTCATCATTGGGATCCTGTACCTTTACATGACAGGTCTTGATTCTCATTTTTCCCCCTGGTCCCTGCCCTCCCTTCACTCTCTCCTCCCCTCCCCATTTACAAACACTTTATTTCCACTTTTTCAATTTCTCATATTTTTTTCCTCTCCCTTATTACCTTTCCCGCACCCTTCCCACTTTCCCTACACCTTTAGCCCTTTTCTTCCTATTTCACATTATTAATTATGTCATTAGGATCCTGTGTACTATTATAGTTTTTCACACCAGAGAAACTATTCGGTATTTCAGTTAAAGAAATCTCTGTATGAACATTAAAAATAGGGAATTCTAAAATAAAACTAAAAAGGAAAGTAAAAGAGAAAAGGCAATGATGTAAGATTAAAATAATCCTTAATTCTGAAGATGAAAATGGTCCCTGAACATATTTAAATTGCTTTTTGCTCTTATAGTCTTATCTTATTCTTTTTTTCATTATTTAGAGAATACTTTATTAGTTTCTGTAATCAAACCCGCATAGATATGACCTTACATATTTAATACAGTGCGTTACCCCTGTACAAATGGAAAAAAATAAAAAATAAAAAAAAAATTTACATTTCTAGACCAATATGGCTGTCCATTTCTGTACAATGCCAACTCAACACAATAAATTGGGATAACTTTTTCCAAAGTTGACAGCACCGTTAAAGTTTCCAAAAATT